>NC_056728.1:1550805742-1551130742 GCF_019279795.1 Protopterus annectens
TCAATATCCTCAGATACCATTCTGGCTAATCTAATACATTTTCCCTTCACAAGGTATTTCTTCTGGTGCAAGGGGTGCCAACTCTCAAAGTGCAAAAGAGAGCTGGAGTACATGGGTTTCCTATAAAGATGTGAGGTGAATCTCCCCTTGGAATAATCCTTCCTGATGGTCACGTCAAGGTAGTTCAAAATATCATGGTCCTTGGTCATGGTGAACTTCAGAAAAGTGGTGGTGTTTTTAATATAAGTAAAAAATCTATCAAACACGTTTTCACTATCATGCCAAAATAAGACCAAATCGTCAATGTACCGCCCATACAGTACCCACATATCCTTGAACTCGGAGTTGACAATATACAGGTCCTCCCAATGGGCAAGTACTATGCTGGCAAACAATGGTGCACAACAGGTGCCCATAGCCACCCCTTGCACCCGTTTGAATATTTGCCCCTTGAAGGAAATGAAGTTATTGTCCAAAACCATCTCCATACAGGATCTGATGGTAAGAATGGTATCGTGATTCAATGAGTTCTGCTTACATAAATAATCGTAGAACCATTCAATACCTACATCATGGGGTATTACAGAAAAGAGATCCCTCCCATCAATGGTGACCAACATAAGACATTCGTTGTACATTTCATGTTTAATCTTGGACAAGAAATCCCATGAGTCTTTAATAATTAAGTCCCTATCATACAACACATGTTTAACTGAACAGTCAACAAACTTGGCCAAACTAAAAGTTTTTGATGCTTTTGCATCCACAATTGGCCAGAGGGGGGATTAAGGATACTCTTGTGGATTTCTGAGATTCCAAAAATGGTCAGAATCCTAGGATGTTTTGTCTCTAGGAATCTAAAGGTCTCCAATGTGATTTGTTCATTTAATAACAGTTGTTCTAGACCTAAATCAATATGTCTATAAGCTATGTTAAGCTCATTAATGGAGACCTCAGTATAAGTATCACTGTATAGCAGGTCAATCATCCTGCTGTTGTAGTCCCTAGTGTCCATAATAACTAGTCCTCCCACCTTATCAGGCTTCATAATCCAGATGTCACTGTTCTCTAATGTATCATGTAATAGCATTTTTTCTTTTTTAGTCAAATTGCAAATCCCATCCTGTTCCACATAATGATTCCTGTGAGAGATTTTTTTTCTAAATTGTCTCTCACAAAAAGATTCAAACACTTCCAATAATGGGCGCATAGGTGGAATGAATGTACTTGGTCTGATAAAGGGGCTAGCATTGACCAAGAGATTAGTAATAGGGTCACCCCCCCCCGTGAAAAGAAATGGCCAAGTTAAGCTTCCTAATGTAGATTTTGAAATGTAAAATAGTATTGACAATGTCAGTTTTACACGTTGGCACAAAATTAAGCCCTTTCGAAAACAATTCTGCCCATTCAACAGTTACATTGGTCCTACTGTAATTGTACACCTTAAAATTATTACCAAAGTTGGAAATAATGTTGCAAACATTGGCATCACTCATCTCCAATGTTGCTGCTGTTGTGGTCCCACCCCACTGATTCTGGTAGTTTGATTGTCCATAGTTCACATTGCCTTGCCTCCACCCCCTCCGGTTCATTAACCGCTGAGATCTCCTCAGGGAGGTGGTTCTAAAGGGATGTTATGGTCAGAATTAACCCCATCATCATCATCATTAATAACATCACAATCATCCTGCCTATCATACCATCTAGCTTGTTGCCCTTCAGGTGGATCTGGATAAGCCCTGCCTGCTTCATAATCAGTTTTATCTCTTGGCAATTTCTTCTGTTTCTTGTTTTTAAACTGTACCAAATCAATTTCCACATTTTTAAATAAATTATTAAATTCAGTCATTCTATGCTCAAAAAGCAAGTCCCTTTTAATTTCATGATCAAGTCTGTTAATGTCTTTGAGTATACCATCCATTTTCCCGTTGTTGTCACTAATGAAAATATTAAGTAACTCACACCCTTGCCTATTGAAAAACGTTTTGAGATCCTTATGCAGCTGTGAATCTTTCACCAAACCAATCAGGTATTTCCATGTCTTTAAATCCTTAGGGATCTGCTGTCTTCTTAAACACTCATTGAAGTATTCATTTTCCAACTGTAACTTTTTGTACTTCCATAAAAGTTCCTTAAAGCAATGAAAGTGGTTGTCCAGGCTCCCACAACTGTTGTTGACATTGACATTACAGCCACGAAGCCCAGGATCATTTCTAAGCCAGTCATTAACAGAAAATGAAGGTGTGACATTGTCACGCACACCCAGCATTGAACCTGATACAGTAGCATTACTGTTAGCGTTGTTGGTAGCTCCACAGCCTTTGTCACTGAGACAAACATTAGAACACATAATTCTTAGTGCAGGTGTAATTAATGAATTGTCAGGGCTTTCTGGTTGCAAATGATTAAGGCCCTGAAAGTGAATTAATCCTCGTTGATTCATAAGCAAATCAACCTTGGCGGACAGTAGGGCAACAGAAGAAGTAAGCGAAGTCACAGATTTCAATCAAGCATTAAAATTGATGTTGCCAGTACTGCTAGGGTCTTCACCTCCATCCATGACAAACACAAACTAAGAAAAACGAAAATATCCAAACCCAGAAAAAGGTGAATGGAGTAAATAACCAAGAGCACTGCACCAAAAATAAAAATCCAACAGTATTATTCCACCAGAATAAGAGTTTAGTGCTTTCGTCAAAAGTACATAACATTGACATCTTCAGAACTACATGACACACATAATGCTGATTTAAATAGCCTGCCCTACTCTACTATTTCTATTAGTTCTATGTTAAAGCTAAAAGCTGTTTTTTTATGTAATGTTTTTAATATAAGCTCGATTTTTGGGGATCAATGGATCAATAATTCAGTTGTATTACATTAGTGGATTGGTACTTTTTTAGCATGGAATGATATCTTTTTCTAACAAGAAATGACATACTTTTTTTAGCAGGAAATGACATTTTTTAGCAGGAAATTACATCTTTCTTGTTTGACTAATTGTTGAGTAGGGCAGGCTATTTAAATCAGCATTATGTGTGTCATGTAGTTCTGAAAAAGTCAATTTTATGTACTTTTGACGAAAGCGCTAAACTCTTATCGTGGTGGAATAATACTGTTAATTTTTGGTGCAGTGCTCTTGGTTATATACTCCATTCACCTTTTCTGGGTTTGGATATTTTAGTTTTTCTTAGTTTATATATATATATATATATATATATATATATATATATATATATATATATTTTTTAGCAATGAGTGTGGGGGGTGCAGGAGGCTTTCCCTGCAGAAAAGTCTGCATTCCATTTTTTTGGCTGCTTGTATAATTATTTGAGCATGTCTGAGGAATTACAATTATATGAATAATAACATGTTTTTTTATCATTGATGGTGTGTGCGTGTGTGTGTGTGTGTGTGTGTGTGTGTGTGTGTGTGTGTGTGTGTGTGTGTGTGTGTGTGTGCGTGTATCTGTGCAAGATCAATGTGCAGCAGGAAATGAGAATTGGCCATTATGCAGTCTTGGAGTTTGCTGACAAATTCTTTCATGCATACCTCAGTTGTCCAGATTTTCATATAATGTCCAGAGTTTTGCCTCATATTTTTGGTCTGTTTCTTATAAAATGTGTAGTTTTTCTGGCAAATCAGTAGGATGATCTGAGGATTGAAGTCACTAAATAATGACAAACATCTGAGTTTCAGACTTCATATCATTCAAAAAACTTCTGTTAACACAAGCATTATTACTCTAGTAACTTTCTTAGTTTATAAGAGCAATATTTAAAATCTGTCTATATTTTTGGGCCTTTGTCCCCCCATTTTGTCAGGCTTTGTCCAGATTTCTTGCATTAAGAGGTTGGCTGGTATGCTTAGATGCGCATATAGTTAATCATTGCAGATGAGATTTGGTTGATAGAAAATGCATCAATATTAATCAATGATTATTATCTCAAGTAAAAATCATCTAAATTAAATGATTACTAATATAAACAAATGAGTTATATTTGTAATCACCAAAAATATTTAAAAATGTGTATTTACATGGAAGGTTTTGACTATACATACATGCATATTAAAGAATTTGTATTTACATGGAAGGCTTTGACTATGCATACACACACGCACACACACACACACACACACACACACACACACACACACATATGCATATGTATGTAAGCATATATATATATATATATATATATATATATATATATATATATATATATATACATATATATATATAGTTATATAGGAACCAAAATATAAATCTCTATGGAAGTGTCCCATCCACATCTAAATCAGGTCAGTCAAAGAGGCAGACAGCAATGGCTTTAATGTTATTGTTCCTACAGCAGTGATGATGCCATACTGTATAATTTTCTACCTAAAGTTTGCTGCAGGTCTTGAGGTCAGCCATCCTGTGGACCAAGTGGATAGTAAAACATATTGTTGGTGCATCTGTTGATGTCACTGATTGGTGTCTCCATGTGCATGGTTTATGGATTGACCAGTTAATCTGCACACCTCTGTATTACCATGTCTGGGTGACACCATAACTGTCCTGACTGTTGTTCACATGCAGGTGCTATGACAACCAGAGCAGTCAGGCATGCTCTGTAAGACTGCATTCCAAAGAACTGTATTTGGGGATTCTGCTTTGCCTGCATATATAGATTTCTGGGTAATCACTATACTGTACAAGAGCTGCTGTTGTTTTGTAATTTTTACAGAGAGGAGCCACTTATGTTCCTGATGTTAATGTTATGTAACATGACCACATTATCTGGCGCAGTGCTGCCTGATGGGTTTGGGTAGCACAGATGGGTTAGACAATTAACTGCAATCTTTACATGCTTGTACAAAACATGGCTAGTGGTGGTATGAGAGCCATGCCTGTTGCCTTAAGCAGCTATATTCAGATCTCATTTGGCAGCTGACATAATGTCAACATTCCCTGTTTGTTCTAGAAAGTTCCTGGGCTCACTAAAACTGTCTGTTGGCATGAGCTGCAGCATGTTGTGATGTTTCCATTGTAGTAAATGCTATTTCACATCCTGTAGAGGAGAATACCCCATCACTAGAAGATGTTTAAGACACTAACTATTCTTCTTCTTCTTCTTCTTTCAGCTTTTCCCGGTTAGGGGTCGCCACAGCGGATCACCTTGTCCGCACATTGAATGGCAGTGTAGTTTTACGGTGTCGAGTTGCCAGTCCGGCGCCCAACCTTCCACAGAAGGCACACTCACACGCACACCTAGGGCCAATTTAGAGTGTCCAATCCACCTGCAGCATGTCTTTGGGATGTGGGAGGAAACCGGAGCACCCGGAGGAAACCCACGCGACCACAGGGAGAACATGCAGACTCCGCACAGAAGGCACCCCAGCCGAGGATCGAACCGGAGAACCTCTTGCTGTGAGGCAGTTTAAGACACTAACTATATTAATCCTAATTTATTTACTGTCATCGTTGTCCCTTTGGCATTATCCTGGGATGATGTACTGTCTCTGTTACGCAGGGTGTATGTAGATAACTGCATCACTGATGTCATTTTTGCAGACATACAGCTTTCCAAACAGGGCATGTCATGCCTTTTGATTATGGTGTTGATAAGTAATTCTTATATTCTTGCTGAGTTACTCTGATATCTGTGTTCTAATTTTTGCACTTATTAGTAATCTAACTTAGATTTGACTTGGTCTGTACTCTAGTGAGACTGGATAAACAACCTACCATTTCTAGACCTCTGATTGTAGTAGAACCTTAAGTATGCTACTTTGTTATTGTCCTGTAGACTCAGTTGAGTGTTATTAACTTTTCTGCATTGTTATAAGTTGCTGGCATTTGCTGCTACTTTGTTATTGTGCTGTAGACTCAGTTGAACGTTATTAACTTTTCTGCATTGTTATAAGTTGCTGGCATTTGCACAGCACTGCTCATCATGCAGCTGTTGTTAATAGTGCACTGCATAGATGCAGTAACATACAACCAGAATTTTCTCTACATGATCTACTCCACAAAATTCTAATGTACTTAATTGTCAGTAGCTGCATGAAAAACCCCTGGTTGGCACAGAGGCACATTGGTCTTCATGTGTAGACTTGGACTGTTCATTATAGACAGATAACACTTCAGTAAATCGATTACTTACCTCTTGGTCATTACTCCCTGTTAAGCCCAAATTAGTAAACACTATGGATTTGCACTTTCCAACCATCTCTGTAGCCAGCCTGGTTGAAATGGGCATCCTGAGACAATGTAGCAATTGTTTCAGTTTTACTGACGACCACCTACTACTTAAACAGTCTCATAGAATGTGTGAGTCATGTAGTTATATAAGGTTAATGGAGACAAAAGTCACATACATAGCTGCCATAAATAACAAACTGCTACACAACATCAGACTAAAGTAAACACACAAATCACAGACCAATCACTGCATCAGTGTTTGGCTTGGCCGCATAACAACTGGGACATTCATTCTTTATTTTTTTATTAGAACGAAGGTCCTTAGGGCTATATTTAGGACATTTATTTAGATGTATATGTGCTTGTATAGATATTTGTGTGTTTTCATGACATCATACAACAATTTTATCTGATTTTTGGTATCAGTCAAGACAAACACATTGGGAAGGATTAGTACATCGTCACATATTTATTATTTTAGATTACAATATATTCAAAGTGTTATATATTGTGGACGTGTTAGTTTTGCTGTTGGCCAGAAATGTACTGACTGTCAGCATCATTTAGCAACTATTTTAATAGTGTGTGATATTAGTTGATGGAATTTCTGTTATAAGACAATAATTTTGTATACCTTTTAATGCAGATTCACTACTAATCACACACAGGTGGAATTTACTACCGAGATTAATTTTTTGACCATCATTTTGTGGTCTGGTTATACTATTTACGCTGTGGTTGATATTGTCCTTTATTGTACATTGAAGTCATTACCAAAGGGTGGCTTATCACAAAGTTTATGCACAGGAATCCATCTGTCTGGATACCAGAGAGATACATAGCACTACTTATTAATATATATGGAATTAGAATTTATCTAGGTACTTGGTTAATGGTCCATATTAAGTAGGGGCTATTATTGTACTCTGGGTATGGAGTTCTGATTATTGATTGGAATTTTCAGCGGTACATAGCACCACATCATTTCAGGTTTGTATGAGTAGTACAAACCTTATGTTTAGTTGTTTATGACTATCTTCTTGTATGCACAATTGTGGATGCGGTGGCTATTATTGTCCTCTGTAGCTATTTTTTACTTTGGGTGTACACCTATATTGGACCCAGCACTGTATCATCATCATTTTTTTTAGCCTTTTTTGGCTTAATGTTGGCCTTCTTAGTGTGTGGTTGAGTTGTGGGTCTGGCTTAATGTTGATTAGTTTAACCATAGGCTCTAGTTTATGAGCATGCATAATTGTAATCAGTATTTAGTGATGTCATACATATTTACTGTCCTAATTCCCACCAATATAGTATACCCTGCCCTAGATTTTGGAATACACAATTTTTACCATTTAATATTTGGTACTATTATTTACCCAGGATGGAGTTAAGCCATCTTCTTAAGGAGTTGTCCTCTGATCGTGATGATATTGGGATTTGTGGTTTGGGAACACAAGGCAATTTGCCCGATGAGTCTGATAATAATCCACCCATGCCGAACTATAATGAGATGTTTTCTAGATTATCCAGAAGTATGAAGTCCCTAAGGACTAATGTTTGGTGCCTTTGTCTTTTTAAGGCTTATTTAGCCAAAAGTATTTGTCCTAGAGGACTTTGGGTCTGGATTCAGCCGTTGGTGCCCATTGTGGATCAGGAATTAGACTAGCAATGGTCCTCTATGCAACAACAAGCCTCTATGGGCTTTGTAGAAGCATTGGCCTCATATTACAATTTATGTATAGATCATGGTCTGATTGAAGTCACAAAATTATGTGAGGACACCAAACTATTTGAGGGACAAGCAAGTTATCAAACTTGCCTTCAACAATTAAGTCAGGAGTTATTGACATTAGAGAAACAATTGAGGGAAAGGAAGATACATAAGTTCAATAGAGACCAGGCAGATTATGTTCGGGGTAGACACTTTGGACCACAGAAAAATGTAAAATTTACTAATGTTGGGACCAAACCAAACAAAAGGAAGTGAGCTAGGTCCATATTAAGAAAAACAGCTACACCCTTTGGGGGGACATCAGAGGAAGAGTCTTCTTCAATGACTTACTCTGAAGCATCACATTCCATGACCTCATCTACACCCAAGCACAGCAACACAGACATCCCTTTAGGGTCAGCAAACACAGGCAGGACGCAAACATCGTAGACATTCCAAATGTAGAGACATTACTACAAATAATGAGCAACAAATAAGTGAATGAAGAATGTTCTAAATATCTCTTCATATTCTCTTACACCTACTCAAGTGGATTTGTTGAATAAAGGTCTCAATTTTGTCCCTGCATTTTTTGTGGCTGAAGACGTGTTTGCTGCTAATGTTAATGCATTTTGTTGTACTTTAAATTTAAAGTTATTCTTTGGAAAAAAATGATAATGTTTCAGTTGATAAACCTTTTCATTTCCAAAAATCCAGTTTTATACTCACAATGCAGCCAGTAGTTCAATCATTTATGAATCAAGTACTCAAAGATCTAAATTTACATTATTGGGACATGGAACCCAAACCACATAATCTCTCAAAAAATCAACAACTAGCTTTACAGGAACTGAAGTCCAACAGGAATTTTGTCATTCTGCCAGCCGATAAAGGGGGTGCTACTATTGTAATGGATTGGGAGAAATATGATATCGAAGCTCTTAGACAATTGAATAATAGACAATATTATACACCCATGCCCCTAGATCCTATGAGTACATTTAAACAACAGATTGATGCATTCATAAACCTGGCATTGGAGGAAGGGATTATATGTGAAACCACTTCTAAACATCTAATGGTATCTGATCCTCAGAGACAGTATCTTTCTTTATTACCCAAAATTAACAAATCCCTTTCTGATCCCCCTGGAAGACCCATTGTATCTGGTCGGGGCTCCCTTACAGAATCATTATCAGTGTATTTAACACAATACCTTTGCCCACTACTTAAATATGTTAGAGCCCGTATCCAGGATACGACTGAATTTCTCCAAATCATAGCTGACAGTCAGATTGAACCAGAGTGGTCTTTATGTACATTAGATGTGTCGGCCCTGTACACTACTATACCTCATTGGGCTGGGCTTCTTGCCATTGAACATGGGTTGACCATTTTGGAACTGTACTCACCGGGATTTAATACTTTTCTTATCGGGCTAACAGAACACGTACTAACCAAAAATGTCTTTTATTATAAAGACAATTGTTTCTGGCAGACATGGGGGATGGCTATTGGGGCATCTTTTGCCCCTATGTATGCTGATTTATTCATGGCATACATAGAGGAACAACTTATATATGATCCGCTCCATAATCTATATCTGACTGCAATGAACATTTAGCGTAGTTATCTTGATGAGTGCTGGTTAGTTTGGAAAGCTGACGTTGCCTATCTACAGAAGTTTATTTTATTTATTTTACATTTGTTGACCGGGCTATTCTAACTGGATACATGTCCATTTTCAATAAAGGCCCGGGGAGAAAAGCTCTAAGATAGGTACAAAATAGAATGGGGAGATAAGCTCCAAGACAGATTCAATAAACAATATAAAAAGTTGCAACAGTCAGACTTAAACATCTGTTGGTAATATAAAGTACAGTACTCATCATAAGCATAACTCAAATAGTAATAGGTAAATATACAAGAGATGTTACTATATATATATATGCATATATTTTAGTTGTCATGACATAGTCTCTGGTTTCTTAAGGGTAAGTCTATAAAGGTGAGGAGAATGCATTAGTGTAAGGGGGGAAAGTTAGTCAGGGTTAGTACAGGGGCATAACCAGTGGGTATGGAGGAATAGTTTTAGCTTCTGTTTAAAAAGAGTTAATGAAGACAGAGAAACGAGTTCAGTGGGTAAAATATTCCAGTGCTTTCCAACAGCATTAGAGAAGAGGTAGTCTCCTGCCAAGTTGTTGGTTTTGCAAGTATTGATAAGTATTTTGTTTGAGGAGCATAAATTCTTAAGATTGTTGTATTAGGTAATAATGCTAGCGAGTATTGGAGTGTTGGTGGGTTTGTAAAGGGTTTTATGGGCTATAGTAAGCTGGCGAAAATGAACTTGGTTTGGAAATTCAAGCCGTCCGAATTGCTTTAGATTAAGACAGTGATGTGTTCTAAAAAGGGAGGCTGTAGCAACTCTGGCAATATTATTGTAGGAGATTGCCAGTTTATTTAGGTTGTTCTTAGTAAGGTTAGTATAGATAGGTGAAGCATAGAGTAGAGTGGAGATTAAGTGAGTACCGGAGATAGCGGTCCTGGCTACTGGAGTAAGAAAGGGTTTGATTCTATAGAGGGATCATAATTTTTTGTTTATTGCTTTAACTGTGCTGTTTATATGAATATCGAAGTTAAGGTTGCTATCTATTGTTATTCCTAGAAGTTTGGTGGTAGGTTCAGGAGATATGAGAGTGCCATTATTAGATGTGAAAGAGAAATTTATTAGGGTGAACTTTCGGGTTGACGTGAACAGTAAAAATTTAGTTTTTGGGGGGTTTAGGAGGAGGCAGTGGTTTAAAAACCATTGTTCTACAGTACTTAATGCATTTTGGGTAAGGGACTGTAGTTCAGTTGGAGAAGTGGCTGAACAGATTATTGTAGAGTCATCTGTGTATTTAATGCAGGTCGTATGAGGAATTGAAGAGTGAAGGTCATTGATAAAGATGGAAAATAGGAGTGGGCCTAATATAGAACCACGAGGAACACCAAGGGAAATGGGAAGGTGGTTATATAGTTTATTGTCCCATAGCAGAGCCTGCTGTCTATTGTCTAAGTAAGATTTGAACCAATTTATCACTAGGGGTTCAAGTGAAAGGGATTTCAGCATATTTATGAGGAGCTGGTGATTGACCATATCAAAAGCTTTAGATAAATCAATAAAGACTGCAGAGGAAAGAGTATTGTTGTTCCAGTTTTGTTAATGCAGTCTGTGAAGGATAAGAGGGCAGTGGTGGTACTATGGAAAGGTCTGAATCCATGTTGACAATTGTCAAGTAAGTTATTTTGGAGTAGGTGGTTAAGTAGTTGCTTATGGATGCATTTCTCCATTACTTTTGCTAGGGGAGATAGTAGAGCTATAGGACGGTAGTTAGAAAAGCCATAAGAGTTCCCACCTTTATGTAGTGGGATGATATGAGAAATTTTCCAGATAGATGGGATGGTACCTTCACTTATGGTACGGTTAACAAGAATGGAGATAGGATAGGCTAAGGCTTTATTCCCCTTTTTGCAGGTATTCTGCTGGGAGATGGTCTGCTGAGGGGGTGCTAGGTTTTAGTTTTTGGGGAAGGGAGCAGGTAAAGGAAGTAGAAATTGGTTGTAACCGAAAAGGTGGAGGTGGGCTTGTCATAGTTTTAGGCAGTTTTGAGGTGTCTGGAGAAAGTTGACTAGCAAGAGTTTGGATGGCATGTGTGAAGAAAGAATTAAAGGCATTAGTAGTATAAGTGTGATTCTCAGAGTTAGTGCCTTGTGGGTTAGGTGTGCTGCATTGTCCTGGCTATAGTAGTTTGTTGATGCTATTCCAAAACTTTTGTGGGTTTTTTTGGTAAGTTAGCTGTATAAGGTAATAACAGTCTTTTTTGATTAAGAGGATGGCTTTTTTTACAAGATTTCTTAGTTGTCTAAAGGTTTGGTGATCTGTAGGATCTTTAGTATTATGCCATTTAGCCCAAGATTTGTTTATCTGAAGGATGTTTTGCCTAGTAGCATTTGAGAGCCAGGGGGCAGGCTTAGTTTTATTTCTAACAGAGTGAATTGTGGCATGTTGGTCAAGGATGGCTAAGAATGTGGAATTAAAGTATTCCACAGCTTCATTAAGTGGGATTGATTTAAGCGGAGACCAATTACAGTGTCTAAGTTCTGTTAGGAAGAGTTCAGGATTAAAATACTTTTTGGTGCGTATTGTCCTGAAAGTGTTTGGAAAAGTTAGGTTGGCTTATGGATTATATTAACAGTAATAAATGGGGTATTCAGTTTACGTATAATCATAATGTGAATCTAGATGTTCTGGTAACAAGAAATATAGATCATACATTGGATACCCACATATTCCGTAAATATCCTGAATAAAAACTCACTGCTGCACGCCTCTAGTCATCATCCACCCCATATTATATGTAATATCTTGAAGTCACTATTTCTTAGAATTAAGTGCATTTGTTCTGATCCCAATAAATATGAACACTTTAGGCTGGACATGGTAGATAGATTCAAAACCTGGGGGTATAAGCCAGGTATAGTTACCATGGCCTGTCGGGAGGTCTCATCTTCAGATAGGAGTGAACTCATGGCATATAAGGATAAGACCACCCAGGACTCACCACCGATCAGGTTGAGAACAACATATGGACGGAATACCCATATACTTTTTCAAGTAGTTCAGCGGAATTGGAACATTCTTATGTCGGATGACAGACTGGCCAATATGCTCCAAGAAAGATTTCTCTTTGGATATAGAAGAGGCAAAACATTAGGGTCCCATTTAAACCATTATAAACATGGAATAGCCAACTCCACAATATTACACCAGACCAGCTTAACAGGTGGAATTCTTTTTGTCTGTTTCCCATGTGGACATTGTGTTCATTCTGCTAGAATAGATAAAACCAAACAATTTAGTAGCCGGAACACTGGCAGGGTTTTTGACATTAGATTTTTTGCAAATTGTTCCAGTGAATGGGTGCTTTATTTAGCAACCTGCTTGTGTTTGGCTTTTTATGTTGGTCAGATGTCCCAGACCAGTTAAATATCGCATTGGCGAACATTTGAGTGACATCAAACACAAAAGAATTAGTAATGCTCTTTACAAACATGTATTAACACATCCAACTGCAACCTTTAGATTTACAGTTATTGATATTATACATGGTGACAAAGGAAATAAGATTGGCTGGCATACTATACTGAATCAGAAAGAAAAAAGATGTATAATTAGGATAGGTGGTTTGTTTCTACCAGGGCTCAATGTGCAATTATGACCAGCCAATCAATTAAAGTTGCTCTTCTCATTATGTAATAAATATGGCTGTTTGTGAAATTTTCTTTACACTGAGGAAGGCATTGTTATCACTGCCGAAACTGGTCTGTTTTTTTGCCATATTATGGAATACATCTTTTCCTCTAAACTACATTGTGCTGGCTCTTTTTTTTTTGACCAGTACAGTACCATCACCAAGAATTACACCACATTATGAACAAAAGATAATTGACTTCAGCAATTGGTTTAGCTTCTAGTGTCATTCAAAGACCGGTAAAATATTTTACATCCTGGGAAGAGACATCAGACAGTTTTAACTGCTTTTTCAGTGATGACATGCACCTTTCACCCCAAGGGTTCCATATATTAGCAAAAACGTTGCCCCCCCCATAGTACATTTTTAGCCATTGTTTTTCTAACATAAGTAAATAAAATCCAGACAACATTATGGTATTGCCCTCACTGCTAGGGTCCTTAACAAACTCCACTCCCTACAAACACTACTTACCCCAAAAAACTTGGTGTTATGCATTGTCACAGTGATATGGTTCAAGACCAGTGAAAGCACTCCATAGTGGTGAGCTTCAAAGCATATCACTCACACAAACCCTCCATATTACACAAAGGAATTAAAGGCACTAAAGGTAGAGAGAGATCTCTATTCTTTAAAAAAAATTCTCACTCTCAGACTCATCAGGAAAGATGATGACCCTGAACTCCATCCCCCTCGACCTGTACCTCCTACCTAATCAGTATTCAGTCCTTATGAATTAAGTCAAATAACATTTGCCTAGGAGACTTCATCTATCCCTGCATGAACTAGGTGATGTATACATCCTCACAACATGTATTCTCAGACTTTCTGGACTTCATCAATATAAAGTATCTGGACCAGTGAGTCTGCACCCCAATCAGGGGACGTGAAATCCTGGATTTGGTCTTTACCAAAATGGCAGCTCTGCTCCACACCAATTGTAGCCTCCTCCCTAGTTGAATGCAGCTACAAATCAGTCACATTCACCTTAAAACCAAAGCCTGAAATTTTCCACAATATCTCTTTCTTCAGAAACAATGCAATGCTTATCTGCTAAAACTGAGCGATAACCAGGTTAAAATCAAAAGCTCCTTCCAACTTCACAATCCTACTGCTTATGCTCAGTCATTTGCTGTCAAATTCCATGCACATGTAAATAGTTGCATAGATGCATCTGCCCTCCCTCAGTAGAAAATACCATGTCAAATTTAAAAATAAACTCCTATGGTGGAAACTTAATATAAAAAAACTGAATAATAATAATAATAATAATAATAATAATAATAATAATAATAATAATAATAATTGAAAAACTCATTGCACTCAAAACTAATTCATGCCCTCAAGAAAATAAAAATGCTCTTGCTAAATGAAATATAGAACTCCAGGTCTTGATCAAATCAGTGAAAGCTTGATATCAGGTAAAAATAGTCACTGAAGTGAAAGATAACCACAAAGCCTTTGTTACCTATGTAACTCCCTGAAATAATGACCAGCACTGTACAGAGCTAATAGTGAATGCTATCACTTACTAGGACTCAGAGGACATGGCCCATCTACTATCATAGAAATCATCTCTAACTTCATCCCTCTTGCCTCCAATATTCTCCAGTTACAAGCATCAGCCCTCCCTCCCAGTGTCTAAAGAACAAGGTCTCAAGACACTAAGAACCTCCACTCCCAGTCTCTAAAAAACAAGGTCTCAAGGCACTATGAACCTCCCCTCCCAGTCTCTGAAGAACAAGGTGTCAAGGCACTATGAACCTCCCTCCCAGTCTCTGAAGAACAAGGTGTCAGGCACTATGAACCTCACCTCCCAGTCTCTGAAGAACAAGGTCTCAAGGCACTATGAAACCCCTGCCAGTCTATGAAGAGCAAGGTATCAAGGCACTATGAACCTCCCCTCCCAGTCTCAGAAGTACAAGGTCTAAAGGCACTATGAACCAACCCTCCCAGTGTCTGAAACACAATGTCTGAAGGCACTATGAACCTCTCTGCCCAGTCTCTGAAGAACAAGGCCTCAAGGCACTATGAACCTCCCCTCCCAGTCCCTGAAGAACAAGGTCTCAAGGCACTATGAACATCACCTCCCAGTCTCTGAAGAACAAGGTTTCAAGGCACTATGAACCTCACCACCCAGTCTCTGAAGAACAAGGCCTCAAGGCACTATGAACCTCCTCTCCCAGTCCCTGAAGAACAAGGTCTCAAGTCACTATGAACCTCCCCTCCCAGTCTCTGATGAACAAGGTGTCAAGGCACTATGAACCTCCCCTCCCAGTCTGTGAAGAACAAGGTCTCAAGGCACTATGAACCTCCCCACCCAGTCTCTGAAGAACAATTTCTCAAGGCACTATGAACCTCCCATCCCAGTCTCTGAAGATCAAGGTCTCAAGGCACTATGAACCTCCCCTCCCAGTCTCTGAAGGACAATGTCTCAAGGCACTATGAACCTCCCTTCCCAGTTTCTGAAGAACAAAGTCTCAAGGCACTATGAACCTCATCCCAGTCTCTGAAGAACAAGGTCTAAAGGCGCTATGAACCTCCCCTCCCAGTCTGTGAAGAACAAGGTCTCAAGGCACTATGAACCTTCCCTTCCAGTCTCTGAAGAACAAGTTCCCAAGGCACTATGAACCTCCCCTCCTAATCTCTGAAGAACAAGGTCTCAAGGCACTATGAACCTCCCCATCCAGTCTCTGAAGAACAAGGTCTCAAAGCACCATGAACCTCACCACCCAGTCTCTGAAAAACAAGGTATCAAGGCACTATGAACCTCAGCTCCCAGTCTCTGAAGAACAAGGTCTCAGGGCTATATGAACCTCCCCTCCCAGTCTCTGAAGAACAAGGTCTCAAGGCACTATGAACCTCCCCTCCCAGTCTCTGAAGAACAAGGTCTCAATGCACTATGAGCCTTCCCTCCCAGTCTCTGAAGAACAAGGTCTCAAGGCACTATGAACTGTCCCTCCAATTCTATGAAGAACAAGGTCTCAAGGCACTATGAACCTCCCTTCCCAGTCTCTGAAGAACAAGGTCTCATGGCAATATGAACCTCCAGTCCCAGTCTCTGAAGAAAAATATCTCAAGGTACTATGAACCTCCCTTCCCAGCCTCCAAAGAACAAGGTCTCAAGGCACTATGAACCTCCCCTCCTAGTCTGTGAAGAACAAGGTCTCAATGCACTATGAGCCTTCCCTCCCAGTCTCTGAAGAACAAGGTCTCAAGGCATTATGAACCTCCCCTCCCAGTCTCTGAAGAACAAGGTCTTATGGCAATATGAACCTCCAGTCCCATCTCTGAAGAACAAGGACTCAAGGCACTATGAACCTCCCTTCCCACTCTCTGAAGAATAAGGTCTCAAGGCACTATGAGCCTTACCTCCCAGTCTCTGAATAACAAGGTCTCAAGGCATGATGAACTGTCCCTCCATTTCCCTGAAGAACAAGATCTCAAGGCACTATTAACCTCCCCTTCCAGTGTCTGAAGAACAAGGTCTCATGGCAATATGAACCTCCAGTCCCAGTCTCTAAAGAATAAGGTCTCAAGGCACTATGAACCTCCCATCCCAGTCTCCGAAGAACAAGGTCTCAAGGCACTATGAACCTCCCTCCCCATCTCTGAAGAACAAGGTCTTAAGGCACTATGAGCCTTCCCTCCCAGTCTCTGAAGAACAAGGTCTCAAGACACTATGAACTGTCCCTCCAATTCTCAGAAGAACAATGTCTCAAGGCTCTATGAACCGCCCCTCCCAGTCTCTGAAGAACAAGGTCTCATGGCAATGTAAACCTCCAGTCCCAGTCTGTGAAGAACAAGGTCTCAAGGAACTATGGACCTCCCTGCCCAGTCTCTGAAGAACAAGTTCTCAAGCCACTATGAACCTCCCATCCCAGTCTCCGAAGAACAAGGTCTCATGGCACTATGAACCTCCCCTCCCAGTCTCTGAAGAACAAGTTCCCAAGGCACTATGAACCTCCCCTCCTAATCTCTGAAGAACAAGGTCTCAAGGCACTATGAAACTCCCCATCCAGTCTTTGAAGAACAAGGTCTCAAAGCACCATGAACCTCCCCACCCAGTCTCTGAAGAACAAGGTTTCAAGGCACTATGAACCTCAGCTCCCAGTCTCTGAAGAACAAGGTCTCAGGGCTATATGAACCTCCCCTCCCAGTCTCTGAAGAACAAAGTCTCAAGGCACTATGAATCTCCCCTCCCAGTCTCTGAAGAACAAGGTCTCAAGGCACTATGAGCCTTCCCTCCCAGTCTCTGAAGAACAAACTCTCAAGGCACAATGAACCTCCCCACAGTCTCTGAAGAACAAGATCTAAAGTCGCTATGAACCTTCCCTCCAAGTCTCCGAAGAACAAGGTCTAAAGGCACTATTAATTTCCCCTCCCAGTCTCTGAAAATCAAGGTCTCAAGGCACTATGAACCTTCCCTCCCAGTCTCTGAAGAACAAGGTTTCAAGGCACTATGAACCTCCCCTCCCAGTCTCTGAAGAACAAGTTCCCAAGGCACTATGAACCTCCCCTCCTAATCTCTGAAGAACAAGGTCTCAAGGCACTATGAAACTCCCCATCCAGTCTTTGAAGAACAAGGTCTCAAAGCACCATGAACCTCCCCACCCAGTCTCTGAAGAACAAGGTTTCAAGGTTCTATGAACCTCAGCTCCCAGCCTCTGAAGAACAAGGTCTCAGGGCTATATGAACCTCCCCTCCCAGTCTCTGAAGAACAAAGTCTCAAAGCACTATGAATCTCCCCTCCCAGTCTCTGAAGAACAAGGTCTCAAGGCACTATGAACTGTCCCTCCAATTCTATGAAGAACAAGGTCTCAAGGCACTACGAACCTCCCCTCCCAGTCTCTGAAGAACAAGGTCTCATGGCAATATGAACCTCCAGTCCCAGTCTCTGAAGAACAAGGTCTCAAGGCACTATGAACTGTCCCTCCAATTCTATGAAGAACAATGTCTCAAGGCACTATGAACCTCCCTGCCCAGTATCTGAAGAACAAGGTCTCAAGGCACTATGAGCCTTCCCTCCCAGTCTCTGAAGAACAAGGTCTCAAGACACTATGAACTGTCCCTCCAATTCTCAGAAGAACAATGTCTCAAGGCACTATGAACCTCCTCTCCCAGTCTCTGAACAACAAGGTCTCATGGCAACATAAATCTCCAGTCCCAGTCTCTGAAGAACAAGGTCTCAAGGCACTATGAACCTCCCTACCCAGTCTCTGAAGAACAAGGTCTCAAGGCACTATGAACCTCCCATCCCAGTCTCCGAAGAACAAGGTCTCATGGCACTATGAACCTCCCCTCCCAGTCTCTGAAGAACATGGTCTCAATGCTCTATGAACCTTTCCTCCCAGTCTCTGAAGAACAAACTCTCAAGGCACAATGAACCTCCCCACAGTCTCTGAAGAACAAGATCTAAAGTCACTATGAACCTTCCCTCCAAGTCTTCGAAGAACAAGGTCTAAAGGCACTATTAATTTCCCCTCCCAGTCTCTGAAAATCAAGGTCTCAAGGCACTATGAACCTCCCCTCCCCTCCCAGTCTCCGAAGAACAAGGTTTCAAGGCACTATGAACCTCCCCTCCCACTCTCTGAAGGACAAGGTCTGAAGGCACTATGAAACTCCCCATTCAGTCTCTGAAGAACAAGGTCTCAAGGCACTATGAATCTCCCCTCCCAGTCTCTGAAGAACAAGGTCTCAAGGCACTATGAATCTCCCCTCCCAGTCTCTGAAGAACAAGGTCTCAAGGCACTATGAACCCCCCCTCCCAGTCTCTGAAGTACAAGGTCTCAAGGCACTAAGAGCCTCCCCTCCCAGTCTCTGAAGAACAATGTCTCAAGGCACTATGAACCTGCCCGCCCAGTCTCTGAAGAACAAGGTCTCAAGGCACTATGAACCTCCCCTCCCAGTCTCTGAAGAACAAGGTCTCAAGGCACTATGAACCTCCCCTCCCAGTCTCTGAAGAACAAGGTCTCTAGGCACTAAGAACCTCCCCCAAGTCTCTGAAGGTCAAGGTCTCAAGGCACTATGAACCCTTCCCCAGTCTCTAAAGAACAAGGTCTCAAGGCACTATGAACCTCCCTTTCCAGAGTCTGAAGAACAAGGTCTCAAGGCACTATGAACCTCCCCTCCCAGTCTCTGAAGAACAAGTTCTCAAGGAACTATGAACCCCCCCTCCCAGTCTCTGAAGAACAAGGTCTCAAGGCACTATGGAGCTCCCCTCCCAGTCTATGAAGAACAAGGTCTCAAGGCACTATGAACCTCCAGTCTCAGTCTCTGATGAACAAGGTCTCAAGGCACTATGAATCTCCTCTCCCAGTCTCTGAAGACCAAGGTCTCAAGGCACTATGAACCTCCCCTCCCAGTCTCTAAAGATCAAGGTCTCATGGCACTATGAACCTTCATTCCCAGTCTCTGAAGAACAAGGTCTCAAGGCACTATGAACCTCCAATCCCAGTCTCCGAAGAACAAGGTCTCAAGGCACTATGAACCTCCCCTCCCAATCTCTGAAGAGCAAGGTCTCAAGACACTATGAACTTCCCCTCCCAGTCTCAGAAGAACAAGGTCTCAAGGCACTATGAACCTCCCCTCCCAGTCTCTGAAAAACAAGGTCTCAAGGTACTATGAGCCTCCCTTCCCAGTCTCTGAAGAACAAGGTGTCGAGACACTATTAACCTCCCCTCCCAGTCTCTGAAGAACAAAGTCTCAAGGCACTATGAACCTCCACTCCCAGTCTCTGACGAACAAGGTCTCAAGGCACTATGAACCACCCCTCCCAGTCACTGAAGAACAAGGTCTCAAGGCACTATGAACCTCCCCTCCCAGTCTCTGAAGAACAAGGTCTCAAGGCACTAAGAGCCTCCCCTCCCAGTCTCTGAAGAACAATGTCTCAAGGCACTATGAACCTGCCCACCCAGTCTCTGAAGACCAAGGTCTCAAGGCAGTATGAACCTCCCCTCCCAGTCTCTGAAGAACAAGGTCTCAAGGCACTATGAACCTCCCCTCCCAGTCTCTGAAGAATAAGGTCCCAAGGCACTAAGAACCTCCCCCCAAGTCTCTGAAGGTCAAGGTCTCAAGGCACTATGAACCTCCCCTCCCAGTCTCTAAAGAGCAAGGTCTCAAGTCCCTTTTAACCTCCCATCCTAGTTTCTGAAGAACAAGGTCTCAAGGCATTATGAACCTCCCCTAACAGTCTCTGAAGAACAAGGTCTCAAGGCACTATGACCCCCCCCCAGTCTCTGATGAACAAGATTTCAAGGCACTATGAACCTCCCCTCCCAGTCTCCGAAGAACAACATCTTAAGGCACTATGAATCTCCCCTCTCAGTCTCTGAAGAACAAGGTCTCAAGGCACTATGACCCTCCCCTCCCAGTCTCTGAAGAACAAGGTCTCAAGGCACTATGAAATTCCAAGAACACTACATCTGTGGGGCCATGCAGCATACAATGTTGCCTGCTGGTTGGCCTGAAACATGACTTGTTAGTCCATCTACACAGCTTACCTAGTATTAGCCTAAAAACAGACTTTGTGCCAGATCAATGAAGGACAACAACAGTCACTCTAGCTTAAAGGTGTGGATACAACAGACCCAGGGTAATTACAAACCCCTAAGCCAGACCATTCAAATCTGTAAGGCTATGGAAATGATCATAGTAGAGCTAATGAAAGGGATGTAGGTACCAAAATACTCTGTACGCAACATAGTTTGACTTTGTCAGAGGGCAGTCTTGCTTACTTAATCTTGTTGACTTCTTTGAAAAAGTTACTGAGGCAATGGATGAGAGTAAATCAGTGCACACTGTGTACCAGGACCTTGCAAAGGCTTTCCAAACCATCCCACACTTGGACATCTTAGATAAATTCTTCAAGCTAAATGCTAACTTCTTTATAATAGGCCCACAAATAAAAAAATAAGGAAGTCATTAAGGGTGGGCATCTCTGCCTTCTCCAAATGAGATGTCACTAATGGAGTTCCCCAGGGTTCAGTCTTTGGGACAGTATTCTTTGTCATTTTCTTTTTGGAGGTTAAAGCAAATATTAAGTGTTGACAAAGTAAAACAAGGTAAAGGAGCTAAGTCTGGTTGCAGGAAAGTATATTTTGTATCAAAGTAAATCAAACTGCAGTAGTGCAAGAAAATTTAATAAATCCAATAAAACACACCGATTCAATACATAAAATAAAATAAAAGATTAGCGCTTTCATACATAACAGAGTACTTCTTCAGACCTACACAGTAATAGCAGTTACAATTTAAATAATACAGGCAATTAGTGCTGCAGATCACGTGACTTTAAAATAAGTTTAAGGGGACTTAACTCATTTAACCCCTTATTTCCTGTAGCTTGTAAAAGTAACATCCATTTCACCTCTTGACATTCAGTCCTAGTTGTTACATCACCTCCTCTAACATTAGGCTGACAAATCTCTAATACTGAACATTTAAAATAATGATTATTTCCCATCTGGGAAACATGTTTTGCAAGGGCATTTTTACTATAATTTCTCCGGATACTGTAAAGATGCTCAGGTATCTGATCTCTCAAACACCCATTAGTCTTGCCCACATAGAACATTCTGCAGAACTCACAGGAAGCTAAATACACAACATTCATTGTATTATAGTCAGCATATGCCTTAAGCTCATAGACATGTCCAGTCACAGGATGTACATACATATCATCATTACTTACATAAGAACAGATGGTACATTTACGACAAGGAAAGGTCCCTGAAATAGCATTCCATAAATGTTCATTCCCATTATTAACAACTCTGTTGGATTTATAACAGAGCAGTCTCTTTAGACATTTCTGATTTTTAAATGTAAATTGTGGCACTTCACCCAAAGTCTCCTTAGTCCCCTACAGGGACTAAGGTGTTAAATGAGTTAATTCCCCTTAAACCTATTTTAAAGTCACATGATCTGCAGCACTAATTGCCTGTATTATTTAAATTGTAACTGCTATTACTGTGTAGATCTGAAGAAGCACTCTGTTATGTACAAAAGCGCTAATCTTTTATTTTATGTATTGAATCAGTGTGTTTTATTGGATTTATTAAATTTTCTTGCACTACTGCAGTTTGGTTTACTTTGATACAAAATATTAAGTGTTCATGGGTGACCAAGTCTGTAGATGACTGCAAACATGGTGCCATCATAAACTTCCCAGAGGGCATTAGGATCGTACAAGAAGATGTATCCCAAACAAAGAGTTGGTGTTCAAAGTTGGCTAAATGTAAATACCAAGAAACGTAAAACATTGAAAGCACCTCTGTGAAAATTGATCCAATATTTAGACATCTGGGAACCTATTCTGAAAGTGAACTGCCCTATGATCACTATGTATGCACTTTTGCAAGGAAGGTCTTTACCATTGCACAGCTTACATCTAATGGTATGGCATCCAGATCCAGGGACATAATTGTTCCATTGTAATTGTCATGCATTAGACCAGTCATTGAATATAATGCCCCCTTCATTATCCATATGTCCACACACTTGTCACAACTGAAATGACCACAACACGTTCCATATTAATAAAAATTGAGGGCCTAAATCATAGGAAATATGTATATCAACTCAAAACCTTATCTCTCTTCTCAGTATTATATAGGTTATTGTTTTTTGTCTAGAGTCTCAACAGACACTATTTTCTCAAATCATTTACACATTCACAAATCCTGTTGTGTCATAAACACCCATTCAAGAAATCTTAATCACTTTTGTAAAATTAACAGAGCATGCTAAATGGATAGCTATGTATAACAAAGAAGAGCCGTTCTCTAGAACTGTCTAACACTCTATATAAAGCACAGCACAGCACTCCTGCTACTCTAGTCAAACACTTTTTTGATGAATGGATGGGCAACCACAAATGGTTTAGCACCGCTGGCCCTCAACTTCAGCGGAAATATGTAATTACCCCAACAGATGCTTGTTTGTCCCATTTCTGGATATTTATATTGTAAACTATAAAGGCTAATAATCAGTACTTAAGATCCTCACAGATCAGTAGCCCAATAAGTGCCATATAATTCTATATAAACAGCTGCCAAAGGGGGTCCAGCAATGATTGGTGTGATCCCCTGTGATAAGTATTGTCTATTAAACAGGGCCATCATCATGCTGCTACTCACATTTCTGCTTGAGTCAGGATTATCAGTTGCATATCTTTTCTGAATCTTGTACACCTGACATTTACATGTGCACTGCCTCTTGTGCTCTGTCTATACATCATGTTGCATTTTTACATAATGTTCTTCACCTGTCACATACAGTACTGACTTACCGCTTATCTTAGCTAAAGAGCTGCTTTGCAAGGTAGAGCACATCTCTGATGGACATGTGTCCAGTGTTATAGCTGTCATACATCTCAAGATTTGGATGTCTGTTCTTCATACTCACATCCATACCTCTCAACTGCACAGGTTTTCACAGAATGTCCAGATTTTTGTCTCATATTGTTGGTCTGTTCCTCCTAAAATCTGTACCTTTCTGGCAAATAGCTGAGGATTGAAGTCATTAAATAATGACAAACATTTGAGTTTAAGACTCCACATCCTTCAGAAAATTCATGCTAATGCAAAACTTATTATTCTATCAACTTTCTAAGTTTGTAAGAACAATATCTAAAATCTATCCCTATTCTTCCCACCATCAATTTAGGCTTTGTCCAGAATTTTTGCTCTAAAAGGTTGAGAGGTATGTTCACAGCATTCCCTCTGCTGTATACTGTACAGGGTCATATCCTGGATATCCAATTTAATTTGTGCAGGATACAGTAAGCTGCAAATATCAGCATGCCATTTTAATCTTGCAGTGCAATGCCTTTGTGAATCATCAAGGCCCTTTAGCTGTGCTCTTATGTATTTATACAGGTGTCTAATGAAATTGTGAATGTCTTCCAGTGTGTTCATTTGTATGTCTATGTACTTATAATGATGGCATTGACTAGGGCTCAAGGATTATGTTACATTAGCCACCAACCACTCTTGGTGATGGGACTACCTTGCAGAGCATGATATTGTACTGATATACAACAAATGTTTGCAATATCTTGCCCACCAGGTTGTGTTGTGCATATCTCATTTATGCAGTTTTTGTGGCTACGCCCTTCTTTCATATGTGTTCTGCACTCATGAAGTGTAAACTTGTCTGTCTCTGTTTTGACAGTTTGTCGATGTATATTTCCAAAAGGCATTAAACTATGTGAGTTATCTTCATTTCCGTCTGTATTTTCAAGTCAAAAATCTCTGGATTCAGCTTCAGTAAGTTCTGTCTTCTTGCAGTAACTCCATCAAGGTGTCTGTTTAAGCTCGCTTCATTCACTCCTTTTCATTTTCTCTTTCCCAAATAGAAATAGACCTATAGAGACCATATGACTTCCTCATTGTTCATAAGAAGTGCAGTCATAATGAAATTTGCTACATATCAGTAGTCTGAGTTCTGGTTTTGCCCTCTTATTCTGTTGAAAAGTCGTTGTCTAATCAGCAACGGGGCTCCAGCTTGCAGCTTGTGATCTTTTTTTATGCACTAACATTTGATTTCTTACTCTCTGACTACCAGTAATAGTGTTCAGTCTGGCAGCTTGAGTTCCAGTCCTTCTCCCCACTACACCAGCAGTGTTCTTAATCCTCTCAGAATTCAGTCCTAAGACATCTAAAGGCTGTCCTCAAGTTTAGTCTACTGTACTTCCTATTTCTTGTTACCTAATTCTCCTTCTCCTACCCTCCCTTGTTTTTAACCACATAACCCCTTCTGACAGAAGTTCCTTCCACTTATTCTCTTCCATACACGTCTCTTCATTCAGCCTTAAATAATGAGCTTTTATATAGTCTTATCTTAACTTTCACTCCTTTTCCTTATTATTTCTTTAGTCTCTTATTAAAAAAAAAATTACAGCTATGTCAAGTCACAAGCTTACACTGACACAGGATCAACTCTTCCGTTCTTCCTACACCCATATTATTCATTTAATTTTACCTAACCTTCCAGCAGTTATATTCTTAAAATATTATCTCATCCGAAAAGTCTTGCAGCCACAAACACTGTTCTTCTGTTCCTGAACTCAGTCCTGTCTCATCAAAAACACACTCCTATACTCTTCACAGACTAAGCTCAATTTCTTTTTCCACACACATTTTTCCAGTGTTTTACTTTTAACCTACTCCTAAAAACAGCTTCACTCACATTCCTTTCCTGTGCTATAACCAGCATATATTCCGCTATTTTTTTCTTCCAATTCTTCTCTAACAGTGTCCCTTTTTCATTTTCAACAGTGCATGCAAGCTACACTCTCTTCTACTACCCACCCTGTTGAGCACCTCCCTTTCTTTTCATTAAGCCCTCATTCTTAAACCATAGTTTTGTGCTATTCAGAACCCTTTCATCTTGGCAACATCTCATCTACACAAATAGTAGCCAATACCCCTATTTCATATTAAACTGGTGAGATTCTTTCACTTGTTAATCAATACACCAATAATAATCCATCCACCCCTCTCAAGCTGACAATCAGCTACTTCTGGTTGTACCTGCTCAGTGTCCAGATCCTCAAACAGATCTTGCTTTGGAATGAATCTGATATTCAGGGCTAGAGATGAGATCAAGTGTCACAGGGCAGCATCATACTGCAAAATGTTGTCATTTCCCTTCATGCTACTTGCATTGGCTGATGTTCAGTTGTGTGCAGCAAAAGTTGCTATTCATTTAAACCCTCATCGCCCATTGTATTACAGCGGGTATTATTCGCCACCCCCATTAAAACATTGCCATCTTTCAAGTATATACAAATTATCCTACCCAACACACAAATAATACCCTTTACCATCATACACATTGACAAACACACACACACACACACACACACACACACACACACACACACACACACACACACACACACACACGCACACACACACGCACACACACACTATTATAGCTTTATTAATAAAACTGACCTCACTGAGTTTGGGATAATACATCATACCTTTTCTACTGGAAACAAAGGTAAAACCTGGGGTTATGCTGTTTGCCTATTTGTGGTTAACCACTTCCATTCCTTTCCAGATAACATTAAAGCTGACTTAAATGGAGGATGTGATATGTTACTTGCACAACAATTTCTAAAAAGTCCCCTTAGCCAAACTCATTCACATAATAACTTGGCCACATTAACAATTAAATAATTCATACTCAGGGAGTATGAAAATGTTAAGATGTGTAGCTTACTTACACTCCCATAATTGTTGTTATCATTCATATCAATCCTTGCTGTACCATCCCTCTGGAGTTTTAAAAGAAATTTCATTATACTTGGTGACATAAATGAAATCTGGAACTTACCCCTCTCTGGCCTAAACTTGCTGAAGCTAACAGAATGCATGTTTAACATAAATTATACCACACTCAATTAATCTAATTTGCGACATTGACAACAACAAACTCATGACGTAATCTAAATGCAGTCTAGTGATATTGTCACAACTGGATTTGAACAACTAGATTCTACTCTTAAACATCACTGCTCCATTATAAATAGACTGCTTTCCTATCTGATCTATCAATGAGGTAAAGACAGCCCTGTCCTTGTTTTACAGTGCACTCATACTTTTTCAATATCACTGAGTTGTTAAACCAAGAACCCATCTGCCTGAGTTGGTGGTAGCTCATGTGGATGTAAAACATCCCACATCACTTATAAAAAAAGAGTATGGGTCCTTTATTCAATGCAACATAAACATCATTATTTACATATTTGCATATTAACATACCTTACGTATTTATGTGTGTGTGTGTGTGTGTGTGTGTGTGTGTGTGTGTGTGTGTGTGTGTGTATATATATATATATATATATATATATACATACACACACACACATTTATATATCTTACTGCTTTTCATTTTTATAATACCCTCATTGCCATTCTTCCATAACTGACCCCTGCTCTTTCTTCCACAGTCAAAATCTGATATTTTATAATATAACTGCCAAAACAAATTCCCATTAAATAAAATTTCATTCAGTCTTTCATACCAGATAATGCATATTACATAAAATATAATATCTGCTCTTCTCAAATACTTTTTTCTTATTCTCATAATATCTATACATAATCATATTCATATCTATAGTGTTTATATCTTTAATATTCACAAAAAAGTTTTCTTCACACAACATCTTCCCAAGGGTTTCATCATTCTTTATCTATTTCACGAAAAAAATAATACTCTGTTGTCTCTTCCTCCCCACAAAATAAACACAATATTCAACTTTCTTTATATATAGTAAATTGTCCTTTACAGATAACTTATTCATTTCCAGTCTCCACAGGAAACCCTGACACTACTATCTTGGTATATCACTTTTTCATACTTTAATAGCTTTAGTTACTTATTCTGGTAAAAGTTCCCATGAATTTACATAATAATATTATTTTATCATCTTATTATACCACATCCTTTTTTCTCTATATCATCAATTTTAATTTTATTGTTAGTTTTTTCTGTATAATTTTTAATTTCTTCATTCACATATTATTTTCCCTTTTTCTTTTTTCTCATTATTTTGCAGAATTTTTTTCACTTGTATTTAAACATTCTCACATTTTCATTCTCTTCCTTTGCTCATTTTAATACTCTATACATGTTTAAAGAAGCAGAATACACAACTGGATTTTGTAACCCCCTCCCCGTTTTACATATAACATCATCCACAATTGCTCTTACAACCAATATCCTTCCATTTTAAAACATATATACTTTTTCTATAATACTCACATCCTTTCTTTTATTCTCCTCTGTATTAATCCCATATTTTTATTTCATGTTTTTAATCTTTCTTCCATATAAATTTGAATAACCCACATTATAACTATTCATAAACAAAATATTCATTCAACCATTCAATTGGTGCACTTACATAATAGATTAATTGCCAGTCCATTCATTTTTGTACATAGCATACGTATACCACCCGGGCCTGATGCTGAATCAACATTTAAATGTTTTAGTACTTCATTCAATTTACTAACACTATTTTCTTTTTCAAATTCTTCTTTAATTTGTGCATATGTATTTATTTACTTTCCTTTCTTTCTTATTTTCCAGCCTGATACTCTTATATATATATTTTCTGCACACTGTACTGAAATACTTATAATTTGCTCTTCTGTTCTTTTTAGCTCTCCTTTTACATTGTTTATCTCACTCATTATACTAATATCCTCCTTTACTATTTTACCCAAATATGCAGACACCTCATTCTTTCTTCTTTGTAAATAATATATCGGCCTAAAATTAACACCTTCATTATTTTCAATTTCTTTTCTATATTTCTTTTTCTCTATCATAATACTCTCTTGTATTATTGTCTAATTTGTTCATTTCTATAAATGTTTCCCATATTTAACTTTCTCTTTCCTTTTTACATAATCCTGTCACTTGAAAAAAATTGCACATCTTTTTAAATTTAATCTACCACTCAGACCAATTTTTATAGAAGTCCTATAAGATTCTTTCATACTATAATTCTTCCCATTTTCCAATTTTACCCAATAATTTCTCATTTATCCTTTTTATTCCCTTTTCTATATTAATATGCTCCCTTTCTTCCATTACCTTCATCCATACTGCTAAGTGGTCTGATAAACCGATTACAACTTTATCATCTTCTACCTCCTAGCCTTCTGATAATGCAAATAATCAATTGTACGTCCCAGTTTCCCCTTCTATATGTCCATTGACTTTTTTCCCCACACAGTTAACATACCACATTTTATCACTTCTGTATTTCCTACTTCTTCTCTTTCTTTTTACATCTTCCTTTAAATCACAGTCACCTGTAATTATAATTTTTATGTTAATTGCAACACAGTCTAAAATTTGATCAAACAGATTATCTCATTCCTTCATGTTGTATATGCATACAATGCTATAAATCTATAAACATGTTCTCTCCACCCAACATCCATTAAGAGTTAATCTTCCCAATCTGTTCAGCATTGCATTTAATATTTTTAGCGTTTCCTTACACAACACAGATACTTCAGAGCAACTTACACTTTCTAAGTTCCATATTATGTTTCCAATCAAAATTTTTGTCTGCAGCCCTTCTTCACTTACCAGAAATATTACATCCTTGAATATAACATCCATATCACATTTAACAGACCATTCCAGTATCCTTGTCCTACTAACAGGGTTAATAATAATGCTATTCACATTTACTGAAAGTACTTTAAAGTGCTGATTTTACAACTTTTTCTTACATTTAGTGTATTCTTAAAGTTTTATTTTCTTGTTTTTACCCTTTCTCATATTGAATATCTATTCTTGAGTTTGTGTACAGATAATCATGGATCTTAGGAATCAGATTTCTCACTGGCCAGAACGCCAAAACAATGGTGACAATTCCTCCAATTCTTGTTTTTCTTGTACAATTTCTTCTTCAACTATTTCATTCACTCAATTTGCCTCTTATTGTCCTTCTTTATGAAGGTTTTCCCCCTTTCCCTTTTTTGTTATTTTTTACTATTTCATTGTGACAGTCCATCCAAAGTATTCCTTTTTTTACATTGTCTACTTTCAGGGACACACCTTCTTGCTGTATGTCCTTTCTCCACACCCTGGTTGTACTGTATTGTGTCATAGTCTTCAATGAAATGAGGAAAAAGCTCCACAAAAAAAACCTGACATGGACTGATCAGCATATCTTAATGCCCCTCTATGACCACCAATAAAAAAAAATAACACTTGGCAAGTGTTTTACCATATTTTTTCACATTTCAAGACAACTTCCAACCTCCACACTCTATTTCATATATAACTTTCTTCTCTAACTTTTACAATGTTACCAACAGTTTCACACAAACCACGCATGCCTTTTTAACATCTTCTTCTTCCAGTTTATTAGTTCTAAATTTCAATGTAACATTTTTAACATTAAAGTTACTACAAAAAAAAATCCTTGAACTTTAAATCCAAGAACAGTTAACAAATTGTCCCATACATATTATCCTTCTATTATGTTCTCATTTTAACTATTTTCATAGTTGGCCTTCCATTTTCTAAACAGTTTTATTAACAGTTTGTTTATACCCTATTTATTACCTACTGTCACTGCTGCATACATTTTAATGGCTGCATTCTTTGCTGTGACATCACTTTATTCTATCTCCACGTTACCAACCTTAGCACTTCTGAAAAAGGTATCTGACATTTAACATACAAAGTAGCCAAACTGTTACCAGGATCAGCCTGCATGAATATTTTCAGCAGAACATCATCCACATGTCTTTCTTATGCCAGTTCTATTATCTGACCTCTCCAATGAACTCACATACTCATTGTCCATTGAAACAGATAAATGTTATAGATTTGTATCCTCCACCGGACAGGGGATCTTTTTCTACATTCTGATTCTCTGTATCAAAGATTCTTCTCCAAACACTCATTTTTCCACCTCCAAACTATCCACACTTATTATTTCCTCTTCCATGTTGCTGCTGCTGTTAAACCTCTTCCTTGCTGTTGTATCAGCCCTCTAGTGTCATCTAGCAACTCCAAGGGAAACAGAGAAAAGACTAGGGGAAGTTCCCTGGTACCCTGGCCAAACTTACCCTAGTCAGTATGAATACCATCTCAGGCTTCCCATAAAAAGAGACCATTAGCCTAGTGGGACTAACCTGTTAGTGAAGTGTTAAATAAATAAATAAACAAATAACATCACTTTTACCCCCCAAATCATATAAGAGCACATAACATTTTTTGCTCACCCAAGAAATTAAGCTAGATTTGCACAATCAAAAAAAAAAAAGACAGATCCTGGCAGTTTTGGAAGACCACTAGCCTCTCAATGTACTATTAACCTTTCATCATCTTAGAAAAGTTACTAGAATTAAAATTAAAGAAGCTAAATCAAACTAATATAAAATAATAAAATAGTTACTGTTTGGGAGCTCTGTTTATTAATAGCTAGATATTAAAGTATTGTTAGGTTATACAAAAAAACATGAACTCCTCAATTAGGTACAAAATAAGATATTTGCAAATGGAACAAAGTTTAAACCTATTCAAGGAACACTTCACATGATTCCATTCTTTGTGTCTCCCCCTTTTCCTGCTTTTGCTAATATTATATCTAACCCTATTAATCTTTAACCTCCACTTCCAAATTTTTAGTAAAAGTCCATTTATTTTATTGCATCATATATACTCTTTAGCAAGTTAAATAAGACTACCCTAGTATACGTAAGTCACCTGAAATTGCTAAAAACTGCTTCATCTTATATTAATAAATCCTCACATGTACCTCCAATCTTTCTCTTTGCACAGAAAGTCTAAGCAATGATAAAAAAATTTCAGTTATTTTAATCCTCCCTAAAATGAGCAGTTTGTTTCAAAGTGCATGGCAGTACATGAAGTTATTATAGGATGTATTTCTCAGATAAATAATTCATTCTTTTGAAAATACATGCACATGCATAGATTCCTCTGTAGAAAGTCAAGTTTAAGCAATTTTATTTCATGAGTTCTAAGAAGTATTGTCACTTGATCATTGATAGGTCTTGATAATATCATAGTAGACTTATTTTAAGGCATCCCTTTCCTCATTATATTTATCTAGTTTCATATCTATTTCCCTGTTGTTATTTCCTCAGCACTTCTGTGTATTGTACACCATCTATTAATCTAGAACACCAATAATTTGAAAAAATATTAAAAGAATGACAAAGTATAAATGTATATAATTTGAGAATTATACTGATAGCCATACAGTAAATTTTATGAACTACAATGCACAATTCTGCTTATGATTCTATTGAGTACTTATTTCATAAATATGATTACATAAATGTCCAATAGAAGAAGAAATTGTACAGTATTCTTATTTATTTGCTTGTTTGCTTTGATAGACTCACACATATATTTTATTCTGAATGTTCTAGATTTCAAACTCCTCTTCTTAAATGTTACTAAATGTGCAAACACAGATCCCATACTTTAAAGGTTATTTAGGTGACAACTAACAATTTGAATGCACTAAATGCAAATGAGTTGCCTAATTTTCTACCGCAGTGATTTAGAATGCATCAAGAATCACTTTTAAGTGCTTTTATTTGTGTATGACAATCAGCTTGGAATCTTGTGAAACAGATTTTCTTACATTCAAAATTAATTCTAATTTCAATGGAATTAATTGTGTATAATTAATCCTTGATAAAATGATACAGGACATTTAATTATACAGATTTTGCTCTGAACATAATTGGCTTGCTTTAAGTAATAAATAAATAGGTTCATAGGTTCATAGGTTCATACTAGGCTATCTGCCCAAGGGCATTTATAAGCCTAGCCCATAGTTATGTGGCTTTCGCCACCCCTTTAGTTTGAATAAAAACTATGCCTATCATTTTTCTGTGCCTCTGTCAAGCAGTGACACTGAAGTAATCCCTGGGGTATATCTGCAATCTCCCATCCATTGGTCAAGATTCCTCTTGAACAAGGCCAGCGAGGTGCTCTGCCTCACATAAGATAGAACCTGCATACTTAAGGTGGCAGGCATCTCCTTGAAAAGCATGAGGATAACTCGTGGTACTGGGACCCCTCCTTTTCAGCATCTACTTCTTCAATCTGCAAACTGAGAATCAGGACATTTGGCTGACTAAGTTTACAAATGACTACAACCGTGGTATGTGATGGCAGTTGAGTGACAAGGTCATTTATGCCATATCAAAACCCCTCCTTATGCCCTACTCAACCTGGTCTATTCAACCTCCTTTTCTACTTGCTGTCACTGCCGAAGTAAATTTATAAATATCTATCTAATCATCCAGTTTGAAAGATGCTAAGGTGTCATTTTGTTTAACTTGTAGGGGATGTCTTTTCCAGAGGTAGGTAGATGTTGGATAATACATTTGTATTCCCAGAGTGTTTTATTTATATGCTGGTAGACAGTCACTAGTTTTCACTCAGTTTCTGGTAGCTTCAGGGACTTTAGGCCAATTTGTTTGTGTCTTTCGGCTTTTCCCGGTTAGGGGTCACCACAGCAGAACTCCGGTCCGCTAATGATTGGCAGTAGATTTTTACGTACTGGCTTGCCGGGCCTAACGCACAACCTTCAACGAAAGAATGCCCATTCATGCATGTCGCTACACAGAAGACGCTCTAACTGAGAATCGAATGGGCAACGTCTAACTGTGAGGTGACAATGCTACCCCAGCACTAAATTAGAAACTTCTGAGACATTTCCATTTGCCTACTTTTTCTAGAAAGACACATACCAAAAAGAGAGTTGTACACAATAATTGGCCTAACTATGGTTGCATACAGAGAAATGATAACTTCTTTTGAACTGGATAATAACTTTTTAGGCATTCCTGTACTAAGAATAAGGATTTTCTGATTACCATTGCTATATGGTCACGAAAAGAGAAGGAATCATCAATACAGGTTCCAAGATCCCTAACAACATTATCATGTTGGTGTGAGGTATTGCCTATATTGTACATTGAAGGAGAGTGCTTTATGAAGTGTGACATTATATATATTTTCACATTTAATTTTAAATCTCTTTCTATACACTGCTATTTTATGAGGAATAGTTCCTTCCGAAAAAATGTGCATCAGTGAGAAATTTGATAGTAGTACCACGGTTGTAGTCATTTGTAAACTTAGTCAGCCAAATGTCCTGATTCTCAGTTTGCAGATTGAAGAAGTAGATGCTGAAAAGGAGGGGTCCCAGTACCACGAGTTATCCTCATGCTTTTCAAGGAGATGCCTGCCACCTTAAGTATGCAGGTTCTATCTTTTAGCCAGTTGGATGCAAATCTCACCATCAATAGCTTAGTTTATTAATGATGCCAGCATGGAGTACAGTACTGCATGCCTTGGCTTTCTCTAAATGCAGTAAGAATGACCACTTTCTACAGTGTATGTGACCTTCTTCAAGTAATTAGCTGAACTTGAGCAGGCATGGTCTCTCTCTGTGATGCAGCTAAACTAATGTGGGTCTAGCCTGATAAGATTTTTGATATCATAATTTTTGAGGTCAGATATGAGGCGTTTCATGGCTTTGCAAATCAGACTACACAGTATAATTGGTCTTTAGTTTCTGGGGTCTTCGGTAGAGATACTCTTATGTAAGGCATCACCAGTGCAGTTCAACATATGTAAAGAACAAATCCTGTAGCCATACTCAGGTTAAACAATTTAAGGAGGGGGTTTCACAAGGGCATGTTTTGAACTACTTATTAGGCATCCAGGTAAATTATCAGGCTCCATGGTATAATATTTTCTTCATAATGAGCACTTTTAGTATTTGATCCTTTGTGACAATAGGAAGCATAAGGATTCCGAAATTCTTTAAGTGGTATGTATGAAAGAACATGTTACCAGCAAAGGCATTCTTAGACTGGGTAATATAATCTATTTAAATGTGTGCAGTTATATTTGTTTAATAGGCAATACTTTCATATTGGACTACAGACAGAGCACTAATATTTTCTGTTTAAAACGTCACTGCCAGAACTATGTATTGGTTATGCCATGGTAGGTCTGCAAAACTAAACAAATTTATTTTTTGTTTAAAGTTACAAAATTCTGTTTATCACTTATTTTGATTGCAAAGTTACTTTTACCAACTCACCTCAGACATACATTATGGCAAATGAGCTCATTAAGATATGAGAAAAAATAGATCCATTAAAGCTGATTGAAGGAATTATTATATCATTATTTGCATTCTGGAAATCTTATTGGCTGGAGGTGTACTCACCTCTACTGAGATATCAGGGTAATCCTTGCTTAACTTTAAAAAAAAGATTTATCTCCCCTTAACTGAGATCATGCAAGTCTGGTTTGTCTTTCTCCTCTAACATTTTTTCTTTACTTAAATTAACTTGATTAACATATGTACTAGCCCAATATATGTGTCTAATAATTTCTTAAAACAAGATAACTTGTATCATATTTTCAATTAGAAAGTACCTACACAGGTAACAGATATTTTGGAGAAGCCTTCAAATACCTCACTACTAAAAAAGCCAAGTTTACAAATGTACATAGAGTATTATGATCTTATTTAACAACATGTTACTGTATTAAGATGTCGCCTCACAACAAGAGGTTCTCCCGTTCAATTCTCGGCTGGAGCGCCTTCTGTGGGGAGTCTGCATGTCCTCCCCACGGTTGAGTGACATTTAAAGACATGCAGGTAGGTGTGTGTGTGTGAATGGGTGTGCCTTCTTTGAAGGTTGGGCATTGGGCTGGCAACTTGGCACCGTAAAAATCCACTGCCAATCATTAGTGGACCAGAGTTCCGCTGTGGTGACCCCTAACCGGGAAAAGCTGAAAGATATTACTTTTATGGCCACAGTGGTGCAGCAGTTATCATTGTTGCCTCACAGCAAGAGGTTCTCCCATTCGATTCTCGACTGGAGTGCCTCCTGTGTGCAGTCTGCATGTCCTCGCCACAGTCAAGTGACGTTTAAAGACATGCAAGTAGATGCGTGCATGAATGGGTGTGCCTTCTTTGAAGGTTGGGTGTCGAGCTGGCAACTCACCATCGTAGACATCCACTGCCAATCATTATCGGGCCGGAGTTCCACTGTGACAACCCCTAACCGGGAAAAGCCAAAAGACATTAGTAATCATGAACAGGATTAAACTTAGATATACAAAGGAAAAAGAACTTTTATGTATATATTTCCAGTAAACAATTTGGAACAAAAATAATATTTTAAAGAACTTACTGATTTTTTTAAGTAGAAATGAGAATTCCAGCTGTTAAACATGGAAATGCTTATAACAGAAGTGCATTACATTAATTGCAAAAAAAAAGTAGGCTACATATACTGCAACTGCTAGATATGAAAAAAACTGAGTGCAAATACTATTCCTAAAAGCATTTTCTTTAGCAGTGTTCATGGGTTCCTATGTCAACTTTTTTTTTTTTTTTTTTTATCCAGAGGACCAAAAGTGGTCTAGCTAATAAACCGAAATCACAGGCACCTTTTGACATGACTAATTTATACCTAGCTTCAACACTTTTCAGTTAAGGCTTGAGGCACCATACCTAGGGTGTATTTATGATTGCCCATCCATTCATCCAGGTTATTCTTAAAGAGGATCAGGAAGTTACTTTCCTTTACATCCAAGGAAAATCAATTCCATAAAGGAAGGATTCCCTCGGATATTTATCCATCTCACCAGTTGATGCTTTGTGTGTTTCTATGGAATTCTAGATCTCTTGAGCAGGATTTGAGTGTTGTTAGTTTTGTGGGTGTGATGGAGGTTACATAGGACTCATTCTTTTAGAGCTCTGTAGTATTTACTACAAAGAGTTAATCTCTTTCATCCAGGTTCCCATCACCTTTGAACTGAATAATTAATTTAAAGATAGCAGAGTGGGTACATTTTCCTGTATGGGGTGTGAGGGACTGACACACCACTGAGAACGATTTTCTAAGTATGTTTAGATGTGGTTTTGATACTTTCTTACAGTCAGCACTAGTTAAATAAAACAATCTGAGCTGCTGTCTTGATCCTGAAAAGATGCTTACAGAAATAAGGTCAAAATGAACTGCATGGACAGGTGTATAGCTCTTAATACCGGGCATATGCATCAAAAAGCAAACACAGTAAACATAGTAATGAAACAGAGATTTCACAAACTCCAGTTAAAATTGAGACTTGGCCAAAATTAGTATGCAGTTATACAAGTGCATTTTTAAGGTAAAAATTGAATAACTGATGCAAAAATGTTGCTTAACTAGGATTACTGAGCCTCACAAAAATGAAATTGTTTGACAGTAACTATATTTTATCTAAAAACTGGTATGGAGAAAAAATATGTCAGTGAATAGTTCCTGGCAATGTAGAAAATGACTGTGCACTAAGTTTCTCAACTTCATTCTAGTAAAAGAGAATGAAAAGTGTTACATTATGTCACCCTTAGAAATCCTTTATTATTTGAATAATTAATGAGATGAAGGCTAACAAATGCAGTGTATTCTGCAAATGTAATAGTGTCCCTCTTTAGATAACATGAAAATATATTATCAGAAAGTTAACAGCAGTTTATACATTCCAGGGTCAGCTTTGCTACCAGTGAGAAGAAACACAGGGCTCTAAATATACTGCATTAAAAGTTTATTAACTAACATAAGGACTCATAGCTAGCAGTTATATTAATTCATTATGTTATGAATTTCTAGTACCTGCTTACCCTTTTCAGGGTCATAGTGAAGACATAGTTAATTCCAACACAAAACAAATGAAAGGAAGACAAATAGTCATGGGAAGCATGTTAGGCAACTGCAGGAAGACCACACAAACCCCCCCCCCCCCCCACACACACACACACACACATGCATGGAAATCACACACACACACACACACACACACACACATGCATGGAAATCACACACACACACACACACACACACATGGAAATCACACACACACACACACACACACACACACACACACACACACACACACACACACATGCATGGAAATCACACACACACACACACACACACACACACATGCATGGAAATCACACACACACACACACACACACACATGCATGGAAATCACACACACACACACACACACACACACACACACACACACACACACACACACACACACACACACACACACACACACACACACACACACACACACACACACACACACACACACACACACACACACACACACATGCATGGAAATCACACACACACACACACACACACACACACACACACACACACACACACACACACACACACACACACATGCATGGAAATCACACACACACACACACACACACACACACACATTCATGGAAATCACACACACACACACACACACACACACACACACACACACACACACACACACACACACACACACACACACACACACACACACACACACACACACACACACATGTATGGAAATCACACACACACACACACACACACACACACACACACACACACACACACAAATGCATGGAAATCACACACACACACACACACACACACACACACACACACACACACACACACACACACACACACACACACACACATACACACACACACACTCATTCACACACTCACACATTGCTCACAGACCTAAAATTTGCCAATTCAATCTTTTAATCTTCCTGCATAGGGCAGGAACCTGTCCCACACATTAAAAAAAAAATAGAATACAAGAGGGCATTTAGCTCCATGCATAAGATACCCCAGCTGGAAACCAAGAGGACATTTAGCTCCACACATAAAGTACCCCAGCTGGAAACCAAGAGGACATTTAGCTCCACACATAAGATACCCCAGCTGGAAACCAAGAGGACATTTAGCTCCACACATAAAGTACCCCAGCTGGAAACCAAGAGGACATCTAGCTCCACACATAAGGTACCCCTGCTGGAAAACAAGAGGACACATCTCCACACATAAGGTACCCCAGCTGGAAACCAAGAGGACACATCTCCACACATAAGGTACCCCAGCTGGAAACCAAGCCAGGAAAGGAAGAAGTGTGAAGCGGTAATGCTAATTACTTCACCACTCTACTTAAAGTATCGCAGTAGACAGTAAAGCAAACTTCAGTGGCCAGAATCCAAATTAAGATATCAAACTGCAACAGCAAACATTTCAAAACTGAAACTAAGATGATCTTGAAGGAAAAAAAAATCTCTTAAGTAAAAATAAAAGTTAATTAGAGAAAACTGTAAGTTGAAAGAATCAGCATGTTAAGCCAAGCTGGGATAATAAAATAAAATATGTTTTGTATGCAGAAAACAATGAAATGTATAATATATAGTTATAGTTTGTGTGGGTGTTATGTATATGTAGAGATGGATGAATAGATAGAAGGACAGACTGATGGAGAGATAGATAGATATACAGACAGAAAGATTAAGAGGGAGAGAGAGTAGCAAACACTTTCGCCCATTTTTTTGCATATATTAAGGGAGGTTAGTCAGTCTGCATGACACAGACACACATACACACACACACACACACACACACACACACACACACACACACACACACACACACACACACACACACACACACACACACGCACATTCTGAAGTGCTGGAATAAACTCTTTCAATGATTTATTATATGTTTGAATGTTAAATACCATATAAACAGAGCCACCAGACTTCTACAGATGTGAAACAGCTGTCATGAACCTAAAACAATTCATGGTCATATGCTTTAAAATATTTCCTGTTAGAAGAAAAATTATAAGCCAATATGCATTCCAGAAATATACTAGATAGCATGCAATACTTATTTATAATATCCACATGGCTGAGAGCAGAATATATTTTAAAATATTCAGTAATATGTTTGAAATTCCAAAAAGAAATGCAAAAAGATATGTAGCTAACAAGTATAATAAAGACAATTAATCACCACCAAAACATTTAAAACTACAAAATGCTACAATCCAAAGGAAGTGACACGTAAATTGCCCTAAGCATTCTTTTTATGCATCCCTGCTCTCCATATATACCAATATGAAGATAACACAAACGTAGAGGAAAAGCTGGGAAAGAAATATATATATATATATATATATATATATATATATATATATATATATATATATATATATATATATCACCTCATCCCTCTTCTCTGAGTCCCACACAACCAAAGCTAAAAACACATATTCTGTGACACAGCCAGTGCCAACATGTTGCAACACAGACTACAGATGACTATTTTTCTGTGTTCGACTAAAATAGAACATGACAAACTGTAGATTTTTCATCGCATGGATAATAATAAGATAATTAATTCTATGATAGAATGGTTAAAATGTCTAGAAAAAAGAATAAGAGCATTGTCCACATTTCTCTATCATAGATTTCTTCAGTTGTTGTTAGTTAATAGTCAGTGTTGGTTCTTCATGTATCTGCTTTAATGAAAAAAGTACAATTGACTTCCTTACTATGGAGAAACTGAAATATGGGAAAAGAGGATGAGTAGCTAATGTGTTCGCATTGGAGAGATTTAAGTGTCTTTATAATAGGATGATTTTAAAGTGAAACATCATCAATGTGGCACTCTAAGTATATTTTTGTATTCATCATAATAATTGTAGAGAAATAAAATTTACAAAATAAATGCTGTTTGAAAAGGAGAGTATGTACTCTGGTATCAGCCAAGTTTTAGTGATTTTATTTTCATGGTTGCTCTTACATACATATATGCATATATATATATATATATATATATATATATATATATATATATATATATATATATATATATATATATATATATATATATATATATATATATATATATATATATATATATATATATATATAGATATGGGTCTGGGACTATTCACTGAAACACATTTGACTCTCGGGGAGGTGTGGGGCGTAGCCCCCCACCTATTTTAAATATTTTGAATTATATACATGGATAGTTGCAATTCCAATAAATTACTTTTTTCTGAACTTAATATATATCCAAACTACCCTCCTACTATATATACTAACTCCAGGGTTGCACAACAGTGGGGAAAAGGCCATATATAACTTTCAGTGAAATGTGTTTTCAGTGAATTGAGCTTTCAGTGATTTGTGCACAGTCATTTGATTTTCAGTGAAATGTGCTTTCAGTGAATAGTCCTAGAACCATATATATATATATATATATATATATATATATATATATATATATATATATATATATATACATACATACATACATACAAATATTTCAAACATAATCATTAATGTCCTTTTAACCTGTCAATATACCAAAACAGTCGTTCTTAAAAATATCTAAACTAGTGCTTGGTTTAATGTAGCTTGGTAGTCTGTTCCATGTATCAGCTGGTTTCTCAGACAACCAATTAGTACACTTCTCATGCCTATAGAATCTTCTGCATAAGTTGTTTGATGATTCGCTACAACTTTTTGATAACCCCAAACATTCCCATTGTCACTAAATGTTCTATATACCTGAAAAAGATCTCAAACTAAATATCTATAGGAGACATTGTATAAGTTCAAATATATTAGTCTTCGATAATATCCATGGATGCCCCTTGGTGTATTTCTCCTGTACTCTTTCCAGTTTACTTCCATTTTGTTATTCCATACTCATGCATGGATCTAGTGTAATTAACAAACAATGACTTCAACATTTCTCATTACCTAGATTTTATGTATCTTTTTATACAACGTATAGTTCTATAACTACCATTAACCAAATGACTGATATGTTTAGAAAAACTCAAAGCATGATCTATCCATATATGTAGGTACTTAAAAAATCTACAGTTTCAATCACTGTGTGCTGTATTAAATGTTCACCGTTCAATTTATGCTCATAGGTTCATAGGTGGTTATTGGGCTATTAACCCAAAGGTCATTATAAGCCTACCTGTGTGTACCCAATATAATACTACAGAAACCCAATATAAAGATCTTGCCTAAACTTGAGATTTTACTTAGCAATGACTGCCCATATCTAAGAGGGTCATAGGTGAAATCCCTGGCAGGAATTTACAGTTTCCCATCCAGTCATCCAGGCTATACTTAAACATGGTCATAGAGGGGCTTTGTTTGATGTGAATTGGTAGTCTATCTAGAGGATGGGCAGCCATGGTGGTGCAGCGGTTAGCATTGCTGCCTCACAGCAAGAGGTTCTCCGGTTCAATCCCTGGCTGGGGTATCTTCTGTGCATAGTGCGTGGGTTTCCTCTGGGTGCTCCGGTTTCCTCCCACATCCCAAAGACATGCTGTAGGTGGATTGGATACTCTAAATTGGCCCTAGCCATGAGTACATGCATGTATGTGCCTTCCGTGGAATCTCAACACCATAAAGCTCCACTGACAACCATGAGCAGACAGGTGATCTGCTGTGGTGACCCCTAACTGGGAAAAGCCAAAAGAAGAAGAAGAAGGTAGCCTATCTAGAGGCGTAGCAACCTCTGAGATATATATCTGTCTCTCCAGCAGGTTTTATTTATGTCTCAGGCCAGGTTAAGGTCCCTGAAGTGGATAACCCTTGTTCTATTTAGTTTGCAGATGTGCAGCATTTTCATTAAGTTTGAATACGAGATTGCTCTATAGGCCAGGCACAAGTCTCCTTTAAGTAGTCTGTATGCTACTGAGCACAGTGATGGTAATTTCAGTCAGTCAATGTATGACATGTGCTAGAGACCCTGAATTTTCTTGGTTAGAAATCTCTGAGATCTCTCAAGTTGCTGCAAGTGCCTAGTAAGGTGCATACCAAAGGGAGCACTGTACTCAATTATTGGCCTGATGAAGGTCGAGTACAGGGGTGTTATGACCTCTTTTGCTCTTGAGGTAATGCCTATGCTAATGAGGTGTGTAACGTAGAATGCCTTCATTACCACAGTAGACACATGGTGGTCAAAACTTAGGCTGCAGTCAAATTGCGTTCCCAAGTCTCTCAACACTGAGTTGTTACTTAGGGTATTATTATTTATATGATAGTCTGCAGGGATATCATTTTTATCAAAATGGGATGACAATGCATTTTTTAGCACTGAGTTTGAGTTCATGGATGGGGCAGCAGTCACTGGCTTGTGTAAGTCCCACTTGAAGTATATTCACATTATCTGGGGATTCAATGATTGCACCAAATTTGCAGTTGTCAACAAACTTAGTTTGCTACAACCCCTCTGTTTTGGTCTGAACTTCTGAAAAGTATATTTCAAACAATAGGGGCCCCAGCACTAATCCCTGTGAACCCCCACTGGTGACAGGTCTGCTGGTTGAGGTAATGTCCCTAACATTGACTGAGTGTGATCTGTCAGTGAGCCAGTTAGCAACCCACAAGATGACATACACTGGAAGAGTTTATCAATGTTGTAAGAATGTGGGACTGTGTCGAAGGCCTTAGCTAAGTCAAGGTAGGCTTTGTGCACAGATTTGCCTACATCTATGGCTCTGGTGACATTTTCTAAGAAGTCCAAGTCTGCCAGATCCCATATGTTTAGTTTTTGATGTATATATTATTATCCTGTGCACAAATGGTAAATTTAGTCAAGTTCTTTTGCAGACATGCCTTATCTGTAACACATATAAACAGTTTACCCAATTCCAAGTCATCTGCATACAGACTGTAGAATACCTCAGATGAAAAAGATAGATCTGGAAGGTACAATCTAAACAAGTATGGGCCTAGCACAGATCCCTGTGGGACTACTTGACTGTAACCATGAATTTCACTTTTCCAACTGTTGTATGATACTTGCCATGTACTGTTTATAAGCCATGCAGCTAGCCATCTTATCAAGAGTACATCAAAGCCCAGTTGTTCTAATTTACTGATCGGTGCTTTGAGTATGACCCTGTCAAATGCTGAAGTTAAATCTATATAAATGATATCACAGCACAATTTTTCATTCATAGCTGTTTATTATATTCTTATAGAACATCAAGTTACAGGTGGTAATAGATATGTTTTCAACATATGCATGCTGATATATGGTTTCAAGTCCCAACCTATCCAGTTCTGACAATGACTTATCCAATATTAGCTTCTCCATTATTTTCCACAACATGAAAGTAGACTTAAGGGTCTATATGACTCTAGGCTTGTCCTACTCCCCTTTCCCTTAAAGACAGGTTTAATAAACATATGTCTCCAATTCTGAGGAATCTCCCCATATTTATATGACCCAATTGATAATAAATATAATGGTACTGTAAGTTCTTGCTGAACTGTTCTCATTTCACTATTACTAATTCTGTCTCCTCTCTATTCTTTGTTCGGATCCAATTTGCACAGTTCTTTTTCAATATGAACTAATCTGATTTCAGTATCAAAGGTCTAAGACTGTCTATGAATAAATTTTAGAATCAACACACAGTTTATCAATTTATATGTCTTTACGGCTTCCACATCTTATGTATCTATAAAATGTTTTCCTATTGTGCTCAACATCTTTATATAAAATTTCTTCAAATTTTACTTGATTTTGTTGCACACTGTACTTAATTTGTTTGTCCAGCTTGTTTATTTCAGTTTTTAAAGTTGTAGTCTCTCCTCTTTTGCATTTCTTAATTTTTTTGTCTCTTAACTTCATCAGGTATCTTGTTCTTGTGAAACTATATCCTCCTGATGTTGTATTCCTAGATCCTGATGTTAAACATTTTTTTGATTTTTGTGCACTCAAACAATTTCTCTTTCAAGAATTTCCACATTCCTTCTGCAGTATTTCCATTGAACACTCCATTTAGTTTTACATAGTGATGGTTTTGCTTCCATATACTCTGTAATTAATGTTCTGTGCATTGGCTTAGATTTCAGTTTGGCAGAATTATCTAGCAACAGTTTCACCTTTATATCCCAATGATCACTGCACATCAACAGTGATAAAACTTGACATGTAGTAACAGTAATTTCTTTAGGAACACAAACAATGTCTAGTATCTTCAGCTGCCTGCTATTTTTTTGTTTATGATCTGAAGCAATTGTTGTTCCTCAACATATGTTGGGAATAATTTTCTTTCTAATATTGTCAGATCAATATTATTCCAGTCTGTTTCTGGTAAATTTAAGTTTCCAACCACTATTATTGTTCCCTTTTGTGTTTCATGCAAAAATGTACAAATTTCTCTAGGTCATCAACACTTGACTTTGGCAGTCTATACACTCTAACAACTGTTATATGTTCCAGGGTTGTCTTTATTGTCACAATTACACAGCCTATAGTATTGGTGTTATCACCGAACATGTAAAATCGCAGGTCTCGTAACTATCTTTAATCTGTATTATAACACCTCAGCCTAATTTTTTTGTTAGCACATCTGTTATAGTAAAAACTTAATACTCTGACAGAACTGGTTTCTAGTCATTGTTCTTTAACTATGTTTCACAAACAATAACAACATCGACCTTGTCGGAATGTAGCAAATTTTCCAATAAAGTCTTTATTATTAATGCTCCTAGCATTAACATCCATCAAAGGTGCATCAGATGTTGTTGTCTGTGAACAGTAAAATTTTTGACCTGTTAAAAATCCTGTCTTGTGTTTGTCATATATTCTTAAATATCAACTGTAAAACTTTGCTTCCCTTATCTTGACAAATGCACACCATCCTGTCTGAACATGTGTGCCCAAAATTAGGCCTGGGTGGTGTGCACATTTCCATTTCTAAAAAGGGACATCTTTTTTTTCACTGAGGCATTTACTCCTCAAACTTTTTTCATTCACTGTGACCTGGCTCTCCTTTCTATGTGGCATTTCCTAAAAATACATCTTAACACCTGTACAAGCTCTGCTATTTAAGAGGGCTGTAAGTTCCCTACTAACAGTCAGAGAGTCCTTGCAGATGAGATCATTTGTACAGACGTGAATAACAACAGATCTGTACTTCCTTACACTAAGATGTTCTAAGGCTTGTCTCACATCCTCTATTTTTGCTTGTGGCAAGCATAACATTATTCAATTTTCTTTATCTTCTCTGCAAATGTTAAGTATCGATTCCTCTAATAACTGAATCATTAATTACAAGAATATTTTTTCTGACCAAATCTGAAAAATCTTAAACTTGTAATTCAGTCATATCTGCTCTATCATTTGTTACAAAGGAATGATCTTCATCACCATTAGTTTTATTAATCCCTCTGTTTTCATTGCTTATTACATTAGCAAGCATACAGTTCTCATTCTGGTGGCTTTGTACATCCACAGCTTCAGCCATCTTGTCAATGTCCATCTTTCTCATCTTTTTTCTTGCAGTAATGTTGTTCAGTCCTTCCATGTTCAGTTTTGATTTCTTCCTTTTCACCCACCCCTTAACTCTTGTTTCAACCTTTTCTTTTTGAAAAATAATGCCTTGTTCTGTAGACTAAAGGTTGGCTAATAGAAAAATGTTATCATTCCCTGTAATCTCAACAGCAAAAACCAAGCGTCCACCAGAGCTGATAAAATAAAATGTTTTTAATACAAAGGATAAGCGCTTTCACACATAGTGCTTCTTCATATCCATAAAAAATCATCACAGGTGTACTCATTATTTGCTAAAAAAACAATCAACCAACCATGTATCTGTTCCTTTAAAACCACTTCCAAATAAGAAGAGCATACATCAGTAATTGTTGCTGTTCCATGGTTGGGTGATTGTTTTTTTTTAGCATAAAATGAATACACCTGTGATGATTTTTTAAGGATCTGAAGAAGCACTATGTGTGAAAGCGCTTATCCTTTGCATTAAAAACTTTTTATCTTATCAGCTCTGGTGGACGCTTGTTTTTTGCTGTTGAATATACTTTTTTAAGTTGAGTGACCTTTGGCTACTGTATTATTTTTTCTTCCATTCTCTGTAATCTGTAAGTTACATAACAAAGCAGTATCCTTTTTAGTATGCATTCTCTTTACTTTACAGAAATTTAACACTTTATTTTTCTTCCTTGTTATTTGTTGCAAATTTCTTCTATTTCTTTTTATTTCCTTCTAAATGCTCTGAAGCCTCAAAAGGCTGAATTCCAGAATTCCAAGGTTGTCAGGGGCATTGTCTTATTACATAGGAGTTGAGTGAGTATTACAGACAATAGACACATCCTATCCTAAATGTGTTCTATTTGCTCTTTGCATAGCATTATTTATCTCATCAGTTCAGTCATTAATATCTGTAACAACAGCTCTCCAACCTGTGCCAGATGTACAAGTGCAATCGTCATCAGAAAGCCTAGATTTACTACTAATAACGGCAAGCAAATCATACGACTTTTGACATGAGGAGTACAGATCACCAGTTTTAACAGGCTTTACCTTTAAATATACACATTTTTTGCACAGTACAAGATATTAGTGCTTTAAGAAATCATTAATGGCATACTCGTTTAAGTAATCCATATTCCGCTGCAAATGACTGAAGAATTTAAAAAGAAAAGAATAATAAAAATCAGTTACCACAGAATTCAAAGATAATTTAAACCAACTGCTATGAGAAAATATACACAGACAATATACAACTAAATGCTAAACTAAGTACAGTAACGTTGTTGTTCTGACCATACAAGTTCTGAAAGTCAGACAAAAGCTGGAATTCCTTTATACCATACCTGTCACCCATAGTAGCATCTGTTTTTAACAGTAAATATCAATAAATCCCAGACCAAGACAGTATTGTTTAGACAGGCTCTTAGTAGCTGTAAGCTTATGCATTTGATGGTGAGTGGTTGTTTTTTGCCTTCTGTTAAGGAAACTGTAATTGATGATCTTACTGAGCTGGTGCTGCAGCCTATTAGTTTTTTGGAGGGATGGTCACACTGCTTGTAGGAATACTGTGAATTAACATAGAATGACAATTTGCAAGGGAGAAATGCTGTGACTGTTAGTGTGGTGCTTTCTGGGTAACCATGAGTATGGTAAAAAAGACTTTCCTTTTCCTTTATAAATTTCATTTTGAGGATACCTTTTTGGTGAGTGATTCACCGCCTTAAATATAGTTGTGAGTACTAATGCAGTTTATTTGATGTTTATGGAAATAAAGGAAAATTAGGTAGTTATTTCTTTATAGCTCATAAGACTATATGGTATTACTTTTATGACTGGCATTGAGCTGATCATGAGATGATACAGATAATTTTGAAAGGTGATGCTTAATAAGACATGATATGTTAAGGCTGTTGGGAGGTGTGAATGTGATGTCTGAGGTTTTCAGCATTAAACTGTCATAATGCAGCAGGCCGGATATATGTTACTGAGTGCCAGATAAGGGTTATAGAGTGAATGATGAATGGATAGATTTGTGACACTGGAGTGATAGAATCTGGGCAATGGCAAGTCTATGTCCCTAGGATAGTATCATGACACAAGTATATGCTCAATTAAATATTAACGTAGTAGAGGGAATGAGTGGTGGGGTCTGTGTGGATAGTTACAGACTGATACTTCCCTAGCTGAGTCTACTCCATCTTAAAATGCTCCCGGTGGCTTAGTGATGTATACACTGAAAGAAGTAAACAGGAACAAGCATAATGGGATATTAACAATATACCACAAGGATCAATATCAACTCTGAAATACAAGAAGGTTTCACTGCTGCTCAAGGTAGTTGTAAGCCATAAAGTTCATTGGTCTAATAACATGATGGTAATTTGAGGTTTAGCAATTTATATGAAATGCTTTTTTGATTATTTTAATTCCCTAGTAACTATCACTAGATTAAGAAGATGTAATTATTGTAAAATGCTTGTGTTTCTCTCAGAAGTTATTTTCACTTATTAAATATGTTTAAAATTTTTTTCATTATAAACAATATGCTGTATTAATTCATTTAAAAACATTACAGATTTGTAAAACTTTATATGAATTGCTTGCATCAAAACAGCAGTACAGTCAAACAAATGTCTCAAATAATAATGGAGCTGTCCATCAAGCACTATGCGTGTGTTTTCATTAAGGCAAACAATTCCTTGGAAAAAATGACATTGAACTAGCCCTATGATTAAGAAATAGTTTGTACATCATGGTAGCTGAGTATGTGAGAACAGCTGCCACACACACTGACTGAGGTGATTCAAGGACACTGAGTATGATTACTGAAACCTAAGAAATACCACGACCTCTGTAATATGCAAATAGTAATATAATAACAAATGAGCAACATTACTAAACTGGGGATGCAAATGAGGATAACCAATATGGCAGAGGGATTTAGAAAATATTATATATATATATATATATATATATATATATATATATATATATATATATATACACACACACACACACACACACACACACACACACACACACACACACACACACACACACACACACACACACACACATATATACATATGTATATATAATACACATGATTTGGGTGTCACCATCACTAGAGTTGAACGGTTCCACATCGCTAGGCAAAGAATACCCTGTGGTAACAAAACACCTGTGAAAATACCAAAATATTTTCCCAGTCTAAGGTAGAATCCTTCATCAAGCTCTGCAGCCCAATGAAACTACTTCTATATAACAAGGTATTACAGAGATCTATGTTTAGCATTCCTTCAGCAGAAGGTTTCTTGACTGGCAGTCCCAATGTTTCCATCAAACACAAAATTCATACTTCTAAGTTATATCACCCTGCATTGCAAAAGTATTGCATATATTAACTTATGTTCAGAGATGCCCATCTGGGGCAGTATCAAAGGGTATCTATTGTGCCATGTACAACTCAGAACCAGTGTCTACCACCATAAATGTCAGAATTGTCACAAACAGTGAATTCTTCCATGCCTGCCATATCTGGTTCTGTCGCAGGACCCCCTGCCGTGGCTCTTTGCTGCTCTCTAAGCTGCTTTACTCTATGTTCAGTGATGATGTCTGTGTGCTTTACCCAATGTTCAGTGATGATGTCTGTGTGCTTTACTCTATGTTCAGTGATGATGTCTGTGTGCTTTACTCTATGTTCAGTGAGGATGTCTGTGTGCTTTACCCAATGTTCAGTGATGATGTCTGTGTGCTTTACTCTATGTTCAGTGATGATGTCTGTGTGCTTTACTCTATGTTCAGTGATGATGTCTGTGTGCTTTACTCTATGTTCAGTGAGGATGTCTGTGTGCTTTACCCAATGTTCAGTGATGATGTCTGTGTGCTTTACTCTATGTTCAGTGATGATGTCTGTGTGCTTTACTCTATGTTCAGTGATGATGTCTGTGTGCTTTACCCAATGTTCAGTGATGATGTCTGTGTGCTTTACTCTATGCTCAGTGATGATGTCTGTGTGCTTTACCCAATGTTCAGTGATGATGTCTGTGTGCTTTACTCTATGTTCAGTGAGGATGTCTGTGTGCTTTACCCAATGTTCAGTGATGATGTCTGTGTGCTTTACTCTATGTTCAGTGATGATGTCTGTGTGCTTTACTCTATGTTCAGTGATGATGTCTGTGTGCTTTACCCAATGTTCAGTGATGATGTCTGTGTGCTTTACTCTATGTTCAGTGGTGATGTCTATGTGCTTTACTCTATGTTCAGTGATGATGTCTGTGTGCTTTACTCTATGTTCAGTGATGATGTCTGTGTGCTTTGCTCTATGTTCAGTGATGATGTCTGTGTGCTTTACTCTATGTTCAGTGATGATGTCTGTGTGCTTTACTCTATGTTCAGTAATGATGTCTGTGTGCTTTGCTCTATGTTCAGTGATGATGTCTGTGTGCTTTACTTTATGTTCAGTGATGATGTCTGTGTGCTTTACCCAATGTTCAGTGGTGATGTCTGTGTGCTTTGCTCTATGTTCAGTGATGATGTAAGTGTCCCTTCTTCAGACTTGATTGCAGCTCTGATTTTGACCACTGTCACTGTTATTCTTATCTATATGTCTCTCCAAGCACAAGCATGGAAGGCTTGCTCAGATCTCTCACAATGGAAGCTCTTTTGACTGTGCTCATGACAGGCATATAGCAGGATGTCATTCTCTTCTCAGGATAATTTACTTTCATGGTATTTCCTAACTTCAGTCATGACAACCTGAAATATACACATAAGATATACCCCTATGCCGCTACACCTACAACTGACTGGCCAGTGTTCTGTTGCAACAAGAATGGAGGGTTACTCACATGTATGGTTGACATCTGTGTGAAGGTGTTATGGATGATTTCTCCAGGTGTTGCACTGACACATCTGGGACAGTTTATGCTACTGGTATGCGCATAGACTGCATATGTGAACATAATGCTTGTATGTAAGCTTTGGAGGATTGCATGTTTTGTTACAACCTCTGACTGTGGGGGGTGGCATAGGCCCAGCACAGTAGGTGATAGCCTGTTTTCAGTCAGTGATGTGCACCTGTCCTAGGAAGTAGTACAAACAGACATATGCTGTTATGGTAGGCATGTAGGCAGTGAATGACTAAAATTGCTATAGAGCTAATGGATAACACATTGCCTATAATTTTTCCCAACTGACTCAAGTCTGGTGTGGCTGCTAAAGACTAAGAACCAATTAGATACAAGCCTAGAAGCAAAAATGACTAACTGATAATGGAAGATCCTCGATTCCAACCTCATATTAAGACTAGTGCAGATGCTTCCTCCACATCTGCAGCATATGGAGGTTACTGGTAATGATGCAAGGATGAAAATGAAACAGTGCTACACTGGAGAAATGTATAATATAAAGCCACTATTTGTATACCTCTGGAATATGTTAGATACCCCAAGCATCACTAACAAACACAAGCCACAGATCTACACTGTTACTGTGTTAGAAATCCTAGCATCAAGACATGTAGTACTTATATGTACTTATAAGACTCACACATTATAACACACACTGGACAGAGTTAACCCTAGCATCAGTGTGACAGTTGTGTGTTTAATTATCAGCAAGAAAAATACCTCCCTACCCTTGTATACCGACTTTGGATAGGACACACAGTCCTTGACCTATAGGCTTGACTATGTTGTCCGCAGGGTATAAAAGGACACAAACCTCAGAAGTGTGTTTAACTGAATCTGCTGCATCACTTCCCCTCCACTTTCCCAACCATGACAGTAATCCCTAACCTTGCATACAGACCCCTACACAGTTGCATCTTTGTTAACGTATATACCCTGTAACTTAACCCACTTCAGGTTAACAATGCCATGGATGTATTCAAAATCACACATGCTAAGCAGATCTAGTGGAGCAGATATGAAATAATCTCCCAGTATCTTAACTCTTTTTATGAATGCTTTGCTTGTAGTAATCATCGTGTATCTTGTAAATAACAGATTGACACTTTGCCATCAGTAGGCATGGTTGCTTTTATTGCACATTTCTGAGGCTCTTAACACAGTCCTTATGCTAATGAGCCAAATTCAAAAGAATGTTCCTGAACTGCATATTAAACTCATTGTCCAATTCAACAAGGTGATGCTAAAAAGCTTGGCCTGTTTCATGAACCTGCACAGATACCAGAGAAGTGCATTGAGCATATATGGTCAGAACAATGACCCAAGAAGGGACATTAGGAAATATACTATGGTTGTACTGTGACCTTTAGAGACAGTGAAGAACAAAACTATCCACAAATGAAGGCACTGCGATGCTTGTACACTCGTTCCATGCCAGTGCTCATATCCTAGTTTCACAATGCTATGCCATGCATTTTTTACAATATGTCATAGTAGCACCAAACATGGTCATACAAATGAATTGGCTAAACTTGCCCAAAAATATGTGACATGTGCTGACAATAGCAACATGCTTGACAACAAAAGGGCTACCGTATCTCACTGGATTGTGACCTAATGAAAGGCCATGGCTTCCAAGGGCATTACTTGTGACAGGGATCTCAGGTTGTACAATAAAGAGAGTAAGAGCTTTCTTCCTTTACTGTACAGGGATTACCAGGTTCACCTGACTGGACACTGTTTTGAGGCTCCCAGTATAAAGTGAATGTCTGGCACAGTCTTGCCAGGGCAATGACTATGGTTACTGGTATAAGCCACTCAGCTGGCAAAGAAAGGTTGGTGTGAGAGAGAGAGAGAGAGAGACAAAGATGGGGGGGGGGGGCTGAAGTGTTTTGTAAATATGCAGAGCTGCTTACCAGCTTGTTATTTCCTTTAGACTTAAATGAGAGCTAGCTAAATATGTAATTGATTTGCAGTATAATTGTTGTTCATGTTTTACAGATCTGGAGGAAATATAAGAGAATGTCCTTCCCTTACAAAAGAGAATGGACCAGCCCTCCAGGTGAACGGCTGTATGAATTACTGTTCTGTTACTGATTATTTAGCTATTTTAGAGCAGCTTAATAATAAGCATGGCTCTAGTTTGTATAGTTTGCAGGAAACAGCTATGCAACAGTATTTCATATAGCAGGACAAACCTGGTAGATATATAATGCTTTACATGCCCAAAAGTAAAATGTAGATGTCCACAGTACTCGTATAAACTCAAGTTATTTGCAGTGATGTGACCAGCAATTTCTACCTGGACAACATTCCCATTGCCTCACAGTACCTGACGTGCAAGATGGCTACCACATCTCTGCAATATGTGCACTGGCCCTGGTTGATCACACATGGATTATGGAAAAGGTGGCAGTGGGGAGGAGCTAATGTTTGGGCCATGGGTGATTACATAGTAGCATATTGCCCATGTATTGCACAAGCATATGCCCATTTCAGTGAATTCCCCTGGCATTTGTGCTATACTCATGTTATGGGTCCTGGTTTGGAGGAAAGTATCTTATAGTGTCTACTAAGAACATGCTGTTAGCTGTGTATGCTGACAATGATTGTAACTCTGCCTATGGTACTACACAGTGCTATAAGTGGAATTTTAGTTTGCATAAATGGTACCACTGTCCACCTCCATGTGCCATGTCTTTAACTATATCCTTACATGACAATGAGGTGATAGCCTTACACACCTCCCTGAGGCCTGCTACCAACTTTCCCATCCTACCCAGTCTGACCATGGGTGCAGTGGCACTGCACATCTGCCTGCATATCACATTATAGAGATATTTGTTCTTATATATAGGTACACTTGTCAGACCTGGTGTAGTGGTGTACCTAGCAGCTAAGTAGTATTCCAGCTGGTACCAGTATAAATGTACCTGAAAAACATCCAATGTCTTTTTTGTCAAACCATCTCTTTGTCACTGTTTCTCTTTACATTTTACTTAATGTATGTTGTTTTATTTATTATCCATTTATATTAATAATTACTGTAGTATTTGCCATGGATATGCCAGAAGAGCAGCATAGGTCCCCATCCCACCAGTGGCCTAGGTCTTCTCCCACCAGTGCAGTCCAGCTTCTACCACCAGTCTTGCCTCCCCAATGGGTACAGTGAGGTTTGATGCAAAATGTGAACTCTGTTGTGGTCTCTTGTGGTTCCTCACTGGCCTGTAGAGCTGTTGTCTTCTACCAAGGCGTCATATTTTGACACCTGGTGGAAGCTGGTGGAAGTGTTGGCTGAGATAGTACAGTGGCTTGATGAAGACAACATTGGCTGTCTTGAGAGGCTTTTCATGTGGCTTACAGAGATGAACCACTGCCTAGGACAGCCTTCACAATTATCTGAGTGAGGGTCCGGGATGAAGCACATTCACCAGTGGCAGATAATAACACGATGGCCACCTGGGACAAACAACTCTATGTGAGCTCATGGCCAGCCAAGAAAATAATGTTATCTTTAAAGTTTAATTATGGTCAGCAAGCTAACATTTTAGTAAGCTTACGTGCTGAACATATGAAACAATTGATTGTTTATGGGAGAAATCTTTTTTTTCTTTTAATGCTAAATGACACACACCTTGATGATTTACCTTTATGCACTTACTGTGCCTATCGTTTGAACACACACACATGGGCTGGGCTGGTAAATATATTCATCTCAGGCATTTTATTTATTCTATTAAGTAAACAAATGTTTCTTTAATAAAATGAGTAAATAGGTAAACATCCACAGCCTCAGTGACCCTGTCTAAAGCACTGCAACTTTCTGTTGGTTGCCTTTCCCATGATTTGGATTTCAATGTATCAAAAGCCTACATATATTAAAATTTGAATGTTGAAAGTTTCAGGCTTTAGTGAATTGTCAGTTTAAAGCACAGTAGCTGATTGTGGTAATCAGAGGTAAGGAAGTTTATTTTTTAAACATGCTGGCAGGCAGCTAGATTTTTTGGGGGGGTGCAGCGATGCTGTACATGAAAGCGACTTTCCCTAATAATTTGTTCAGGTATAATATACTTTTTTTAATATGCTGGTAGGCAAAAGGGGAGGGGGGAGCTGTGCGTTGGGTGAAAGTAACTTGCCCTTTTTATTTGCTAAATTTATAGTCTTGCATTAAGGGCTAGTGTGCATTTGTGTCAAAAAAATCAGAACATGTATCTTCTCTTTTGGGGGCTGGTTGTTCTGTGGACGCAAGGATCTTGTCTTCTTCATTGCACAGTTTAGAGTCTGACATTAAGTGTTAGTGTTCATTTACTTGAAATTTGAATATTTACTCTCTCTGTCTGTCTCTGTCTCATTCTCTCTCTTTCTCTCTCTTTAATAGGCGAGCAGGCTGGCATACAGCTAGATAAGGAAAGTGAGCTATCTTCCCATTCACTTTCCCATTTAGCTCTTACTTATATCTGTAGCTATCTCGCCAACAGACAACAGACCATAAAATTAAATGGGGACCTATTTCCCACATCCACCCTGCTTCTGTTGGTGTACAATAAGGGTCAATTCTAAGCCTGGTACTTTTCAATATTTTCATAAAGAACCTGAGAAAAACCAGCAATCCTGCCACCTTAGTACAACATGTTGACAATGTCACCATCATCTGCTCAGCCTCAGCCCTTCCACTACTTCAGCAAATGACTCAAGAGTCCTTCATGTCCATAGAATCATGACTAAAGCCTTACCAGCTAATCCTAAATGCCAAAAAAAAAAAAAAATGAATGCTTTCACACCTAAATCTTTTTTAAAAACCTGAGCATCCTTTGATATTACTTCAGCAAACACCACCATAGAAAGTGTAACAAATTCCGAACTACTAGGAGTTATACTAGACAATAACCTAAAATTTGACCTGCATATCCCCTAGACATTCGAGAAAACTCACTGAAAACTGGGCTTCCTCTACCAAAACATAGCCTACCTCACAGACTCATCAAGAAAATCCTTAGCATCATCCTACTTTCTTCCTTCCTTATCTGTGCATCACCCATATTAACCAACATTCATGCCACTCTACTAAACAAATCAGAGGCAGCTTTAACAAAATAGTCAAGTTTACAGCTAATAAATCTTACCATGCATATTACTGCTTAACACTACATCAGTGCAACTGGCTAGAACTACCCAATCTCCTTAAATTCACTCAACTTCAAATTGTCCACAAAGTAATACACAGACCACACACATACCCTTCTTTACAAAATATTCTCAAGCACTACACCCCACCTCAATGCCTTTGCTCATGAAATCAGAGCCTACTAATAACTTCCAAATCCCATAATACAGCTAGAGACTCACTGCACACATCCTGTATGACCTGACAGTGGAACTCCCTGCCTATCCCACTAAAACAGGATAGCTGTGCATCTAGCTTTAAGTACAGCCTAAAACAGCACCTAAACTCTTCCTGGTTCTGTTCTTGTTCACACCCTGACTAACTCTCTGTCTCTCTATCTCTCTCAGATGTCTAGACTATCACCAAGCCCTAAGTCACCTGCTATCCTACCTTATCCTGTAATTGTAAATAAATCCTACCTATATTAATAACTTTACACTGCTTTCCATCACTCCTTTGGAAATGAAATTTGTATTTTGCTGTATATTTGAATGCAAGCTGTTAATTATTAAACTCTGTCTTTATTGTATTGCCCTCTGAATTACTCTAAAATCCAGCTTCCACTGTTAAGCAACTGATTCTTTTTTTTCTTTAAATTATTTGTTATTTGTGCGTCACTAACAGAGCTTTTCTCCCTGAGCCTCTACCAAAATGGACCTGAGTAGTCAGTCAGACTATCCCAGTAAACAAAAGTCAATAAATAAATAAATACATAGATTAGTACTAGGCTAGCTGCCCTTGTGGGACATTTTAAGCCTAAACAATGTCCCTCTTTGTGCCCAAAATAATCTATCCTGTTTGGTTAGAGACTGGTCTTACCCATCTCATGGTCTATAACTATATATTACCCTAATGAGAATAACTGACATGTTATCATAAATAACTGGAGGAAACCCATGCATGGAATAACGCACTTAGGAGTTGCATCTGCCTATTTGTAGTACAGGGGGCAGTCATGGACTAAATTTTCTGTTTCCCATCCACAAAATCTAAGTTACCCTTGAAAATGGGCTGGGATGAACCTTCTTTTATGTGGATGGGATGTCTGTTCTACAACACTGGTATCCTTTGCAAATTTTACCTAGCCCTCCAAACTGTTATGTTGATGTTGCAGAAGAGGTTTACAACCCTCAACTGAGTATTTCTGATGACATTTGACTTTCTGAAAAGCAGTAAATCCATCAGTAAGGGGTCAAAGGATGCCTTGTGTGTCAGACACAGGTCACCTCTTAGCAGTCTGCACGATGCCGAGTATAGTGAGAGGGCTTTAAGTCAGCCCATGTAGGACATGTTGTTTAGGACTTGTATCCCTTTAGTAAGGTATCTCTGTGGGCATTCCAGTTGTTGCATGTGTCTGGACAGATACGTGCCAAAGGGGGGCATTATATTCAATGATGGTCTAATGTGAGCAGAGTAAAGGGAACAAAGTCATCCCTAGATCTAGACACAATCCCTTTGTTTATAAGCTGTGAAGTATGGAAGGATTTTCTTACAACGATATACTTAAATTCCCAAATCCCAAGCAACTAGGTCAACTCTTAGGGCAGTGTTATCAATGTGGTAGTTCTCTCAGGTAGATAACTTCTGAAAGGATACAATAATGCTTTTTTGGCATTTACTTTAAACCCATAATTTTGTCACCAGTTTTTTTTTTTTTTTTTTTTTTTTTTTTGAGACAAACCTTCATGTAGGATGGCTAAGTCAATTGGAGATTCAATGACTGCTCGTACCTGGCAGTCATCTGCAAACTTAGTCAGCCATTGCCTTTTGGTGTTGGATTTTACTTCAGAAAAGTAGATGCCAAACAGGAGAGGTCCCAACACAGAATCTTGGGAGTCTCCGCTGGTCATTTTGTGGAAGTAACTTTCCTTGTTTATCTTTATCTACATTGCATCTGTTAGCCAGTTGGCAAGCCAATGGGTGACAATGGGTTTATTCCCAGTTTATTTAGCATTTCTACTAAGCCTGAGTGTGAAATTGTGTCAAAAGCTTTGGCTCAATTGAGGTATGCGATGTGTACCATTTTGCTTTCATCCATTGCTTTGGTGACCTTTTCAAAAAATCCACCAGACTGAGTAAGCATGACTGGCCCTTGATGAATCCAAACTTAGATGGATCCAGTGTTTGGAGGTTCCCTATGTCATGACTGATCAATTCCATGATAACTCTTTCTATGGCTTTGCATGTGAGGCTGGTCAGACTTATGGGTATGTGGAAGGTCTTCCCTTGTGCAGGGGCATTACTGTAGTTATTCTCCATTCACTTGGTACAAAACCTGTCCTGAGGTTGAGATTGGGGGTGTGGCTAAATCATGCTCCTTTTTTTTTTAAGATATATCCTGGATGTTGTCAGGATCCATTGATGCAGTATTTTTAGCTTTGATAGCACTTTTAAGGCTTGTTCTTGTGTGATAGTTGAAGATGAGTCAGTTTCAGGTATATCCTAATGGACAGACAGTGGGGAGAGAACAAGGGTGAATGGAGCGGGATGGACCTATCTGCAACTTTGTCTAAGAAAAAAAAAAACTATCACCTGAGATTTAGAAGCAGTCAAGTAAGGTGAAAGTCAGGATCTTTTTGGCAGGAAGAGTTTTAATATGGGTTGTCCAGTTAATTGGGGCACTTCCCTGTCATAGCCAGGAGAAAACAATTTGTTAGGAGGTGTAACTGTACAAGACTACTAGGCAGAATAGATGTTAGTAGTACAAAAATATGGGTAGAATAAGACTTCAAAAGCAGTAAATGAAAGTATTTGTTTTTGGTTAAGTGGAAGGGAGGATGACAGCAGTACTAGGCAAACAAGGGTCAACCAAGATGGATGTAAGCCCTTTTCTATTGAGAGGGTAAAAGAAGTGAAAAAACAGCTCTGTTTGGAAATATCAACTCTTGAAATGCCGAGTGGCAACAAGCCAAAAAGAAAGTCTGAAAACATGAAGAAAACCAACTCTCGAAGATCACTCTCCTCTTTTAATCTTTTTTTTTTTTTTTTTGCAGGGGTATTCCCCCCTGTATCTGCCTAATGTGGGGGCTACCCCCCCACAAAATCTTCCAAACTTAATATATACAAACTCCAATATCGCCATACCTCAGGGAAAAGGAAATACTCTGGAAAAAGCCCATCTCAGACTTAACATATATAAGCCCATTTTTTTTTTTTTTGGCCATTCAGTCTTTGTGTTTTGGGACTAACTCTAGAGGGTCCCATGAAATGTGTAGGTAATATGTTGGCAGGCTGCATGGATTTAGCTGCTAACTAATAAGGTGGTTATAGAAGGAAAAATGTAATAGATTGCTTGTAAAGCTACTAAAGGTTGGGAACAAGGGAAAATAATCAGTTAATTGGTGGCAAGGGGCATTTTTGACTATGTCCCTAGGCCAGTGTGAAAACCTTACAGGACTCTATACCAGGAAGAAAAATTAAGCATCCCTTAAAGTTACTAAAGTATATCAAAAATTCTAGATACTACAAATTCAGATGTTTAGGAGCAAAACTAGGTAGAGACATACAGGACTTATGTTTAACTGAGAGTCTTTCTTGTCCACTGAGCTGGTATCTGTTGCCTCTTGAGTTAAATGCTTGGTCTCACAGCTGGTAAGCAATGCCGACAGAATGGAGGGACGTTTTACTCTTGTTGGATTGCCAGAGGAGATTATTTGTCTCTGTCTAGTGGAACAGAGAAATGACAAGGCAGAAAGAGATTAGTACAATGTAAATATCAGGATGGTAATACAATAGTTAGATAAAAGCAGGGTACGTAAAATACTCCAATAATCAAGTCTATTCTACAGACCCTCTGAAGCAGTTCTGCATCAGTTATTAGTGCCGACAGGTAACTAGATCATCACAGGGTACTAGTATGGACAGGCTAAAAGTGTATGTATCATGCAGACTCTAGCAATCTTATGGTATGTTAAAAATTAAATGAATAGAGAGTACACTTACGGTAAATAAAATTCATTTTGTAAAAAGTATATGTTCTGCTTCTAAGTTGCTACAAAGTTACCCTGTAAAAATAAAACACAAACAAGAAAAAACATTAAATTTAAGGCAAGGGGAGACTTAACAGCTTGGCATTAGATAGACTAAAACGGGGGAAAAACTTTGAGTGCTTGCTAAACTTAATAAGTTTTAGCAGTAAAATAATTTGTTTGTGTAGAGACAAGCAAAATTGCTCTAAATTTGCCATTAAGTTAATGACCACAGATTGACAAATATATAGTTGCTTCTTTAAAATAGTCCCCTTGCAGTTCAAACAGTTTATCCTGACTAACAGTATACTCTAAAACTCATGAACTGATGCTCAAAATCCCCCTCCTCAAAATAGAAAGCTATTTCTTTAAAAATAGTACTCCTCAGGCAGTTAAAAAAAATATATATATTGTAATAATCTAGTACCTGACAGAATGCCTTGGCTGCACATTCAAGAAAACAAAAAACTGCTTACCTAGTACTAAATTTAGCCTAGCATTATGACAGGTATTCTTGCTTTTATTAAAGCTCACAGTATGTTCTAATATGTTCTCATAGGGTGTTTAGGCAGTGACTCAGTTTGGAATACAAATGCTGGTAGTAAATTGAAGTCACATCCTATAAGTCTCAGCAGTTTAGTAGTTAGAGTTTACTAAGTTAAAAACTGTGTTATTCATATTGACATATTATTTGAATAACAATGAATATCTCTTTACTTGCACCAGACACAGACCAAGTATTAGTGCAGTTGTCTTTTCTATCATGTAACTTATAATGAAATATTTCAATAATGTGCATGCAGCATGGCTTTGGAATTATTAATATAAATATGAATAGGCAATATTAGACAGCTACAGGCATCAGTAGGATGTAACGAGAGAAACTCCTGGACGCAGCAGTATGATTTAATGAGTTAAGGTGTAAATGCTATTTGATATCTTTGGATTGACTGTGCCATACTGATCTTCATTTCTGGTCCAGTTTCATGACACCTGATAGGTTCTGACAGTCAGATAGTAATTTTGTTTTACTTTCTGCCCCGGCTGCCTGTTGACGATCTGTTCCTCCCAATCAGTCTGCACATTCATTCTCCTTTACCTGGAAGAGCATTGAACAGTTTATGTAGAGACATGGATAGTGCATATTTGGCACTGATGAGAATACAGTCTGGTATGTTATCTGGTTACATACAAACATTAATTTTAGCCTTTCACAAGGATTTTAAGACTTGCTTCAAGGTGATTACAGAGAAACTTAATATTCAGGGATACTAGGCACAAAAGTGTGGGTTGATGAGATAAAATTAGCACTAAATTTATCTGCAAATATATTGTCCATATCCTTGGGATCATAATGTGTGATATTATTGTGGATGAGCTCAGTTCAATGTTAAACATTATTGTGTAATTTCCTGACTTAACTGAAGAACAGTTTGCGATTTCCGGTGATATATCTGGTGAAGTTAACTTCATACTCTCATTTATATTTTCTAACAGTGCCCTTATGTCCCATATTGACATGTTTCATGTGATCTTGTGGTAGGGGATGTCTATGAACATGCATGAAGAAGTGTAAGGAGAAATATTGGGTACCAGTGGTTGGAAGGGATGCGGGGATTAGGGCGAAGAAGGGAAGTACAGAACAGCAGTGAAAATTGAGCTGAAGCAGGTCTTAGAAGGAGGAAGTGGTAGGTGGGAAGAATATTTCATAGTGTGATCACATCATCAAGCAATTTGCACAAATTTGTCCCACCTGTAAAGAAAGCATTTCTGTTTTGTTGAAAATTGGCTAGTCGTGTATCATCTGCTGGGGGTTCCTTTTGAGTGGTATGTAATTGCCTTAATGCTAAGATGGCCACAGCTGAACAACTCTTGCAAACCACAATTGCTGCCTCTAAAGGTATGGTGTCAATTATCAGAGCTATGGAAGTTCAAAATAAATTTTTATTATTAAAAAATAATGACTGGGGAGGAACATCTCATACATTACATTGCAGCATTCAAGTAGTAGGCCTATCAGGAGATCTGGGACTTGAATGACAGAACTATAATGTTCTTGGTTCAGCTTACTGGTAAACTTTTAAAATAAAAGGACTTCTTGTATAAGGAAAATACTGATTATGAAGACTTTGAAAAAGAAGGAAAGCATTGTCAGCCTGAACTGATGTTACCTTTGAGTCACAAGTTCAAAACTTTCATAGCAGACTATTTTCTCTTTTACCAAGTGGTAAAATCTTATTTATGAGACCTCAGCTATGAACTAAAACTGCGGCTAGAACCTAATGGTCAACATTTGAAAAACAAAATACTTCACAACTTAGCTATTGATGCATTTGAATTGGCTTTGCCTGCTTCTTTACACAATCGTGTTTAGTGTGAACCTAAGAATGCTGAAAATATTTGTTGTACTTTTGGGGAGAAGCTATGAAATGAGATTGTGGTTAAAACTAAAGAGTTTAGACCTGTGTTTAGGTATCTGTTACATTCTTGCACCTAACATGAATGATTAACTGGAGTAAGCAGCACTCTACTTAAAATGTGGGAAAACAGTCCAGATAACTAGATTGTATATGAGTAATGATAGGACTATTATAACTGCAAAAATATAACCATTTAAAAGCATACTACTACTGATGTTATGCTTGTGAAAACTGATAACAATTGCTCGCATCAATAAGAGTTAGTTCTTTGATATTGCTTTACATCAAATTTCATTAAGTGCAGTGTGTTCACTGATGTCAGGGAGCTGAATGTTCTACTAGATTCATGCTTTGCAGCATGCTTATAAAGGCACGTTACAAGTGTAAACAGAAGACCCTTACTAAAAAGCAGATAAAGTAGTCTGCATTGATAGAAATAGGAAACAGTATTCCATTACTCAAGCAGAAATACAAACTATTTTTGAGAGAACAGTTTATCCTTTTCTGTAGTACCAAATTTAATGTATGAAAATGAAAACAGGAGAAGGTTTCCTCACTTTAAATATGTATGGAAGAAATGGAAGAAGACATTCCTTTCATGGATTTTCTCCACATGGGGAGGTGAACAATAGTTGAATAATTGTATAGATACTCCTCTATCTAACCTAGAAATGGGAAAATAACATTCACCAGATAGACTCATATGAGTATATGAATTAAGCAAAGATTAAGGTTTAATGTTACCTCCAAAAGTAAAAAAAAGGTGGTTAAGGTAACTGAGAGAAGAAAAAGCTGCACAATTTAAAGGGATATGCCAGCACATACCTACACTAGATTGGCATGCAGGAACAGATCCAGTAGAAAGAAAGGAGTTACATAGTAAAATATGACAGCATGAAGGTGCTGCTAGGCAGAGAATAAAAATGACTAGAAAGACTGAAATCACTCATTGAAAGAGTGCATTCAAAAGAAATTAAGTTATTAAGTATGGACCATGAGCAGAATTCTGAACAAAGCCCCTAAAATAAAGAATTCTAAGGAGCATGTAAAAGTTGAGGAGAAACTTAACAAGAAAGATTTTACTACTTCATCATAAGAGTTCCAAATGCATATTTTTTCAATGTAGGACAGAAATATCAGGTAAGGGAACATTCTAGGCAGCAGGTGTCTCAAAGTAAGGGGGGATAAATTGTGTTCAGAGACACACATTACAAGGGAAGACTGAGAATATCAGAGAGAGTGGAGCTCACTCAGTGAGACAAAGGGTGTACACCTTAAAGGGGGAGGGGCAAAGGAGAGGATGGTGTGTGCTCAGAGACATGACACATTTCAACAAAGCCCTAATGATATTCTGACCAAAATATAGGAAGTTGTCCCATAGGCTTGTACTGACAAACCTAGAGCAGGGATCCACCTTGAGTATAGATCCTAGTAAAGATTTACGGGCAAGAAACAATGAAAAGAACAAAAACACAGCCCAAACCAATAGTGGTAACTGATCAAAATGTAAAATAAAACCACTAAGCACTTGACAGAGCAAGAAAAGAGGAGAAACACAAAACACTTTAGTGTAGCAATATTGTAATCTCTACTTTTGTCCCAATGGACTTCATCAGAATAACAAGTAAAAACACTACTTTTAATTTATACGCACTCAGAAGCCAATAGACATTGACACCTAATTATAGTAATTAGCACATACACAATCACTCATTAAATAATTAAACAATATAAGACCAATCCAAAACTTCTATGACATATTGTAAGTCATTAAAAACTTGTTTAGTATGTTCACTAAAAAACATATCTATAAAAATATTTCATAATACTTTTAATCTTAGATTTTTTAAGAAATATTTAATGTTATTAGTACCATTAATACCTGGTAGACAATCAACCCCAAGTTTCAATTTGCAGAGGACTCCCCTTTGCTCTACTTTGTTTTTAAAATCACCCCATCTTCTATATATAACAACATTTTCTTAAACTTTTTGCAATTAAATATATTTGCATAAGGCATTTTGATCATTTTTAGTTTTTATTGCATATAAGTGCTCTTTGATTCTGACCTCTAAACTAAGAGAAGTCATACCTACACAATGCACCTTGCAGCCTATACACATACTAATGTATATTATCCCCTTTGATTTAAAGTTAAACACCCCAGGGATCTCTATAATATAGTTAATATGGTCTAAACTTAAATATGATCCCTCTAAAATAAACCTACATATAGAACATTCACCACATTTATATGTACCTTTAACTTTAACTGATAGTTGTCCCATTGCCTTAATTTGGGCACTACTGGCTTCTGAGTGCGTATAAATTAAAAGTGGTGTTTTCATTTGTTATTCTGATGAAGTCCATTGGGATGAAAGCAGAGATTAAAATATTGCTATGCTAAAGTGTTTTGTGTCACTCCTCTCTTCTTGCTCTGTCAAGTGCTTAGTGTTTTTTTATTTTGAATAATGAAAAGAGTTAAGAACTTCTCTGTTGAATGACCAGAGTAGCAGAAACAACCCCCCCAAATAAGATTTAAAAAAAAAATCAGAAGACACCAGTCACAGACTTCATTGATATAGTCCAAATTTTTGAATTCCATGAGAGGTTTTTATTTATTTATTTATTTATTTTGGTTTAATTTTGCACTATTGTCAAGGGATTAAAACATTCTTTGTTCCCTGTACTGATCATTAATGTGCAATATGTATTGCTATGGACATTACTAGTGCATTGGTAGAATCCAGAAATATGTTGAATTGCATTTTGGTTATTTTGGACAAATGATAATAGGATCATAGGATCATAGGAGGTTACTAGGCTATTGGCCCTGAGACCCTTATAAGCCTAGCAAAGAGTTTAGCCCATGTTTAGGCAAATCAGCACCTGATGCCCCTGTCCAGCAGGGACATGGGCGGAATCCCAGGGGTGTATTTTCTGTTTCCCATCCAGTTATCCAAGCTGCACTTAAAAAGGGGTAAAGAGGTACTCTGCTTGATGTGGAGAGGAAGTCTATTTCCACTGCAGTGGAACACATGGAATGAGTACAGGCCACACAATATGAACCAGGGAATTCAATGCTGGAGACAGTACAATTGCATAAGCCGCACTTACCCATAACAGTAGATGTTTGAATTTCTTCAGTGCTACAAAAGCTTATAAGTAATATCCCTCCAAAGGCGCAGCACACAGCCAGCTTGCTAAATGTCTAACCCCGCCTTCCTCTCACTCACACTGGCTGCTGATAGGCTACACCCTTTATGGAGAGAAGTATATCACCAACCAGAGTGAGTCAAATTTTCAGGATATTATTACTCTGAGAAAGGAACATCGATTCATCCTGAGCCAATAACCAGCAAACAATAATCACCATTAAAATCATCCAAATGTCAAAAACAACAGCAGTAACAATGGAGATTGTGCTGATCTGGTGGCATAGAGGGATAAAGTCCTGACTATAATCCAGGCAACTTGATTTTGATTAGCATCTAGTGTAACTGAATAAGGACTGATGGAACAGCAGGGAGAGATCGGCATACATTCTGGGGGGATGGCGGTGCGTGGGTATCTCTAGATGATAATCCCTGGTGGAGTCCAGTGATGTCACCAGAAGAGGTGTGTTTAGAGGGGGCAGTGGGGGCTGTCTGAGCTGCTGTGGAGGCAGGGCAATACACCATGGGTCTCCACATTGCACGGTCCCTTCAGGGCTGTACCACATTGCCACAAGGGGAGAGTGATACAGTGTATGCCAATAAGATCCCCAAGGATGGAAGCACAGATGTGCTAAGCCCCATTACCTATGATCAATAACCATCCTCAGCAGATTAATGGAATAAGTCCAGGGGGCATGGAGGAGCTGGTAGACACAATACAGAGAGGGCAGGAGGGCTGGAACAGTAACACTGAAGGATGAGTGGGGAGTAAGAAATAGAAAAAAATGGAGGTTGCCTCCCACCTCAACTATCTAAAAAGGGGATGGTGGATGGGTGCAGCTACTGCAACAGTGAATAAATTTGAACATCCACTGTTATGGTTAAGTAGGGCTGAAGACATCTGTATTATGTTCTTCAATCTCACTGTTGCGGTAGCCTATGGGTAGATTCCCAAGACGTACCCTACCTGGGAGGAGGAGGAAGCATAACGGTCCAGGTTCCCATGGAAAATGGTCCTAGTAAACCCTGTCCTGGTCTTAAAAAAAGAAATCCAATTTGTAGTGTTTTGTGACTGCATAAACAGAAGAACAAGTTGCTGCCTCTAGAATACTTCTAGAATCCATCTCTTTCCAGTATGCCATCAAAGAGGATAATACCCTGGTAGAATGTGCTTTAATTTTGCCTAGAATAGTTAAACAATGGGGTAATAGCAAAGAAAAAAAATGCAGAAGACAACCATCAGGATATAGTATGTTATGTTGTTACTTTATGTTATGTTATGTTATGATATAGTAAGTATAAACATGGGTTGGCCTTTCTTAATCCTAGTATAGGAATCATACAGCTGTTCAACCTTCCTAAAGAACTTGGTTCTGTCAAGGTACAACCAGAGCTGCCTGTGCAGATCAATGTATATAGCATCTGTTCTTCTTTGTTTTTTAAGCTATGGGGAGAAAACAGGTTGACTGATGGCTTGATTCAAGATAAAATCTGAAATAACTTTAACCACAAATAAAAGATTTGTAAATAATACAACCCTGTCCTTGAGGGAAAATAGACAGAATTCACCCACAATGAGAGCTTGTAATGCACATACTCACCTTGTAGATCTCAAAGCAACAAGTAAAGCAAGGGCATGACATCTAGGTCCAGAGTCATCATACCACTGTACTCAGCCCTCATCAGATCCATCATGGAGTGTAATCTCCCTTCGACATGTACCTGTCCAGACATATGCAGCAACTGGAATGTCCACAAAGGTTCCTTACAAAAAAAATACAGGGAGTAAACACAATGTCCTCTACTGATTGTTTCAAAGTCCTGTCTCTTTTCTCAGCATCATACAGACTTTGTACACATCTGCAAAACAAACAGCATCAGAGCTACTAGATAAAAAGACCTACATTTTGCTTGCAATATAAAAAGGACATGTTGGAGAGACCAATACATTTCTGAGAGAATTCCCATTCTCTGGAACAGGCTCCCCATCAGTGTGAAGCAGAGTTCTTCCCTATCCCTATTTATACACAACTCAAACCAGTGGAAGGATAATCAGGAATTCACCCCTGGTCTGGCTCCTTTGTCTCTTATGGAAAGAGGCAGTCAGTAAATTACCCCCTACAAATCAAATATAAATAATTTGTGGGTCACATTTGGGTTGAATGGCTTGGCTTTTAAGGACTGTAGTGGTCATTACCCTAGTATACACCTATGGACCTATGACCCTATGTTAAGGTCAGCTTTTCCTGGAAAAAAAAATTGAGATCCCCAGAAGGAGAAATTTGCTTGCGAGGGGTTTTCATGTGTAACACTCATTTCATTAACTGTGTGATCACAAACATAGAAGAAAGCTGGGGATCAGAAGGCAGACAAGCTGCGATGGTTACACGATGCATCTTGATGGAAGAATATGACAAGCCATCTTTAAGTAGCTCACAAAAATATTTTAGAATAGGAGGTGCCACATGCCTTTTGGTACCTTCATTATTGGTAAAGCATCAACTAGAAGATCTCTTGCATTTGCTAGTAAAAGACTTTTTAGCAGCAGGTGTTCTTGCGTCCTTTAATACCTACTGCATATCCTCATGAAAATGTTGCATAAAAGGTATTACAATTGAATCATCTAGGTCAGTTGTAGTTGATTCATGTTGGGTTGTATCAAAATCTCCTTGTGCTGTGTGAGTAGATCCGCTCTGTGAGGAAGCTCGTGGCAATTGCCATTGACCAGTTCCATAAGAAGGGAGAACCAATTTTGCCTGGGACAAAAGTGAGTCACCACAGTGATTTTTGGCAATTCTTTTTAAAAATTTTGAAGTACCTTGGAAAATCATTGGAAAGAGTGGAAAAGCATATAGAAACAAGCCAAGGGAATGACAGAGCATTTGTTCTCCATGCATGAATTTTTCTTGTTTACTGTTTTGTAAGAAGGTGAACAAATCTTCTTGAGGTGTTCCTGACATCTGGAATAAGCCCTGGAACATTTATTTGTTGAGTTTCTACATGGGAGGGTCTTCCAGGATTTGCTGAGCCTGTTTATCACAGTGTTTTGCTCTGACACTTTAGGAGACCTGAAGAGTCAGAAAATGCTGAAGAACCAATGCCCACGCAATCATTGCTAATTGGCAAAGAGGGTATGACTTCATACCCCTTTGTCTGCTGATATACCATATCATTGTGGTCTTCTCTATAACCACCTGTAAAAGGTTTAGAACCCAAATATGGTGCAGTGTTTTCAAAGCATGACTCACTGCTAGCAATTCTTTGTTGTTTATGTGCTTCAGTTTATCTGAAGAGTCCCACAGACCTTGCACTTTTACTCCAAAAACTTTAAACTGCAACCCAAGCATAATCCGAATAGTCTGTCTGGATAGACTGAACTGAGGTTGGAAAAGAGAAATGGGATCTTGGACTGAGAGCTATTGAATCCCTTTATCACTGCAATTCTCACCTTGCAAATTGCAGCATGGGAATCTGAAAGTCCAAGGGGTGTAGGTGCTGGTCCAATAATTTTAGGTACCATTGGATTTTTCTCATATGTAATATAGCAAGTGGTATCACATGAATGTCATGATATCTAAAATCCAAAAAAATTCTCTTGCAGGAGCCTGAAGCTGTTGAGAAAATTCAGACAGACATGCTGATAAACTATTACATTTTCTTTTGGAAGGAAGGCGTTTTGCTTGAGTGCATCTATCAAACACTCCAAAAGACAATTTTGTGAGAAGTTATGAGGCAAGGCTTTTGTAGGCTCAAGGGTAATTACTTTTTTTATATTGACTTTAAACATCTGGAAGAAGACTGTATAAATAAGTAAATCATCTAAACAAGGATAAATGTGGATGCCCTGCACTCTGCAGTGTGCCTCCACTGCAGGTAGGCACTTTGAGAAAACTCAAGGTGCAGAGGAAAGCCTCAAGGATAATTCAGGGAACTGATAATGTGACACAGATATAGCAAAATTTGGACATTTCCTGAAACTGTGAGCAATTGGTATGTGATGGTAAGCATTTTTAGATTAAGTGTTACCCTAAGACAGTGGTCCAGAATCAGTGCAAGTACTGATTGTAGGGTCAATACCTTGATTTCTGGAACTTTCATATAAAGGTTGAGAAAAAATTGGTTTAACACATATCTTCAAGCATGCTCCTTCTTTGGTACAAAACTATCCTGGAATAGAAACTTTTGACCATTTGATTTGCAGGTACAAGTTCTATGACCCCTGATTCTGAAACATGTAGTGCTGGTGGAAACATGTCTGTCTGGTAGGGTAGATATGGGGGAAATCTCCTGAAGGGAGGAGGTGGAGGAGAGTCCCCCCACTGCCAAGTAAATATTTCCTGAATCTCCTTAAACACTCATTTGTCTTGAAGAGAAAGATGTAGAGAAACTGGGGAAGGAGGTGTGCCTAAGGTGATCAGATTCCCAGTGTAGTCATTCATTAACTAGAGCTTGACTCTTTTTGGGAAAATTACTTCTTGTAGTTATTTTATATCCTTCTACTATTTTATTTTGCAGTCCAGCTTGTTGTTAGGCTAAGATTTCTGTTTTTTATCCCCTCTTAAAAGATTTAGAAGCAGCCTTGCTAGGATAGAATCTGGGTACCTTAAAAAGTCCTATAAATGCAAATCAATCAATTTACCTTGTCATACCACTTTTTAAAGATCTGTGTAACTGCAGGCCCAAATACAAGATCCAGACAAAGTGGAGAATTAAGAATTTCAGACTTCATATCATCAGAAAAATTCTAATTATGCAACCAAACAAATCTCAACAACTCAAGAAGCAAAAGCTGTTGACACAGTGAAAGTACAATCATACACACTTCACAAAGCATGTTTAGAAACTTGAGCCAAGTTAGAAACAATCTGATTTAAATATAACGTGTCCTCTGAAAACAATGACATAGCAAATTCTTTCAAACTATAAGCACATATAGCCCTGATAATTCAAGAGCCTAAAGGCTAATGCAATAGAAGCAAACAGTCTCTTCCCTTATTTGTCTGACCACTTGCCCTCCTTATTAGAGGGTACTGGGTTAGAGGAAGCCAAAGGTTTCTTGTTAGCTCTTGCTGCTGATGTTATTATACCAGGCTCAGCTGATAGTTGAGAATAAAGTCATTTTAAAGGTGGTCTACTGAAATGTCGGGACCTGCTAGAGTGAGTCCCAAAACACAGAGACTGAATGGCTGAAAAAAAATGCACTTACATACTAAGTCCAAAATGGCCATTTCCCAGAATATTCCCATTTCTGCAAGGTATGTCAATCTTGGAGTTGGTATATGTATATATATATATATATATATATATATATATATATATATATATATATATATATATATATATATGGGTCTACTTCATTTGATCGAAAAACCAGTTGACCTAAACTCATTTGATCGAAATTTCATTTGACTGAAAACCAGTATTCAAGGCATAAAACTGGGATTTGTCCCCCTCCCCAATGTCATGCAACACTGGAGTTGGTATATATATTTAGGGGCGTGTGGGGGTTCAGCCCCCCACATTGGGGGCTGTGGGTGTCGAAGCCCTCCACCTAGTTTCCTTTAAAAGAAGAAAATAAAACAAAAAGTACAGATTTTAAATTAAAATAAGTGTGGGCTTTGCCTCCATACCCCCCAATGTTGGGGTCTGCACCACCCAACACCCCCCTAACTATATATATATATATATATATATATATATATATATATATATATATATATATATATATATATATATATATATATACCATCTTCAGGGTCACATGACATGGGGGAGGGGGACAAATCCCTGTTATTGGATTTGAATACTGGTTTTCGATCAAATGAAATTTCGATCAAATGGGTTTAGGTCAAATGGTCTTTCGATCAAATTAAGTAGACCCATATGTGTGTATATATATATATATATATATATATATATATATATATATATATATATATATATCAATTCAAGGGTTCTGTGGTGCTTACCCCAGTACAAAAACACGTTTAAAGGAGAAGAGCAATGTTCGATATTCACTCTTCTCCTTCAGTTTCAGTCTTTTTTTTTTTGAGGATTGACATTTCAATAGGGAGCCCATTTATAATCTGAAGTGACCCTATACTGCTTATCAGCTTTCTTTGCAACTACAGTGAGTGAGTCATAAGCCTTGCAGGCAGCATTAAAAGCGTCTTCTAGAGCTGGTAAAATGGGATGAATGGATGCAGATTTAGGAAACTCATCCTCTTAACAGATTGTGAAATCTGCCCATTTCTGCGGGTGGGTTTGCTCTCAAGCAGAAACATGCATGAGCCTAGCAACAATCTCAACAAAGGACAATGCTTGTCTAGGATTAATGTCAGGTTTACTACCTGAAGTGTCAGAGTTCTGGGTGATGCATTCCTGACAAGAATCATGCCTTTTTCTGTCAGAATCCTCATTGTCTGAAAACCCATACTATTCTCTGGCAATATCTGCATTAGAACTGTGAAAGAGAAAAGAGGCCGCAGAACTGACTGGCTACAAAAACACTCTTAGCCAAAGATATACCATAGGTTCATAGGTTCATAGGTTGGTACTGGGCTATCTACCCGAAGGCATATATTAGCCCAGCCACGTTGTGCGGTATTCACCGCCCCTTTAGTAGTTCCCTTGACCATCTAATTTATATACAGAAACAACCTGATCATCTGCCCTGTGATTAAATTGCTTCTTTTTTCTAGGAATATACCTACTGGGAGAGTGAAATGATGACAGCCTACTATCCCTGATAAGAAGTCCTTTTCCCCACACAAATCATGTACCTAAAGTATTTGGATTCCTCATACCTGCAACAGGTACTGGAAAATCCCCCTCAGGACATGTCCAATCCCTGGTTCATTGCGGCCATTACGGCTATACCAGAGAGTGTGAGGTAATAAGTAAGTGGTCTGTGGAACCATTTTTGGCCATGCCAGAGTCTCTAACTGTAGGCTGAGGGAGTAATTTTACTTGTGTTTTCTTTTTAGGTACAAGATAAGTGAAAGAAGCATTATTGGTGATATTATTCATGTTTTAACAAGTGATGAAACCAGACTGACAGAAGAATAAGTTCAGTAACACTAGGAGAAGGTAAGTATTCACCAGTAAGCACAACAACATACTTCCTTTCCCCAAAGACCAACAAAATATGTCACCAGACTAGTAAACACAAGCAGTACACTGAAAATCATGTCACCAGACCTCAAACATTTAGTCAGAAATATCACAGAATATTTATTACTACCACAGAAATGCAAAAACATTCTAATTCTGTAAAAAAAAACAGTAACAAGCATGCAACACACATATTCTGACTGTAAAAGCACAGCTCATTTAATATTTTCATAACTGTAAAATAAGCCAATAGTGCAGAAGCACAAAAAAAGTAGATGGAATGCTGTAAATCACTGTTTTTTTTCTTTTTCCTATTGTTAAGGTAGATCAAAACATACCACAAATATTCAATAAAAATATTTATGAGAAGAAAGGGTCCTCAAATGTCTTATCTGTAAGTAAAAAGCTTTTGTCTGACTGCTGTTCCCCTAAAGCCAGAGAGATGCTTCTCTTTGAGGCAGCAGGAACATTCTGAAGGTATACCTCACTTTCATTGCTGCTATACTTCCTTTCAAAAAGGTGCAGCCTATCTCCAGCCGAAGTGAGTGAGAGAGAGGGGAGTTAGAACTTTAACAAGTTGGCTGGGTGATGTGCCCTTGGGAGGACATAACCATAGACTACTGAAGCAATGAGAAGGAACATCAGATGTTAGTTTTGGTCCACTCTGTAGAAAATAAATGCTGTGCTAAATGGCAGGTTGCATTTGAAAGTGTACAAACATCAAATCAGGTAACCACAGGGTTAACAGGCTGCTAAGAGGAGGCCCAAACAAATATAACACATCAGCATTCTGAAAGTAAGAAAACAAGCACAAACCTTTGTATTTATTTTAGCAAAATTGACTAATAGGCGAAAGAAGAAACCTGAACTGTATGCCTTGAGTTCAGGTAAATAACACATAATTTATGCTGGATAAACAAGAAATGGAGACGTTTCAGATAAGAACAGACCTAGATTAGTACCATATTGAAACAATTTCTGGGGAAAAGGTTAGCTTAAACTTTACAGTTAACCTTAGCCAAAGAAACAGGGTGTTGAAGAGGGACTCAAAAATGCTTCAGAAGGAGGTGAGACAGAATTCAAAAGATGAATAGAACAGACTCTAAGTGTTAGTCCCAAAGCCAAATGAAACAATCAATTTTTGTAATGACCTTAGGAAGCTGAAGAATACCTAACAATTTAACAGCTGCTCAATGCCTGTGGTTGATAAACTAATGGACAATTTGTGGAGCCTAAGATTCTTCACCACACTAGATGTAACAAAGGGATACCAACAAATCCTGTTAATCACTGAAGTCAAAGAAAACACAGCTTTTCAACACCAGAAGACCCTCTCCACTATACTATCCTTCCACACATGCATGCATACATGCGTACATAAAGCCCCTGTAACCTTTCAAATGTTAATGGACAGAGTCCTAAAACTAAAACCTAAAAAATGCTGCAGCTTACTTAAATAATATAAAACACACTCATATGGTTGGGATTCCCGTCGAGCTAAGATTTAGGCGGTACTACATCTCTGAAACAAACCAGACTAGATGTCAGTGCCTTCAAGAGCAAACTAAGCATGTCATGGGTAAACTATTTATGCTATCTCAGTTGTAGGGGCACTATTAGGCCTCAGAATAAAATAAGAAATCTGAGAAAAACTGACCTATTCCTGGCATCAAGAATCAAGTGAGGGTATTCTCAGGATTAACTGGGTGCAATCAAAAAATGGTACCCAATTTTGCATGAACAGCTTGACTTCTTCAAGATTTGATCAAGGGAAAGATACTTTATAAGAAGAAGGGGACACTACAGACAAACAAACCCTTTAATCTCTTGAAGAAAATTGTGTGTTTAGAGCTCCTATTATCATCTCCAGATTTATAGTCTATACTAATGCATTAGAGACACACTTAGGATCAGTATTACAATAGACATTTGATAGAGAAGAACATTTAACGTTGTCCAAGTGAAAAATTAAGTAAAGCAGAAACTAGGTATTTCACTTTTAGAAGGAAATGCATGGGGATCATGCGTACATTATCCTCTATGATGTATTACCTGCTTGGCTTAGAGTTTAAGCTGCTTACACTCTGTGCCCTACTGTTGTGGCTGAATAGACAGCAGTATGGGAATATAAAGTTATGCTAGTGGGAACTTTCCTTGCAGTAATTTAAACTCATGACAAAACAAACATCAGGCTTGACCTATCATAACACAGGTGGCCTGTATAGAGATCAAAGACCATTTTTTGCAGTAAAAATTGCAGGTTTCAGGCTTCAGGGGGATGATTGCAGCATAATTCAGTGATTCTCGATGAGTTTTCAAAATTATATAAAATAATGAAAACATAATGTGTAAATCATTTTAATACAACTATTGCTTTAGAAATTACTTATATAGAGTGTATAAAAGTGGAACAAACAACCGTTGCTTTAAGTAGTTTAATACTTTTTCATATTAAGCAAAGAGAATTCATCCATAGTTCAGTAAAAAAAATGAAAAAAAAAATGTAATTACATGATGCATTAAAGAAAATGCCATACCAAACCAGAGAGGGTGACCTTTAATAGACGTGGAATTGATTCTTGGAATATCGGTATGAGGTACTATACTGTAGTGAAAAAAATCATTGTGGCCAGTTCTGCAAAGATCTGAACATCCTGATAAGGAACTTGGAGGACAGAGACTATACAGCAGAGCATTTGTATTTAGTGATGTTGATTCCTGTTTATTGCTAATGCAGAGATGAATTTTTGGACTACTTTAGAAATGACTGTTGGCCTGTTTTGTGGGGGCTCTGAGACTATTGGCAGATTATAATATGGACAATTTAAGCAGCTGTTTAAGGTCCACACCTCTATAAGAGTGCATGGTTTTCCATTCAATATACTGCTAACAGAGGTCATTGTCTAAAAAGTATATGATTTTCTTTAGGAAAAGCTTTGCTATGTTAATCACTGGTACTTCATTTTAGTTTGTTAACATGCCTAACATCATTGCTGAAAATGTAAGTATTTCTTTTTAGCTAAAAATAGCATTTAAATACCACTGTGGGTATTCACATTTTTATACAAATAGGCTCATAGATTCATAGGAACGTAGTAGACAATCAGTATTCGAAAGTTTCTCCAACCTCAAAGATGGCAATGTGAGATAGACCAGGGGAGATGCGAGTGTCCTCCATCCAATTGTCTAGGTTTGCTTAACTTGTAGGTGGCAAGGGTGCTACTCTGCTTGACATGTAATGGAAGTTTGTTCCACAGGTAATAGATACATAGGGATATTAATATATCAAGCTGATGTGTGTTATTTATCTGTTGATGAAGTTTTAGATCCTTTAGCCTTGTGTTTGAGGATCCATTTGTTCTATGAAGGAAAAGAGGCCCATAGAGGGTTGAATCTTTAGTGGCTTGAAAGGCTTGAATCAGATTTTTATGGATGAGTCTATATTAAACTTGATATAGACAAAGGGCAGTCAGTCTAACCTGCTAACTATGATTTCTGAGGCCACTGATCTTTTTAGCTAGATACTTCTGAGGTTTCTCAAGAGAGTGATAATTCAGACAAATATATGCCTATAGGGGCATTATATTCAATGGAGGGTCTGATTAGATACAAGTAAAGGAAACAAAGACTTTGTTGATCTGGAGGAGATGGCTTTGAAAATTAGATGTGCCATACAGAAGGCATTCTAATCAGTACTGAGCCATGATTGCCAAATGATAAGGAATTAACTATATTGTCTAGATCTCTTATAATAATGTCTGCTCGGAGGGGTACATTAGCTATATGGTATGGCAAAATGTTTTGTTTGTCAGATTAACTATACTCTATTTTTCAATTTCAATTTGTCCCTTTGGCAACTATTAGCACTATTTAACCCATTTTAAAGCAATTGTGAGTCAGTGGACATCAATTATAACCCCCTATTTTGCATTTGTCTCACATTTATCTGCAAAACTAGTTATCCCACTCCACAAAGGGGGAGCCACCACTGATCCCGGGAACTATCGACCTATTAGCCTGACAAGTCTGGTCTGCAAGGCCATGGAACGTATCATCATGGAACTCATAAACAAAGACATTGGTAACCTCCAAACTCTGGATCCCACCCAGTTCGGGTTTGTGAAAGGCAGATCATGCCTCCTGAACCTGATCAAATTCTTTGAGGCAGTCACCAAAGCTGTGGATGAGGGTAAGATGGTTCACACAGCCTATCTTGACCTCGCCAAGGCTTTCGACACCATCCCCCATTCTGCAATTATAGCTCAACTCACTAAACTAGGTATAAATCCCTACATCACAAGATGGGTTGCCAACTGGCTCACTGACAGAACCCACACTGAAAAAGTTGCAGACTCCAAATCTGACCTCAAAGCAGTGACAAGTGGAGTACCAAAGGGTTCCGTCCTGGGAACTCTCCTTTTTGGTATCTAATTCTCTGAAGTACAGGCTAACACAGAAGGCCTCTGGCTAATGAAAATCGCAGATGACTGTAAACTAGGAGCCCTAGTCAAGTCCTCGAATGATGTGGACATCCTACAGAAGGGCCTCACTGAGACAGATGCCTGATGTCAGAGCCATGACCTCAAGCTCAATGTCAAAAAGTGCAGTGTCATTCCCTTTGGTAAAAACTCTGTACCCATGAACTACAACATAGGCAGCAATCTACTTAACACCAAATACGTGATAAGAGACCTTGGGATGCAGGTGGACAGTAGTCTCTCCTTTGATAGTCACATCACCACAGTAGTCAGGAATTCTTTCTACATGGCACACCTCATCATAAAAGGGTTCTCATCCTGGAAAAAAGAGGTCATTGTTCCCCACTACTCGTCACTCATTAGACCCATTATAGAGTACAACGCCCCTTTTGGAATGTACCTCACAAGACATCTGCAGCAGCTGTAAAGGCCACAGAGGTACCTCACAAAGAGGATTACTGGCCTTAAACAAATGCCCTACACTGACCGCCTCAAAAAACTCCAACTTTACTCCGTAGCATATCGCCTACTCTGAGGTGATCTCTGCCTAACATATAAAACTATGTCAAACCCAGAGCTGTTGGACATGCTACACCTAAAGAAATCCCAATCCATCTGAGCTACACACTCTGTGGACCTAAACCTTGTCACCACAATAAACAGGACACGCTGGAGGGATAGATTCCTGTCCCAGAGACTTTCTATACTCTTGAACAAGCTACCCCATCTATGTCAAGCAAAGTTCTTCATTAGCACTCTTCAAGAAAAATCTTGATGAGTGAATGGGAAATAGGAACTGCACCCTGGGGATCACTTCTGTGTCTCTGCTCGACAGTGGCACAGGAAAATAACTTTCTTGGGTGGCGTAAGCCATAGAACATTGCTGGCTAGGCTTACGTAGGCCCTTGGGCCGATAGCCTAGTACCTACCTATGAATCTATGAACCTATGAACAATAGACCAGAAGTATTAAGCTGAAGGTCTGAGTAACAGATGCCAAATATGTGGGTGCCTACCTTTTGTACATGTGCAGTATGAGACAGTGATGCTCTGTACAGAGAATCATTTAGCTTGGGGCGCTTTTCTGACATTCGTTCATTTTTAAAAGAAGTGCAATATGACAGCAGAATTTATTTTCTTTATAACAAATAATAAATAATGAGTACAAGACACCCTTCTTCAAAGTGGACACAGCTATGGGTGCTGTACAGCTAGACATTAAGTTTGCAGGCATTCTGCTTCATGTTCAAAGATCTACCAAATTTAAGGGACAGCAGACAGAAGAAAACATGCAAACATTAAATGGTAAAGTGGACAGTCATGTTACAAGTGAACAACAGTCAGTAGCATGAAGCAAGTTTTTCTGTTTTTCAATCCTTGTAGATAACCAGGCATTTGGCAGTTGACAACTTTAAAGAGCTAATGATGGAGCATTTGGCTGTCTGTTGAGCAACTGCATGTTTGTGTAAAACAGTTGAAATACATTTTATTTTTGTTTTATTTCAGCCAGATAGCAGAGATGCATACAGACAATAAAACACCTGTAATTGCTAGGTATACAAGTGGTATGTATATGAAAACAATTTACTGTTTTCACTTTCTCATTATCTTGGCTTAGTAACACTAAGGAAAATTTGTGTGAAGCAACATGGAATGCTTTACACTGGCTACTGTTTGCATGACACAAGGTGGAAATACATTACTGTTGTCATAATTTTTATCACCACCAGTCAACTGGGAAGTGCAAAGTTGACAATATGACTATATCTACTGGGTTGGTGTCATGAGCTTTCTGTGAATGAAAGTAAATTATCCACTTTTTATTTGCTTAGTTTAAACAATTATTAATCTAGCCTTGAATGACAAGTGTGCATTTATGTTGAACTTTACTATGGCTACTGTGAGTCTTTGTGGAAGAAACTTGAACACACATTACTATGGTTATTATTATTATTATTATTATTATTATCATTATTATTAAATTATGCTTCTTTTTACAACAGTCTGACAGCTGAGGTTTACAAAGTCATCAATATGATGGGTATAGGGACTGTCTGTGTATGAAATGATTAATTCTACTGACATGATTAAGTTAAATATTCTGGCTTTGCAGGAGTAGTATGTGTTTGTGTAAAACAGGCTTGAATACTTTTCTGTGTCTGTCTAAGGGACAGGCATCTCAAGTATACACGATCAACAAACTGCTTGCAATTATTATGTGTGAATTTTGGTAGATTATAATGAGAATGGTCTGTGTGATGTTTGTCACTGAAATGTTCTGAACTGAGTATTTTTCATTATTCCTTAGCATTTTTTTTTTAATTTCTTGAAGGAAAAGTATTGAAGACTACTCACATTTAAAAAATGCTCAGAGAATTGTTTTATTAAACAATAGATATAATCTAAAACAATATGGTAGCTAAGAATACATTTAAAATAATCAAGAACCCCTGAAAGGGGTCTGGGGTTTGGTATGCATTTATGTATTTTCCTAAAAAAAAAAAAAAAAGGCAAGTGGGGTCTATGGTTTGAAAACCACTTAGTATCCAAGGTACACTTAATGTAACATTGTCTGGGACTTTTGAAAACAAAAAGTTACTCAGCATGTTTTTGTTGTTTTGTTCAGAATGTTATTTTGCTATACTTAGTTGTATAAGAAAAAGTCTGCACCAGTGTTTTATGTTGGATGTTTCGTGCATTAATAGTCCACAAAATTCAGAAATGCACACACATGCACATACACATAAACACACACACACACACACACACACACACACACACACACACACACACACACACACACACACACACACACACACACATACACACACTTGAGAGTGCACACATACAAATACGCACACACAAAGACACATGTTAGGGATGTAGTGAGGCCAGATGCTATAGGAAGGGGATCTACGCCACTGGAATGTCTTTTGTTTCCCTCTGTGTTCTTGTTTCTTGAGCTTTTATTTATTATTCTTTAACTTAATTTTATAATAGGTTTTTATGCATTTGTTGTTTTTCTCTGTGAACTGTTAAGTCTAGAATTAGCAATTATAGGGCCCAGTTTGGAACTACTACCTTATACCCACTCCCAACCTCATTCTAGCATCTGTTCTCCTGGATTTAAGATTATCTGAAATTAGTTATCATAAATAAATGCCATTACTTTATGTTAAAAATACAGTCAAATTATTTATTAGGTTTTATTTTGTCAAAAACGTGTTAAAGCAGCCAACCAATGTATTAAAACAGAACTAGACCACCATCCTATCTTGGTCAGTTAAGTACTCTGCAGATGCATCTGTTTTTGGAGGTGCAAATAACACAAAACACGACTTGCTGTTTTGAAAAAAAGTTCATTTGAAACATGAAACCTAGTGAAATCTTCAAGCACATCATGGTTTCTAATTGTCACCTCTCTTACCCACTGTCCTTGGATGTCAGGAAGTGTAAGAAAACATAGTCAGTACACAAGACCTTGATGATCGCGGGAGGCTGCTGGGCTAAAAAGAGCATGAAATGTTTTTAACGTCCATTATATATTACCATCCCATGCTACTCATTTCTGTCCTCATGTGCTTTGAATCACCTCCTGTACCTGCTCTGATTTGTTGGAATTCCTTGCCCAGTTAACTCTTATACCTTGTTACAATCAGTGTCTTTGTACAAATCCATGTAAAACCATTGAATGTCCAAAGAATGCTTTAGTAATAATAATAATAATAATAATAATAATAATAATAATAATCTCTCACCTTCTCCACAGAAATTACATTATTTACGTACCACACTGATTATAATAATTTCTAAAAGCTTATGTTTTTGTTTATTTATTTGCAAAGATATGTAAGTTTATTTGTGTAGGCACTTTATACAGAAATAATTTCCAATCATAGCTCAGGCCACCAATGAATAAAGACTACACGCAGGGAAAATTTAGAATAGCCACTAAACAGTATGTTTGGTGTCTGACAGGAAATCAGAAAGCTTTACACTTTCCTCTTCCCATATAGACTCATATCACATGCTAAACATACCTTTCCTATCTAGAGTACCTCTATCTCAAATCTTACCACCCATAAACTTAAAACTAAGCAAGCTAAATATTCACTCTCCCATATTCATCACTTACTCTCTACCCTTCCCTCTGGGGACATACACCCAAACCCTGGCCACTCCCCCTCACACAATTCAACCTCCCCATCTCACCCACCCTACCTAGTAGGCAGGTCCTTCCACTTCACAGCTCTAAATGCCCAAAACATCTGCAACAAAATCCCTAACCTCCACGCCTGGCTTCAATATAATCAACCAGATATTCTATCCATCTCTGAAACCTGGTTGAAACCTCATATAAAAGACTCATAGCTGATTCCACCTAACTAATGGATTCTTAGAAAAGATAGAACACCTAGGAAAGGGGGAGGAATCGCTCTCCTCTACTCCTCATCCCTTCTAGTGATGCCCTACTCCAAACCCATTCCTACATTTGGCAATGCTGAAATAATCCTAGCCTTCCTCCACATAAATAAACATAACCTTATCTGTATAGTCACCCTTTATATCCTCCCTGGAGACAATTTCCAAACCCTCGAAGATATTCTCTCCTGGCTTTCTACCAACATTACTAATGAAACTATTATTCTGGGTGATGTTAACATTAACTGGTCTACAATTTAATCTCCAACCAACTACCTAAATATAAATCTTTATAACTTCATTCAACTTATTACAACAACTAGATCTTCCAAAGATTTTCACCATGGGAGCACCCTGGATTGGATTCTAGTTTCACATCCTCATTACATCACTGGTAGTGACACCATTCCCGACCTACTAGGTGACCATCTTCCTACTTTCCCCCACCATCTGCCCTCCTTCCTACAACAAATCCACACCTATACACCCACCCAGTGTCTAAAAAACTTCAATCCAGATGAATTCTCAAATGCACTAAAAAGAATAAACTGGGGGTAAAGGGGGTGGAAGGTTGGCATAATGGTTAAGGTGTTTACCTTAAAGATACAAGGTATAGGGTTTGATTCTCATATGGGGGCTAGGCTTAAAATGGCCCACAAGAGCAGTTAGCATAGTACTAACCCATGGAACCCACTAAAACATTGTCTCTTGAAAAATGCTGTTTCCTACTTCAACACAATCTTCTTAGACTTACTAAACTCCATTGCCCCCTGGAAAACTAAATGCACAAAAAGCAACCCAGTTCCATGCTTAACTAAAAATACTTTACTCATTATGCAACTCCGAGATAAAGCTTGGAAATGCTACCATAAAATTAAAACTACCACCACCCTCAATGAATACAAAACACTCTACAATAAAGTAAAAAAAAAAACACATTATCTCAGACCACAAAGCCTATTTTACAACATTCCAAACCAACCATAATACTAACCCCAAAACATTCTGGGATGGAATTTCCTTTCTCCTTAACCCAGGCAAAAAAGAAAACACCTGCCCTGACCTTCATGCCTCTGACCTGACTCTAGCATCCAAATTTAAGTCATTCTTCATCAATTCCATAGCCAAACTTACATTGTCCTTCACTAACAATAATGCATCCCCACCCCACAAACACATCCACACACCCCTCCTTCCTCTAGTAACTCCAGTCCCCAACTTCCTACCTCTGCCATGAATCCTATCTCCATGTCTAATATAAAAAAAACTACACCTAAAAATGAAACCATGTTGTAATGCTCCTGATGAAATACCATCCTATTTCCTAAAAATAGCAGCAGAAGCCATTGCCTTCCCTATCTGCAGTCTAATAAATCAATCAATTTCAGAATGCCATGTTCTCCAACTGTGAAAAAAGGCCTTTACTATTCCACTTCATAAAGGAGGCAACAACAATGACATCCCAAACATTCAATCTATTGCTATGCTATCCCCTATTTCTAAACTCCTCGAAAAATGTGTCCACCTTCAACTCCTACCTTATCTCTTAAACAATAACCTCCTTACTCCACTCAGCATGGATTCTGACCAGGCCATAGTACCACCACTGCCCTTTTCTCCTTCCTAGAGACCATTAACAAGGCCCGTGACACCGGTCATATTGTATCCACCATCCAGTTAGACCTGTCAAACGCTTTTGATACGATCTCTCACAATCTTCTCATTACCAAACTTTCAAAACTAAACCTAACCCCCTCCTCCATTAACTGGTTTACCAGCTACCTATCAAATAGGCATCAATCAGTCAAGTGGAAAAAAGCTATTTCACCTTTCCTAGATACTCCCACAGCTGTCCCCCAAGGATCAATCCTAGGTTTCCTTCTATTCAATATCTTCATGAATGACATCTATCATGCCATTCCCAACACCAACCTCATCCAATATGCCAACAACTCCACTATAATCTGTTCTGCCACCTCTACTTCCTCACTAGCACAATTAACTCAGGAAGCCTTCCAATCTACAGAACAATGGATGCTAGATAACCATCTGGCACTCAGTGCAAACAAGACAAAATTAATGATATTTACCCCTTCCAAAACCACCACCTTAGATAAAAACTCATTCTCTATCACCAACCAAAATAACACAACTCTCAAAATAGTTTCTACTGCAAAACATCTTAGAATTCTCATTGACGATAAGCTAAAGTTTGATAGTCACCTACAAGTAAATATAAAAAAGACACATAAAAAATTAGCATGCTTTACCACCACAACCGGTATATCTTTCCCTTTACCAGGCTTCTTCTCAGTGCTACCTACCTCATCCCTTCCCTCCTATATGGTGCCTCTATCCTTATCAGTCTGCAATCTTCCTTCAAGTCAAAGATCTCCTCCTGCTACTATAAAATTTCAAAATGTGCAACTGGCCATAGATCCAATACCCATCATTGTATTTCCCTACATCAACTGAACTGGCTAGAACTACCCACCTATCTTACCTATATCCAACTTATCCAAGCACACAAACTTATTTTTAAACCCTCTATTTGCCCCTCTCTTGCCTCCACCTTCAAAACCCATCTTCCTGATAGATGTCTCAGATCTAACTCCCAGAATCTAATAGAACTACATAAACCGTCCTGACCACCAAGCAACCACCTCTTATGTTTCTTGATAGCATGCCATAGGAATTCTCTTCCACCTCCCATCTGTACCACAAAAAGGCTCTATGTCTTCAAAACCCTCCTTCACTCACACCTAACTTCACAATGGGAATGCTCTTGCTCCCATCCTTCATAATTTCCTTGTCCATAATTACTCTTCACTTGCCACCATATCTGTAAATGGGCTCCTAAGGTCTAATAATTTGTAATAATAATGGTAGGAATCATGATATTTGTATAGGAGCTGCAATGAAGTTAATTTAGTATAGTAACTGGGATCTCATAATGCCAATCTATTGGCAACTTGTTACTTTGTTTTTAAATTCCCTTTTAATTGTATAATATTTTATCATGTATTCTTGTGACTTCTTGCATTTATATTGTATTTGTATTTTTTTGTATTTTGTATTCTTGTATTCATGTATTTTCTGGAGCTTTTCTCCACAGGACTCCACTGAAAATGGGTTCTTCGAGGCCCAGCTGGACTATCCTGGCAAACAAACTGCAAATAAATAAAAATAAATAAATAAAATAAATTTAAGGCAATCCATATGAATATAAGCAGAATTTGTCAAAACAATACAAGTTGCTCAGCTTTCTACAATACACTTCCCCAAAAAAAAAAAAATCCTCGCTATTACAGCCCAACAATTTTTGTCTTTATTTGTCTACATGGCCTTCTCTTCATTTGTATGTGGCACTGAAACGATGATGTCCCTGAAGTACCTTTATGAGTCAAACTGTTTATGCTACTGTTTTCTTCTTTTCATCACCTAGAATAATTTTCTATCCACCTCTGCCTCTCTCGACCCCCAACCCCATTTCACGTCCCTGTGATAATTTTGCTTCTATCTGCAAATGTAGCAGTTGTCTCACTGTCATGGCACTGAACTGGAAAACTTCTATCACATGCCTTTTTTATCAGAGATTACCTCACATCATAGTACTTTTCACTTTTTTGTGGGTCCCTACCACTGTTTCTACTCCACAGTCATTTTTATAGTAAGATTTATTAGCAACCAATTATACAACCTATGTGCGCAAAAGAAGCTATAGAAAACACAGTAACACTGTCAGTCTTTAAATTCAACTTAGTCTTATTATCGTCTGTGTCAAGACTGGAGTGATATACAAAACCAAATGGTTAATCTGACATTTCGTTTGGTTGAAAACCCCGTTAAACATAAAACAGCAACAAATTGCTGCTGTGGGAGTATATGCCCGTGTAACACTGGTATCATGCAAGTGCTGTGAAAATACACTATTATTAATACTGCACTAGCCACTAATTTAAAATATGCCAGAAAATGTGCTCTGCTCCACCAGCAAGATTCACAACTTCGGAGTAAACAAGACTCCAAGCCCACAAATTCCTCACACATTGCTCTAGTGTTCCTCTGGGTAGAGCATCTTTTGCAGTGTTATATATCTCTTTTATATACAAGCTTGTGTCTATTTATAATGAATTGTCAACATTGTATATACCTATGCAAGCTATGTACATGTTCTTTTTCTAAATGATGTTTATATAAGCTAGTGTAAAGCTTTTTCTCTCATGTATGTACACTTACCAATATTTTGTATTCTTTCTGATATCATGTGACTGTACTTTATGTATTTGTCAAAACTAGTGACAAATGTGGAGATTTTCTCCCCTGGCCTCCACTGAAAAAGGGTTTTATCCCAGTAGGAGTTTCCCCAGTTAGCAAAGCTAAATAAATAATAATAAATAATGACCTTGCCATAGCTTACTACAGGGTTTCCTTTGAGAATGAGACAAATAGGTTAAACAGGGCTAAGGTTGGCCTTGGTCTCTTGGATGTATTTTTGTATGCCTTTCACATAAGTTTTAATTTCCTGGTTGTTTATTTACAAAAACAAAGCCAAACATCACATCACAACTAGACAAAGAGAAGGTATACTCATATGCACACAAACACACAGACACACACACGCATGCACATACATGCACAAACACACATGTGTGTGCACGCACACACACGCACACACACACACACACACACACACACACACACACACACACACACACACACACACACATACACACACACAGTCACAAATAAGAGATATACTACACACAGTGCAAGAACACATAAGCACTTAGTATGTTTTGTACTTTTCTGTATGTTTCTCATTATCTTGTTACTTGATTTTAGCAACAGTAAGTATTGTTTAGGAACAGACTATACATTTATGTGCATGCAGTTTTAATTTATATTTTTTCATATTCCCACACCTTAACTGTGTAGATGGTTTTTTTTTAACTATTCCTGTCATTCGGATGATCTGTTAAGTTAAGTTTGTAATCCTGATTTCACTGTGCATATATGTATGCCAGTATCAGCCACAAGAGCACATCTACTTAATGCCTGCAAAATTAAAATCAGGTACAAAACAGAAAAGAATGCAATACTCACTTCTAGACTGACAGGGAATGTTATTTCTTTAACACAGGCACAACACAGTTACAGGTAATTTCAATTTCTCTTAGCAATGATTAATTCATTAACAATAAGCCTCTAATGTTACATGAACACTCCTGCCCTTGGTTATAGACAAAGAAAGGCTGTGTCTACAGGCTGTCGAGGACTGAGATTAAGGTGCTGTGTTTTTTCTCCAGATCTGTTACAAACCTGCAACTTTACATTCCAGACACACACTCACACACACACACACACACACACACACACACACACACACACACACACACACACACACACACTGCTCCTGCATTTTATGCACTTTGGAAGTTGACTGTGCTTTATTCATAATCCACTCATAATGTCCAATTGATCTGCATTGTTTTTCTGGACTAGGGCAGGTAAAGATACTTAACTTTTAATTGTTGGACTATTAAACAACTTGCTTTCCCAACAAGAATATGGTTTGAATGTGCTTTGTTTAAATTACAAAACCTGAAATAACAGTAACAATTCAAGGTAACTACAAAAGTGAACATTGAAAAATCTGGTTATTTCAAGACAGAAGCATAATGGTTTTGAAGGCGTTCCTTGGCAAAGTGATTTGTTCCACCTTATCATCTACTCCATAATCTCTCTCTCTTTTTAATCAGGCTTGATCCACTATACTCATTTACAGGAAGACCTGTAATTACAAGTTTATATATGTTACCTCATATCCCAATCCAATTATATACAGTAAAATACATATTACTAAATTAGAGTTAATTAAATGAATTATGATAATAGTAAATGGGACCCACAGCTTGCTGCATCATACTTCAGGCTTCTTTTATTATTCCAAAAGACTATACTTGACACAAGCAGCAGTCATGCATCAAAACATTTTTTGGAAAATATTATACTATATATTTTTTAATTCCCTAATATTTTGCTTTGCTAATCATTTGTTATGATTTATAGCAGTAATAACTGTTAATTACAAAGATGTTTATTATTCAGTTTATTTATTTATTGATATTTGTTTACTGGGTTGGTCCAGCTGGGCCAGGGGCCCGTTTTCAGAGGAGACCCGAGGAAAACATCTCCAGTTACAGAACTATTAACTGTATTCCATTTCAGATATTATAAACATTTTCATAATTATATGCATTACAGATATGTCTTTATCTCTACTTACCACCAAGAGCAAGCCTCAGGGGAAAAAACAAGGCTAATTAGTGAATGTTTTAATTAACATTACTGTACTGTGCTAAGTAGTGGAAATTACATAATGACAATGATCTATGACTCTCAGGCTGAAAGGAATGATAATGCTAGCTTTCACATGGGAAAATGGTTGAGATATTTGAAGTTCCTCACAACATACAGTATTTACAGAATGATTCTCACTTTGTTTTATAAGTTTATTAAATTGATTCTGAAGCAGAATATGGTACTTTCAAAATAATTCACACTGAATTTTAAGAAAGGAAAAATCTGCAGATGAGGCATTAAACAGAATTCTGGAAAAAAGTATAAATGTCATTCTTAATGTTAGCCACGATACATTTATTTCCAGTTCTTCACATACAGTCTAGCTCTGGATCCTGCTAAGAAATGGTTGTTTGCTTCACAAGCATGTTCAGGCTTCACACCAACATTTATACTTTTCACATTTCTATTGTTTCTATTTCTGAGTCAGAATTTGTCTCCTACATTCTCTGAGAAAACACCTTTATGTTTCTCCTTCACCTGCTTGCATGAGTTAAATGTTTATTAAAATGTTAAGACACCTCTGTCTTAGTAAAAGATTTACTGCATCTCGTGAGTGATTGGTTTTAGGTATTGTTTTTGACAAAGAAGTTGATTTATTCATTCTTTACATGTTGTTTTCTGAACAGAAGTCCTAAGCATGTTAGTTGAAGAGATCTGCAATGAAGGGCTGGAAAAAGAAAAGGTAACATACATCCATACCTACATACGTAAATAAATAAATAAATTAAATAAAATACATCCCCGATGGTAAAAATGAAAGTAAAAGAATTCTGCCCAGACGAGTTAACAGAATCAACATTGATTCCATGACTGGAAGTGGGGTCTGGAAATAAGTATGGCCAGAACACTCAAGTCACCTGGCCAGGTTCAGCCTGAAATTACTACATGCAGCCATCTTGTGGCTTTACAATGTGTGCGTTGATGGGTGGTACTTTAAGCAATGCTATCTAAATTGCAGGAAAGTGTACAGTATGGAGTTATAAAGTCTGGAATTAGAAGGTCTCTAAAGCATCATTTGTATATATCCTATGCGCCTTCACTGCAGGAGGTTTATTACACAGTGAAGACTTTAACATGGTTGAGTCTTTTTGGCAGTTTTCAATTAATGCGTTGTGTGTGTAATCTTTTTCTTTTGATTTATATATAGGAACACTACATAATCTCGAAAGTTTGAAATACCAAATTTCAAACTTTCGAGACCATATAGCAGAAACCCTAAAATACTGAAAGACCAGAAGCGCATCCCCTGAGCTGAGTGTTCTGCAGGAGCTGGAAACAAACATTCATAATCTGCATATGATAATCCAACTTCCAGTCATCCTACATGTTCTTTCACACATTCAAAAAAATGAAGACTGACTCATTGACTTTAGCCATCTATGTACAGGAGCTTACTTAAAGTAAAGTTATTTGGCCATTTAGGAAAAAGGCTATATCAGACACATTCACCACAGATGCTAAATTTATTCCTAAAGTAAAATAACAACTGTGCTATAAAGCCTGATTAAACTGAGAACAGAAAGGACCAGCAAGCCATAGTCACAGACTGATTTGTCAGCAGAATACCAACAACATATAATGTGCTTTATATCATTGTTCATTCTGAGGGTGGCTAGCATTTCAAGCAGAATACACATCGGACCTAAAATAAATTAACACTGACAAGTTGAATTACCTATAGGGCTTCACAAGCTCAATCAAAATATGAAAAATGCTGTACAACATCAGACAGCTAATACAAAAAATAATGCTGTTTATAAATGTATTGATTGCTATTCATCACAAGAAGACTGATTCAAGTTTGTACAATCTACATTATGGAAGCATGTAGTGTTCTCTTGTTAGAACTGTACCACCAACCAAAATAGCCAGACAAGATAATCATTGATTTTAAAATTATCGCTGTACATGGAACATCATTTAAACATGCTGTGTAATTATAGATGGACACAAAGTATTTTGTAGGACAAGAAACATTTCTTGACACACAAAAATGCATATACATACATGCACATTCATCAACCCACACACACATACACACACACACTTACACACACATACCACCCCCACCCATCCTCACTTACACATGCACAGAACTGTTAAGGCAAATTGCCTTTTTGTGACAGTCAATGCTTGTTATGTACGTTACACATTAGAAAAGATCTGCTACTGTAGCATTCTCCATAAAGTGTTGAAGATAATTTTGCATGGTGTACCCTCTCTGTTCTTTACCATTTAACCTTCTCACAAACATCTTAAGGACTATTTTTTTATACCTTCAAGGTGAGAGGCTTTCAACTTATTCTTACTCATCAAGGTAGGAATTGGTTTCTTAGAGTGATGCCATCATTCAGGATGTATCTGGATTTTTCTTTTCTTTCTTTTTTTTTTTCTTTTTTTAAACTTTAACACCTTGGTCATACACAGTAAATATTCTTATGTGAAGGATGTGCAGTGACAGAGGGATTGATGCAATGAATGTGCCCTCAGGATTATGATTTTCTTGCCCAGAAGGCAGATACATTGTCTGGATTCCCTCATTCCTCTACCACCAATACTTGCTCCAACAATTGTCTGAGCTGTTATCTCAACTTGGATTGCCTGGATTATAGTTTGGCCTTTGTTCCACTACTCTGGCAAAGGTGGCTATGAATTACTGAAGATGATTAATTTCCAAATCTCCATTTCATGTCATTCCTCAAAAAACTTGTCTGCAATGATTCTGAATGGCCTTCCATGTTTACCTTTTGACAACATCTTAAGAAACTTTGTCCAGTGACTCAGCCAGTGCCTATTTACAACTCATAGATGTTAATGATGTTAGCCATCTGTGGACCTTCATCTCTGAGTAATACATTTTGTCTGCTTCCTACAACCCAAAAACATGTTGGCTCTAAAACATGTCTACACATGCTATGTAGATAGATGGATAGAGAGATAGACAGATAGATAGATAGATAGATAGATAGATAGATAGATAGATAGATAGATAGACAGACAGATAGATAGATAGATAGATAGATAGATAGATAGATAGATAGATAGATAGATAGATAGATAGAGTCTATATGTTTACTTATCCTTACCCTTGTGGATTTCACTATAGCTGGTAAAGGGTAAAGATGGGCAAGCTAAGTTACACTGTTATCAAATTAATGAATACATGTGTGATCATATACTATGTTAGTTTTGTACAATTACTGAAAGCATTGTGCTAGCATCCTTACATCTGTCATTCAAAAACATGGCATCCTACCACCTTCTAATGTGATCTTTTTATTTCAGTTTTTGCAGTTTATTTGTGCATATCATTTTGCTCAAAATCTATTGTTCTTCTTTACTATTTCTTTAAAGAGTTTCTCCTATCTTGTTATCATTCTGTTTATATGGTATAACTTCTAAAACATTTAATGGAGGTTTCACTTCTGATGTAGTTCCTTTGAAGTTACTGCGCGAGAATCACATTTTATTAGGTTGATATCCAGCCAGCTGTTATCTCATCACCTCTGTCATTGCATATCCAGTTCTGAATTAATATTCATACTGAGGTGAAGAACTGTTGCTCCCAGTGTACCCATTGACTGGTATAATAGTTGCTTGTACTGACATTATCACTGCATTGCTTTCAATAAAGTCTGAAACATTGTGCCAAAGTCTTCCAACTGTACAATTGGTTATTTCATTCTTTTCACACAAGCTTTTTCATGTAGCATATTGTCCTATAGGATATTGGTTGTCAGCCATAGACTCTTTCATTCTTCTTGCTTTTTTTTAACATATTAAAGATGTTATTTGAGCCTCATTACCTTGCTATATTATAAACATTACTTGTTTCTGTTGTCATTCAATAATGTGATCTGCTTTTTGTATATGTTTTGATTGTACTTTTCTTAATCTCTTTGTAGTATCACTGGCCTTGCAGTTCCCAGGATTAGCCTGAAGAATGTCTATTTGCATTAGTAGAGTACTATGATAAACAAATAGAATAAATGTATAGATAAATGAATAAAATTAATTTTCCCATTTAGTCTTTCATGAATTTACATGAGCATTGAGACCTTTCTTTATTATTTATTTTAAACTACCTGTTTTATTTTCTCTGCAATCTCAATGCAGTTATTCACCCTGTACAGCTAATGGACATAGGCAGCTCATATGTGCTTTATCACACACGTAGATCCCCTCATAACAACTATGGTATGATCCCAGTTATTGTCATTGGTGGTAACTTATAATTATCAACCAAGGAATTGGTAAGGTCAGAGCAACACCAAATGCCATAGGTTAATGCAATTAACAAAATCAGTTTAAAATATTTTGCAAGGACAATTAGCCGAGTACTTACCTATGGACCTATTATTACTTTGTTGTCCTACTTTTCTTAACTTTCTTCTTCTTTATCATGTTTTCCCCATCTTTTGTGTTCTCTTACTACTAGATCTGCCATACTTCCATATTTGAATGTGTTTTGTGTCTGTCTATATGTATGTATTTATTTATTTTTACTGTCTCTGATGCTCCAGATGCAGTACACAAACATAAAAACTACCTGACTCTTTCTCTTGCTGCTTTGAAATGTTTATTCTACTGTGATTTGAGTCAGTGTTTTATAGAGAAGAACAGGTAAACAGACATATTTAAAATGGAATTAAAAGATTGTGCATCTACTGAGAAACATCATGAAGAGTGCTGGCTGTCTGAGACCTGACTTGTCACATAAACTGCTAATAGTCTACAAAATACCTACATATTCAATCACACTCATAGATCCACATGCAAATGAAAGTAAATTATGCACTGGCAGGTTTTAAACATTTTTGGTAAACAATAATTATGTTTTATTGACATATGCATATTAGAAGCAAAGTGAAGCAGAATATAAAATAAATATTTGTAGTTTGGATGGAAAAAAGTCAATAATTACAGTTCCTGATGGTTGACATCACATGTAATATAATTGCTGACAGGTAATCTGTGATTCTGGAAATGGGCTCTTAATCAAGTACTCATGAATATTTAATAAAGAAGCTTGGCAAATTATCTTAAATCATGTTATACCTTACTATGTGCCTCCTGTACTCCATATGACTTTGCTTTCAACAATTTTAGGTTTAATTGTGTTATGGAAAAAGGTAACTGAACCAGTGCAGTGTACAGCCAGATGCATATCTTTAGCAGTAAAATATATATACTTAGGAAAGTAGCTGAACAGGCAGCTAATGCAAAATAGAATCCTTATGAGTGCAGGAAACATGAAATTGCAAGTCCCACAACTAGGAAGCCTAATGTGTGATTCGTAAGGAAATACAGTAAATGCTGAAACTTACTGTAATGCTATCAAAGCATTTATGCTGAGATCTCTGCTCCTCTGAATCCCCCCACTCCCCAAAAGAGAATCTGAATCCCCAGTCCTCTGCAATTTAGATAATTTCAAATATTGCTGTACTGCAAATTATGGCCTCAGACTTAGTATATATTCCCTTTTCTTATTTATTCATCTTGTTATTCCAAGGAACAAAATGTCAAATCCTCTGTTCACTGCATGCACAAGAGAAAGAAAACCGCAAGATAATAATTGGCATTGTAAAAATGGAACTTAGAGAAGCTTTCAAACTGAATGCAATGAACACAGACCATTGTTACTTCCAATATATATATAAAAGTATGAATAATCTTTTAAGCTGAGAGTACTATTTTGTGATACTTTATGGTAAATTACAAAATTGCAAAGAGCAAATCTAGTGAAGCAGTAAGCATACTTCTCAACCTCTTACCACAAGAAAGTTGGACAAAGCCTAAAATAATGGGACGACAAAGGCCCAAAAATAGGGACAGACTTTGAATATTGCCCTTATAAACTTAGAAATTGATAGAACAACAGGAGTATTTAGTGACTTAAATTCTCAGTGATTTGCCAGAAAAAAAAAAACACAAGTTTTGTGAGAAATAAACCAAAAATGAGTCAAAAATCTAGACATTTTACACCAATCTGGAGAGCAGAAAAGTATGAATGACATTGACCTGTAAACATTACAATTCTCACCAAGTTGTAAATATGTTTTCAGTTTATATTATCTTTATGACTATTCAAAAAGGGATATCAAAAAATGCATGCTTTTCCTTTTGGTTTTTACAGTTAGTTATTAAACTGTATTAAATGTGCATTACACAGGGTAATGGTAACTTTGTCTAAAACTTCCTGAGTGAATGTCCAGAAAGAAACTTTTCATTTAGTTTAACACTATGTCCTGTTGTTTGATAAAAGTATCACACAAGGCATTTGCAAAATTTGTGTGGAATTCTGGAAACATTTTTATTTTCTGAAAGCCTCCTGCCAGTAAGTTGACCATTCATAATGAAATTTCATTTAAATGGAGTACAGTGAAATATGAGGAGTGTGCTCAGGCATACATAGACTAAACAGAGTTAATTTAAATAAGATCCTCGATAATACACATTCTTCAGTGTTTATGCTGCAGATGTATCTCCACAGCAGTCATACTGATCATTGGGCTTGAATTGTCACACTTTGAACTTTGCTGTAGGATCAGATAGTCTTTTATTCAGATATTTAGATGTGTTAGCCCACCCTGTGGGATTATATATACGCATTTTACTTGGAGAGAAATAGAAGTTTTATATTTATAAATAATGTTCTTGTATATACGATTCAAACAAGTATGCTAATTTTCTCTCATAGCCAATAAAACTTTGCCTCCTAGAATAAACAGAATGGATTTGCTTTAAATGAGCTAAAATCAGTTACACTGTGTGCATTACTCATAAATGCATCACAACACAGGCTCTATATACTGTGATAAGTTATGGAAATTTCACAAATGCATGCCTTACCAGCGAGGCTTACAATACTCCAGAGATTTCCTTTCTTTGTTGCACATTCTTAGACTAGAACCTTTCAGCAAAAAGTGATTTTAAAATGTCTCCATGCAATTAGCAAGATACATTAACTTAAAAATTATGTAGCTGCAAGATGCAGCTGCCATTATCTGAACAAATGTGTTGCTCTTAACACACTGGCAACCAGAAGTGCTCAACAGAACATTTGAGTTCTTCTAAAAAAGAGAAAAGTGAGTAGATCTAAGCAGTGTCAATGTTCTATATACATTCTTATGCAGAACAAGTTCTAATGGCAGATGAAGTCAGTATTTTATACATTTTCCTAGTTATTGTATTGAGTACAAATTATGCTCTTCTAATGACTTAACTTGTTCATCACCTGTGATAAAATATTTTATGGACTTCCATTTAAGATGACCAATATGAGTTAACTCTGTTTCTGGCTCTCCATCATAAGGTGTTATGGGTGAAAGTCTGTAATAAATCTAGAAATATTGCATGGAATTGAGCTAAAAGCACAATCCTAAAAAGAATAAGCAATGGTAAGGTGACAAAAAAGGTGAGCGAGGAACAGCCATAACACTGCTGCATCACATCAGAGTGTACCTGCAATGGCTGTCCAGATAATCGCTCCTGTTGCTCAGGATGCTCAGATTTTACAATGAGAGCAGATGGAGAACTCAATTTCCAAAGAAAACATACATCAGATTATATCAGAACTACAAAAAAAATAAAAAATAACTATTTCTGAGTATAGGGAAAAAGTCAGTGGAAAGCTGCAGAGTATAGAATCAGTACACAGTTCCCATTCAGACCAGCTTACCTTAAAGGATACAAAAAATAAGGAACATGAACTGCTGAGTTAAATCTATGAAGGCATATCTCAAGCAAGTTTGAAAACGAGGTTGGTGTATCTTTAACATAGGGGCTGGAAGAAAAACCTCCATTTCACAGATATTCCCAAATGAGAGGACAACACTCTTTGTTTGTGATACATGAGGCAGAAACTGGTGATCTGGACAGACCTGCAGAAAGAAGCAATCAAAACAGAGAGAGAAAGAGAAACAGATCATATTACATTTTCATTCCACACCATGACAGCTCAAATACCCAGACCACTTTTGGTTCATTTTGAATCCATTGCCCTAAAGGATAGTATTTTTTTCAGCTCTTTAGAAACCAGGGAAAATATAGAAGATCAGGAATGCGTGCATCTTCTGTGACCATGATTATTCATAAGACACCCATCTTAAATGGGCAGCTTTCCACACTGTCATTAAGTTACGTAGACAAGTGATATGGCCGTTTAGGCTCATTTATCCAGCTTGGTTAAGATTACACTGGCCTGGAGGCTCAGTCATGTTTGTTTGCGCTGACAGCACTGTACAAAAAGTGCAGCTCTCAGCCTTCTTCGCAGTGGTTAAGAAAGATAATCACCGCAGGTGCAATTCAAATATGAATGGACCAGAAGAACTACAGGCTCCTATAGAAATAATGTTCCCAGCCTCACAAGTAGAGTAGCAGGCAATACACCATTAGTGGATTGACTTAAACAGGTGGTAAGTTAGTCTGTGCATGGCTCTTAAAGAATGTAGGAAAAAGGTAAAGGGCTTTACTAAGAAAAAATGTCTTAGTTCTCCCATTACTAAAGACCTAGTGAGCAAACAGCAATGCACTGATAGACAGAACAAGACCAGTTGTTTAGTATGGTACTCAGGGAGGTAATCATACACTCTACCATCGTAAAACGAATCCAGAGCTGACTCATGGGTGCTTATAATTAAGACTGCAGATAAAGGCAGAAGAATGTTTGGATAACATTAAAGGGTAAGCTAACCACTGCAGTGGAATGAGTTGTGAAAGAGAATGTAATGATGCCTTGGACTGCAAATAGAATATACTTGGAAATTTTTAAGAGACACATGCTACATAGACTTGTAAGCAATTCATACTGACTAAAGGTAGAAAGTTTATTAGAGGTACATATTGGAATAAACAACTCCTTTTCTGATGTGGGCAAAAACTGTGGTGAGCTTTGGGTGGATCTGGGAAGAAGATGAGATGGCAGGGAGAGGAATAGTCCTCCATTTCATAGCTTTTTTGGCACAGTGTGCTCATCATTCTGCCATTTTTAGCAGAGAGATTTGCCTTTCTCAAGTAAAGTGAGGTGACTGTCAGCTAAAAATGTAAATGATTATGAGCTCTTATTTGTTATAGTTTTGCTTTTCTTTAATCTAAATGATGAGTGATGACCCTTGCAGGTCAATGATGTAATGCAGAGAGAGGAATGCAATTAGAAAGATGAGATCGATGTTAAAACCATATCTTCAGACAGCAAACTGCAAGCACAAGAAGGCAGTAATGAGAAGCCACCAGAAACACCATAGTGAGGTGATTAGTAAGGAGGGCCTGAAGCCTGAAGCTAATACCTGCAGTCTAATTTATTGCAAATTAAATATTAGGGGTGATATAATGGTTAAGGTGTTTACCTCACAGACACAAGACAGGGTTTGACACTCACCTTTGAAAGGGAAATTGGCTAGACTTAAAATGGTAGATATGAGCAGCTACACTACTTACCAATAAACCTGCGAATGTGTAACTTGTCCTCATGGAATGTTATCGAGTTAGTTAATCATAATGAAGTCAAGGGTTTTTATAAATACATATAGTACTAATACAAGAGATGGATTACACCGGTTCTGAGCACTTAATTCTATATAGATCAGAGGTTCCCTTATGTTTTATCAATTGTACGTTTATTCAAAGTGTGTTTGACAAATGCAGTGGTGTGATTTCATGTCAACAGTACAGATGACCAAATGGTGGATGATCTGATGAAGGCTAATTGCCGAAAGGGCTTATCTGTTGTTATAGCTCTCCATGCTAAAGTTTGACTGTGGCTGTTTTTACTGTTATTGTTTCTATTAAAAGTTTGTTTTTAATAGTTTTTAAAAAAGTTCTTCAGAAGAGTGCAACTAAAGCCGTGGAGGTGCACCGAGGATTGCTTTTCACATTTCTCTTGTTTCATTCCGTTACCTTTGGCAGTCCAGCACTGCTTCTAATTGAATGGTATGGACTATAGATACAGGTAAGTGGGGTTGGGAGGGTGAGAACGTGTGTGTGTGTGTGTGTGTGTGTGTGTGTGTGTGTGTGTGTGTGTGTGTGTGTGTGTGTGTGTGTGTGTGTGTGTGTGTGTGTGTGTGTGTGTGTGTGTGTGTATGTATATGTGAGTTAGGGTTAGGGTTGGGAATGAGTGAAGGATGGGTGTTGTGTATTTGTCTGCAAGTTTGTGCATTTAGGCAAAGGGTAAGGGTTAAGGTGAGGGGATGAATGTAGAGTTGTTTGTGTCTGTGTGTTTGTGAATGTTTGTATGTCTGAGTCTGCCTTGTGTAGTGGCAGTGGTGTGGGAAGGTTTTAATGATGATAAGGTGTAGAGTTAGGGTTGGAGGAAGGGGCAGCATTAGTGTTATGGTTAGCTGCCATTTCTAAGGTGGCGCAAGGGGCGGTCATACCCAATAGGCTAAAGTTAGGGCATTCATGTGTTGGTCAGGCCATCTATTCAAGAAGCCAGGAGTAACCATTCTAAGAAGTTGAACTCCTTTTCAAATGTTAGATGTGCTAATGAACAAGGAGGATAAACAAATAAAGCTGAAAGGTACTCTGGAGGGATACACTGTGTCAATACTGAATTTTTATCTCCCCCTAGGAAGCAATGTGGATATACTTCGAAATTTTTAAGAGATTGGCAGCCTTTCAAGAAAGTTTGTGTTATGAAGAAGTGATTGAAACACATTGTATTCTTTAGATGAAGCTCCCTCAGGCTCTCAGCTTCATTGAATATGAAACATATGGCCAGAGGTTATGGTGACAAACTATCGTACACTATTTAGAAACAGGAATCATGGTATTTCCCCCAAAATAAATATTATGTGGGTTTGTACATTATTATACACAGTAGTATGGGATAGAAGGAGATTATTTCTTTACTGAAAAATTTAGATATTATATTCAACCTCTGAGGGTAATGGTAAAGAAAGGGTCCTTAGCTGTGATGTTAGTGGTTCTGTTTACTAATGAAGAACTTGAGATGTCATTAAAGGAGACACCAGAAAGGAAACCACTCTGACCATATGGCATTCTGGTGGAAAAATACATACAGAACAGGGAGTAGGTGATCCCAATATGTACAATGGTATCCTACGAGGTAGCCCAATTCCTGAATCATGGTATGAAGTAGTTGTGTTGATAAATTTAAAACCAGGCAATGGCATTATTTCATCATGCCACCAAATTTCAGTTTTAAACCATGAGTATAAAATGTTTACTTCAACATTAGCCAATTGAGTGGTTAGGTTTTTACCACCTTTGATACAGCCACACCAGATGAGCTCCATTCATGGTAGATTGACATTCAACAATCGAATAAGACTTAGATTAATAACTGGGGACATGAACAGACATAAGAAGGATTAACCTTGATGAGTTCATAGGTTCATAGGTAGGTACTAGGCTATTGGCCCTAGGGCCTATATAAGCCTAGCCAAAAAGGTACCCTGGCTTTCACCACCCAAGAAAATTATTTTCCTATGCCCCTGTCGAGCAGAGCCACAGAGGTGATCCCCAGGGTGAATTTCCTATTTCCCATCCAATCATCAAGATTTTTCTTGAAGAGTGCTAATGAGGAGCTTTGTTTGATATAGACAGGTAGTTTGTTCCAGAGTATGGGAAGTCTCTGGGACAGGAATCTATCCCTCCCGCATATTCTGTTTATTGTGGTGACAAGGTTTAGGTCCCTAGAGTGTGTAGCTCAGAAGGATTGGGACTTCTTTAACTGGAGCATGTCCAACAGCTCTGGATTTGACATAGCTTTGTATGTTAGGCAGAGATCACCTCTGAGTAGGTGATATGCGACAGAGTTAAGCTGGAGTTTTTTGAGACGGTCTCCGTAGGGCATCTGTTTGAGGCTGATAATCCTCTTTGTAAGGTATTTCTGCATCCTTTCCAGTTGTTGTAGATATCTTGTGAGGTACATACCAAAAGGGGTGTTGTACTCTATAATGGGTCTAATGAGTGATGAGTGGAGGGGAACAATGACCTTTTTTTTCCTGGATGAGAAACATTTTGTGATGAGGTGTGCCACATAAAAGGATTTCCCGACTACTGTGGTAATATGACTATCAAAGTAGAGACTACTGTCCACCTGTGTCCCAAGGTTTCTTATCACACTTTTGGTGTTAAGTAGACCACATATGTGGCAGCTCATGGGTACATAGTTTTTACCAAAGGGGATGACAATGCACTTTTTGGCATTTAGCTTGAGGCCATGGCTTTGACACTAGACATCTGTCTCAGTGAGACCCTTTTGTAGGATGTCCACATTGTTAGGAGTTTCAATTATGGCTCCTAGTTTGCAGTCATCTGCGAACTTCATTTGCCAAAGACCTTCTGTGTTAGCCTGTACTTCAGAAAAGTAGATACCAAACAGGAGAGGATCCAGGACTGAACCCTGGGGTACTCCTCCTGTCACTGGTCTGAAGTCAGACTGGGAGTCTCCTACTTTCACAGTGTGGGTTCTGTCAGTGAGCCAGTTGGCAACCCATCTTGGGACATAGGGATTTATAGCTAGTTTAGTGAGTTTGTCTATAATTCCAGAGTGGGGAGATGGTGTCAAAAACCTTGGTGAGATCTAAATAGGCTGTGTGAACCACCTTACCCTCGTGTATGGCTTGGTGACTGCTTTAAAAAGTCTATCAGGTTTAGGAGACATGAACTGCCTTTTACAAACCTGAACTGTGTGGGGTCCAGAGTTTGGAGATTACCAATGTCTTTGTTTGTAAGTTCCATGATGATATGTTCCATGGCCTTGCATACCAAGCTCGTTAGGCTAATGGGGTGGCAGTTCCCAGGGTCCTTGGTGTCTCCCCCTTTGTGGAGTGGGATAACCATCACTGTGAACCATTCAGTGGGCACAAAGCCTGAGGTGAGGCTATGATGAAACATGGTGCTTAGGTGGGGTGCCAGTTCATTCTGTAGTTCATGTTGAACGCAGCCTGGGATGTTGTCAGGTCCCATGGATGCTGTGTTGTTGACTTTGGAGAGTGTGTTTTTTATCTGTGCAGCCGTGATTACAGGAACTTTGCATTCTTCCGGTATAGAGATGGACCCTTTAGGGGGTGATAGGGGGGTAAAGTTAGCACTGAACCTATCTGCAAGGATGCTAACAATATCAGTTGGTTCTGTATATTTAGTGCCATTGTGCTATAACTTAGAACAGATCTGAGTGTTACCATTGAGATTCTTGACATAGCTATAGAATGCTTTGTGGTTTTCTTTAGAATCAGTGGTGATTTTGTTTTCATAACAAGCTTTGGAGGATTTTATGAAGGATCTCAGCTTCTTACTGAGGCTGACCAGGGAGTTCCTCCAATCATGGGATTTTACTCTTTTTTGCAACAGTCTCTTTCTTCTGCTGTAGAGTTTGTTTATGGCAGGGGACCACCAGATTGGCTTCCTTTTTTTGGAGGATAGCATCTTGGTTCTGTTAGGGATAGCATGATACATGCACTCATGTAAGTGCTTATAAAGTGCATTTGTGTAGGATTCGGCAGTCGTACCTCTATTGTCCATCTGCATGGGTGTTGTGAAGTTTGCCTCTTCTGTCTTAAGAAGTGTGAAGTTGGCTTTGGAAAAATTTTTTACACTGGTTTCCCTAATGGGGGGGGGGGGGGCGCGATGCGCATGTCTAGGGTGATTAGCTTGTGGTCGAATCTGACCAACCAGGAATTAACCTCTGGTGTGGAACACCTGTCATCCATGCTGGTAATGACCAGGTCTAGGATATTGCTGCACCTGGTGAGAGTGTGGATAAGTTGATCCAAGGCATTGGAATTTATGAATTCCAGAAAACGTTGAGCAAAAGAGTTGATACATGAGTAATTTTCCCAGCTAATGTTGGGGTAGTTGAAATCGCTCATTATTGGGGTGTTGGGTTGTACCCTAATATTTTCCAGTGTATCAAGAAATGAGGAGTAGGAATTCTGGGGCATGGTGGGGGATCTGTAGCAAGTTACAATATGGATTGCAGTCTTGCCCAGAGTTAGTTGTTCTTGGATAATCTCGGATGCATTATGCTGAGCAACTAGCCTGGAGGTGTGGCTATCCTTAATGAATATGGACACGCCTCCACCTTTAGTGTTTCTGTCCAGGTTAGGTGGCTGAAAGGTGTGGTATGAATTATAGCCTGGTAATGCGGGGTGCTCTCTGGAGCCTTGAACCAGGTCTCTGTCACTGCACAGATGTTGATGTTCTCCATTTTAAGGAGTGCCTCAAGTGAATGCATTTTGAGGTTTAGAATTTAGCAGTGAATAGCATTACCATCAGATTTTGCTTGCTTGTACCTGTTATGGTGGTGAATTTGTCATTTGAACCTTGCCTAAAAAAGGCACTATAGGGCTGGCAGGAGCCTTAGCCAGTATCTGGAATCACAAGGGCGACAGTTGCAGGCCATCTCTGGCAAAGCATCATGGTCTGTCGATCATGGCATCCCAAGCAGACAGATACTGGATCCCCTTAGAATGACATCAGAAGCTTAGTCAATTGTTGAAGTCAATCATTTTGTTCTTGTACTGTAATATCATTCTGGGTGATGGCAGGATGCTACTCAGGGCTAGGGTCATACCTGCCTGGGCTACAAGATCAGAGAACTCCTCCATGTCTCTTTTCATGTAGTCCAGGGAGGTATGTCTCAGGTCATTCACACCAACATAGACAATGATAGAGTCATATTAGTATTTGTTGTGGAGTGACCTGAGTGCGTGCATTATGTGCTGGATTCTGGCACCCGACAGGCAGCTGACAGTAACTTTCTTCTTGTTTAGCCTGGTGAGTGGAACATCAGTGTGCCTGACTATAGAGTCACCTATGACTAGAGTGTTGTGTATGTTGTTATGCCTTATGGGCTGTGGTTGAGTGGCACACAGAGTGTGTGGGCTATGTGTCATTTGGGTTGTGTTGGGAGGTGAAGGTTGCTTGCATTTCTGCTTTGGAGGTCTCTGTTGCTTGAGCAGATTTTTATTGAGAGCCTCTGTGAATGTAGGTGTGTGTTTTGTGTTTCTATGTGTGTGATTTGGTGGTGTAGGTTTTGATGGACTATGTGATGCATGTGGTGTGGTCTTTACCTTCTCCTCTTGACTGTCTAGTCCAGTCTTGGGTGAAGAGAGCTTTGCTTCCAGTTTGGCTATATAAATGCATCTCTCACAGGTTGTAGTGTTGGGTGGTAGGAGGAGAGGGTTGTCTGTGTACATTGAGGCAATTGCTGCATTGCCCCAAGATGCCCAGCTTCATTAGGTAGACAGGAGAAAACACCAGGAGCTGACCATTAGACATGCCTGGATAGGTGCTTATTTATTAAGTACTAAAAACTGTTTTCCTCTAGACAAGTGAGGAAAGTTGAGTGCTGTAGTAATTTGTAATTTATTTAGTGCTTACAATGAGTTCTGAGCAAGTGCTGAGCTCAAAGAAACATATTTGAGTGCTAAAACTAAAAAAACTGGCAAGTTCTAAGGGAAAATTTGAAGAGCAGACTTTATGCTGCCGGGAATAGTTTAACCCTAACTAAGCTGCGATGTATAAAGTGTATTTATTTTAATATAACAGTAGCAAATGAGCAAACTGATTTAAACAAGTTAACCAATTAACCAATAAAAAGCTAAAAACTGAGCACCATTCCAGCACTCTTCGATCAGATGAGTTATAAATTGCACACTCCTGCCATTAGGGTGCAGAGGACCTTCTCGAAAAATGATGGCCTGGATTCGTGCTCAAGTTATACAAACAAAGCTAGATTCAGCATGCCTGAATCTAGTCTATACTACAGCAAACAAGGTGCACCGATTTCAGAAAGAAACAGTTCAAATAAGCAGGCACAATAAGCCTTTAACCAGAAATTCCCAGCTCAGAAGGGCAGAATCTAGCCACTCCTCTCACAAGAATGCAGACCACAAACCTTCTTAATGAAAAATAACTGGCTTGAAGCCCAAGTGCTTAAACCAGATCGAATACACTTTTAGAATAACAGACACTGAGCCTTCAATCAGCAATACCCAACTTAGAATGATGTAAGCTACCTGTCCTGCCACAACAGTGCAGACCACAAACCTTCTTAATGTAAAACAACTGGTCTGAAGCCCAAGTGCTTAAACCAAAGGCTTCGAATAACAGTTACAATTTAATCAGTCTACTAATATGCAGTAATAAATGCAGCAGAATAAATACAACTGAGTACTTTGAAGAAGAGGCAAAAGCAAAATAAAGTGCAATTTTTTTTTAGTAAAGTGCAAGGAGAGAGGAAGGAGGAACAGAAGAAATATTCAAGGTTAATAATCTAAGTGGGTTTGCCTTCTCAAATGTTCTCTCTGTATTACGTAGAGTGAACACCAGACTCGGAGGCGTGTCCCAGATCAAATTTACAGTAGGGGTGGGCAGGCCACTGCAAAGCCACCAACTATAACAACACCACAAGAATAGGGACAGATGAGAAACAGATGCTAGAAAATATATAAAATAATTAAATCAGGCTAAAACATAATTCAATCAGGCAAAATTAAGACAATGCAGAACTCTGAAATGTTAAAATGCCAAGAAATATACTTATCAATCAGCAATATATTTCCAGATTGTTTGAGAATCACACTTCAGCCAAAACACCAGGAGTTTCCAACAGTGTATACAGGAATTTACAAACAGAAACTATTTTTAAATCAGCAAGCCTTAAAGCAATCAGATAACACAAAAGCTGTTAGACCAGTTTTATAAACTCCACCACAGGAATAGGGGGGAAGCAGTTTCAGGACAGATGAGAATCAAATGCCAGAAAATATATAAAAAATTCAGTCAGGCAAAAAAATAATTCAGTCAGGCAAAATTAAGACAACGTAGAACTCTGAAAGGTTAAAATGCCAAGAAATATACTTATCAATCAGCGATATATTTCCAGATTGCTTGAGAATCACACTTCAGCCAGAACACCAGGAGTTTCCAACAGTGCATGCAGGAATTTACAAACAGAAACTATTTTTAAATCAGCAAGCCTTGAAGCAATCAGATAACACAAAAGCTGTTTGACCAGTTTTATAAACTCCACCACAAGAATGGGGGAAGCAGTTTCAGGACACACGAGAAACAGATGCCAGAAAATATAAAAAATAATTCAGTCAGGCAAAAAAATAATTCAGTCAGGCAAAATTAAGGCAATGCAGAAATGCCAAGAAATATACTTATCAATCACCGATATTCAGGACACATGAGAAACAGATGCCAGAAAATATAAAAAAATAATTCAGTCAGGCAAAAAAATAATTCAGTCAGGCAAAATTAAGGCAATGTAGAAATGCCAAGAAATATACTTATCAATCAGCGATATATTTCCAGATTGTTTGAGAATCACACTTCAGCCAGTACACCAGGAGTTTCCAAAACAGTTGTGATGCAAAAAGCAAAAAAAAAAAAAACATTTGATAAAGTACATTAACCATACTTATATGGAGCCTTGGGTTACTTTGGGTTTCCTGCTGGGTTTGTCTCTCTTATTTTGATCAGTTGTGATGCAAAAAGAAAAAAAAATGATAAAGTACATTAACCATACTTATATGAAGCCTTGAATTACTTTGGTTTTCCTTCTGGGTTTGTCTCTCTTATTAGAAAACTATACTCAGGAGGTAAGGCTAAGATAAAACTTGGTTGATGTGTTCCACAGTTTTTGACATATACTGAGGCAACTGACAAAGATGCTTTTGCCTTCTTTTCCTCTATGCAGTGTATTTTCAGCCCTTGGCTTTCAGGTTTTCTCAGACACAATTTCTTGTTTATGAGCTAAATCAAGTTAGACAAAAAAAAGCTCTTTACGCAGATGACTTGATGATATGCTTTCTAGATTATGAAAAAGATATGAAAAAAGATTTTCAGGAACTTGATACTTTGGAGCATTTAGCCAGATATAGGGTAAACAGAGAAAAATAACAGGCTATCTGTATTAATTATGCACTAACCCTGTCCACAATAATGAGATTTCCAATCCCAGTGAGTGATCAGGTCTTTACACATCTTGAAATTAGACTTGCAAAAACATTAGTGAAATGTGTAGATGGTACCTCTACAAAGCTTCTGAGGAAAGCTTCAAGTTTCATTAACAGATGGGAGAGGATCTGCCTCGATATGTTTCTGAGAGTAGACAGTGAATATGTTCATTGTAACACACATAGTACATTATTCACAGGGACTCCCAATCCCACATTTGTCAAGCAAGCTAAAGTAACTAGTGTATCTAGTTAAAACATTTATATCAGAGTGACATTGACTGAGGTTGTCATGGGACATTCTTACACTTCTGGAGAATGCAGGGGGGATTCAGGCTACCCAATTTTGATGCTGATTCACCATCTGTCTTTGCCACATGCAATTACTATATAGAAAGAGATAGTGGGTCTGAGTTTTAACGCCCCACGTGCAATCTACAAAGACACTCAGAAAATTAAGAAAAAAACAGACAGTTCAGGAATGCCCTTGTTAGCTAAGAGCAATAGACAAATTAAGTGGGCCATTATTTAAAGAAAAACACAGGATTGGTTATCTGATCAGATCCCTATGTTAGATTTTAAATACTGGAGACTTGAAAAGGATAGGGGAATGAGAATACTTAGAAGAGTACAGGACAGAACTCAGTAGGGACATTTTCAGGATGATATAAATATGTTAGATTACCCTGAATTTTGTAAGAAATTTAATGTAGACACCACACAGAGATAGGCTCAGATGTATCCAATGGTTCTTAGGCATTAGAGGGATACAGGCCCCCAAAAAAGAGGATAGTGAGTGGTGTCTATAAGATACTGGTCTCTACAAAGATTAATACAATGTAAGGCTATAGTATGGAAACCAGCTTAGGTGTAAACATTTCTCCCTGCAGTGGGCAGACATGTTGATAATCCCTTGTTTTGCCAAAAACTCCCACACGGTCAGATTCTTTGGTTGGCAATGTTTTTAATTACTTTTACACCCCAGCAAGGCTCAATTGGATATATGAAACAGTTAGTCCTAGATGCTATAGATGTGGCATATGACCCAAAGCAGATTATATGCACATATTTATTGACTGTCCTGGATTAAACACGTTTAAATTGAATCTGCAAAATCTATGGGAACATTTAGCACCCTAATCAAATATCCTTTCCAAGGCTATATGTATCCTGGAGGCCTGGTATTCCCAGTCTAAGAGTATTAAACTTGTTGCTTATGGGGCCAGGAAAGCGTGTACAAAAAGATAGAAAATGCAACCTCCCGCCCAAACAAAAACAGAAATCAATGTTTTTATGAAGAAGTTAAAGCTCTACAGTTGGACATAATAAAGGGCCCAGTAAAAAAGAAAATTGAGAATAAATGAAGGTACTGCAGTAATATATATATATATATATATATATATATATATATATATATATATATATATATATATATGTGTGTGTGTGTGTGTGTGTGTGTGTGTGTGTGTATATATATATATATATATATATATATATATATATATATATATATATATATATATATATATATATATATATATACGGTAATCTAGGACAGATTTATGATTCATATTATGTAATGCTGGGATGAACAGAAAAGTGTATGTAGGTCAAAGGTGTTTATTTAAAACAGGGAGTGAGATCGAAGAGGAGAAAAATATGAGGAAGTATTATTAAACATTGCACCATCTAGGTTTGAGGAGGAAAAAGTAGTGAATATTCTTGCCAATGGCTCCAATGATTTTAATATTTGTAACTTCTCCAACATTTCATTGAATTCTTCATATACTGACATTCTTTATAGAGGTATGACTTTTGTTCCAGCCAAAAAGGGCTAAGATTGCTGATGTTTTAATTGATCTAAAATTGTTTATTAGGAAAATGAATTTATGTTTGTGGTTTGATATTAAAAAAGAGTACTGGATTTAAAGAGGAACTGTGAAGACCCAGCATGTTTAATCCTCCCCTCCATCATGCATTGCAAGAACTTCAAAAGGTTTGTGAGTTTGCAATTAGAAGGTTGATATATAATCCCTGTCCTGTTAAGTATTATAATATAATGTTGCATGAACATAGCCTATTTAAAGAGATATGTGGAAACAGAGATTTGAGGGTCATGAAACCTAATAAGGGGGGTGTTTGGTGGTTATGGACAGTGTTGATTATTGTTATTGCATGAATGTTTTACTTATGGGGATTCCTATGAAGACGTTTCACCCAAGGAATTTAATCTAGCTTATAGGAGAATAGAGTTGCTTCAAGGGAAAATTAATAGAGATGAGTTTATATTTATGTGGATTGATAAACCTTGATTGCCCAATATATTTGGAATCCCCAAGATTCATAAATGTCTAGATAACCCACCATTAAGACCTATAGTTGATGCAGCTGGGTCAAAGACTAACTTTATAGACAAGTTTCTAGATATGTTTAAAATGGTTTAAGTTACATTCTACAGTTATGTAAATATTTGTGGGATTTCCTTACAAAGTTAAGTGAAGTTCAGTGCTGGAATCATGTTTATAACTATTGACGTTAAGGATTTGCATTCACTAATATCCAATGTGGCCTAAAATGGTTTAGCGAATGTGTTAATATCTGTATGAATATTTTTAGTGTCAAGCAGAATACTTTGGTTTTATTACTGGAGATGGTTTTGAAAAATAATTGTATTTTGTTGAGGGACAATTCTTTAAGTAAAAAACAGGAGTGGTGATGGGGACAGCTAGTGCCCGCATTTTTACCATCTTTCCTCTGGACCATTCAGAAAGGGTATATTTACATAGTGAATTTAACAACTATTGGTCTATGTATACACATTTTTAGATGATGTCTTTATGTTATGGATGGATACTAAAGATAAATTAAATGGATTTTAAGACTATATTAATAACATGGTAGATTTGTTTACATTTTTTTCATACTGTTAACAGAGATGTCATAACATATTTAGATGTACAGATAAAAAAGATTATAAAAAAGTCAATTTTGCAATAATGTGTATAAGAACTTTTTCCAATTCCTTTTTACACTTCAGTAGCTGCCACCTGAAGCATCAAAAAAGGTGGTGGTCAAGTGGCAATTGGTATGGCTTGCAAGGATGGCATATGATTATAAAAGGTTTTTAAGTGAATGTGATAAGTTGGTCAAAATGTTTTGTATAAGAGGTTATCCTTTTTGGTTTCTAGACCCTAATAAAGAAGAAATGGTGGAAAAAAAGAAAAAGAGCTTTTATTTACCATTAATTATAAGAAATAAGAGTGAGATGAGTCTAAGAGATTTTAAGGTGGGCAAAAGATATGAGAGATCTTTTACCACCATGTTCACACTGGGCAGTTATCAAATATCAGACATCCTTACTAGGAATTTGACCTTGTTTAATGACAATAGAGAGGTAAAGAATAAAAATGAGTGAAAGACCTTTAGTGTCATATAGAAAGGATATGTCATTTAAAATTATTTGGAAGCTGGCCACTCATTAATGTTCAGGAAATTGGATAGTCATGGAAGGGTTGGCATGCATAAATGTGTGTGCTGTCAGCAATCCCCCTAAATAACACCAGTGGACAGCATCACTGTAAGGAAGAATCTGTTACATTCCCTGGGGCATTTCACATGTGATAGTAAAAGTGTTGTTTATGTGACCAATTGTGCCTGGGATTTTATTTTGGAAAGACTAAAATAAAATTGAAAGTACATATTTATGAACACCTCTATGACATATGGTGATCAAAGAATGCCAGTGCATTACAAGACATATAGCGGGTAATCAAGGGCATACCTTTTTAAATTTTTTTGTATTGGAACAAATAAAGTTTGACCCATGGAGAGTGTTACTGATGAATTTTTAGAAAGTCATGAATTAAAGTGGTTATTGTTTCTTAATGTATGAACTGTCTTTGACATAATGAAATGTGTTCAATTAATTGCATTTTAAAATTCAAATATTATGTAGTTTATAAGGTTTTAATGATTTGTAATCTTTTGTTCCCAATATGTTTTAGGATTAGAATAGTAAATATTTTTGAATATAATTGTCAATTAATCATTAATGTATTTAACACAATGGTTGGGCTAGTATAGTCACATGGTTTAGTTATGTACTTTTAAATGTTGACGTTTAAAATTTGTGACTGTTCTGATGAAGTTCCATTATCAGTAACAAAAGCTTTTAACAAGTAACAATAAGCAATGGAGCAGTTTTCATGAACGGGAGTTGGCTGTTTTCTGGTTGCTGCAGCAAGTTTTCTGTGTGTTATTGGTTTGAGTCTACATGAATCAAAAATTTGCCTTAAGAGCAAACAGAAGCAAAATTTGAGAAATAAATCTGTACATCAATTTTGAAGTAAGCAAATGAATAGCTAAAGATCAAGGGTGGTACATGTTTACTGTAACTGTTGAGCAAGAATCGATAATCTTCAGTAAGCAGATATTTGTCCAATTTTTTTTTTCCAATAAAAATATATTTTTGAGCACAAATTTCTATACTATGAATGGCTGTAATGGTTTGTCCCTTCACTTGGTTAGTGTTGTGCCAATGCTTTATGAAAAAATGGCGAATACAGAGTGAATAAGGTTAAAAATGTTTTGTCTTATTAACAAATTAGCAGACACAATATAATTTGTCTTTGCAATGTAGCATGTGCCACAGTTGAAATGCATGGATCATAATTTGATGTACTAGACTTAGCTCCTGTTTTTTGCTTCTAGCAAGTCGCATATAGAGGTTCGTGAAAAGCATAAATGCTGTTCAACTTCTACCTTCTTGGATGAGTTAGTTTATCTGAATGATAGTTGCTTCTCATCGCTTTCCATTTCTGATGTAGTGTCTCAATTTGCAAGGATTTTATTGGCTGTCTCATGACTGTCTTATGATGGTGTCGTGGTTATTCTCAATTGTCCATCACTCAGTCTATTTACATGATTTCTTTAGACTCTGTGTATTTTTTCTCAAGTTTTCTCTTGTTCTTCTGGAAATTCACTAATTTTATTAGAGATTTGTTCATTACATCTTTGAACACTGAAGGAGCCTTGCAGGGAAATTATCTAAACTACAAGAACAGATAATATAAGATATTCTGTGGTGCAGAATCCATCTTGGCTATTGCTATATCTAGTTAATTGCCATCTTTACATGCTGCTAACTTTATATTCCAAGGACAGATGTATTTCACATAGAACAAATATGCGTATGCAGTTGTCCATTACTTTCAGTCATTTTCAAACCTGTCTGCAATAAAAATATGAGCTTCATCTTAGTTTAATATCATAAACCCTGACTGCTATTTATTGGCAAATTGTAGCCTACTCTGTTGGTAATAAACTTATTACCAAAGTAGCTTTTTAATAATTGTCTGTCTTCCATTAGAATGTAACAGCATGTCACACCCTATAATTACATTTCTTTTTTTTTTTTTAAAACAAGTTTATTGTTTTAACATATAAGAGAAATATCATAACAATTTTATACAAATAATTAAAAATAGGTATTATTATAATATTCAACAAAACAACTAAAGTATTTACAAAGACATCCACTACAATCAGATCAATTAATTAAACTAAAATACTGTGCTATTGAAATTAGAATTTTTTTAACAAATTTTGTAAATTATCCCATACAATAAAATGTGATGTTTTTCTAGTTGTTCTCATTCTAATTGTGCTTATTTCCATATGACACATTATATTCATAACATTTTTAAATTCATTGAACGAAGGAGGTGTATCTGAAATCCAATTTCTAGTTATTATTTTCCTAGCCACTGCTAGGATAGACCATAACAAGGGAAGCTTAATCTTTTAACACATTGAGGTACAGGTGTGTTGAATAATATAAGAGACTTAGAAATAATGAAATTATCTGTAAAAGAGCCTGCAAAATTCATTAATTGACTTCCAGTATTCTTTCAACTTCATACAGTCATAAAACATATGAGCCCAGTCAGCATTAATTTCTACATTACATCTCTTACATAGATTATCTTTATTATTAATTTTATTCATCATCAAAGGTGTATAAAAAGATCTATGTAAAAATTTCCATGTATAAAGTCTCCAGACAATGGAAGCTGTAGTTCTATAAGCAGATTCCAATATATATTGTTTATCTTGTTGAGTTGGTGGGTCCCCATTAATAGAGGTGAAATAATTCCAGTATGAATCTACATTGCAAAAAGTTTCTTGTCTGATAATTTTATGTATATATGAAAGTTTACCTTTATCAGAAACTTTATGCTGTAAATTTATTATCAAGTAATCAATCAGTTTTGGAATAGATTCTTTAACTGTTATAGACATTAGATCTATTCTATCAATGAGATGTTGTCTAAAGATCTGAACCTCTAACCAGCAAGTTTCTCTTAGATCAAATTCTTGTTTTAAGAAATCTAGATTTTTAACTTTATTATCAGATATCAGCTGATACCAGTACTTTAGATTATTATCTATAGCTAAATGAGCTCCTTCAGAAGTAGATGACATAAGCATACCCTGAGTATAAATTATAGGGAATACAATAAAATTCCATTCCCTATACCTAGGGTGCATGAATATAAAGTTACGATAACTAATAATAATATTTAATGGGTAACAGACCATATGTTTAGGTGTAATAGGTGAAGTACAAAATTCCTTTAGCAACCACAACATGGAGTTATTTATAATCATATTTTTATGTGTTAAGGAGATTTTCATGAAGTGCATACTAATTAGCTCCCAATAATCTTTCCATTTTGACATATGACCGATCTATTAATAAAGTAATAACTTTTATAATAGAAGAGATAATATATAAATTAAAGTCTGGAAAAGAAATACCCCCTTGAGACCAGCTATTAGTATGTTTCTTTAATGCAATCCTAGGTCTATTAGGTGCCCATAAGAAATTTAACATTAGTGTATTCAGTTTCTTGATAGTTATTTTTGTAGGTGAAAGTATTATTGATTGTATTAAGTATAAAATCTTGGGGAATATTATCATTTTAATAATTGTAAGTCTCTCCTCCATAATAAAAAACATATTATTCCAGGTATTAAAAAGATTTTGTATATTAAGAAAACAGGTATTATAGTTATTATATATAATAGATTTAATATCTTTAGATAGTATTATACCTAAATAAGTTATCTGACCTGAGTTGGGTACATATTTAGTAAAATCACTAATGAGAGTATTTTTTCGTGTATATATAGGTAGTATTTTAGTTTTTTCTTCATTGAATATTAAACCAGAAATACTTTTAAAATTCATCATTTTATCAAATAAAGACTGCATAGAAGAATTAAATCCTGCTGATGTAATTAGAACATCATCTGCAAAAAGTTGAATTTTTGATGTTGTATTTTCTTCTATTTCAAAACCCTCTATGTCAGTACTGTTTCTAATCAAATTAGCCCAAGGCTCCATTACTAAAGTGAATAATAGTGGAGAAAGTGGACATCCTTGCTTTGTACCTTTAAGAATGGGTATTTTTTGTGAAACATATGTCCTACCTTAATATAAGCCAGCGTTCCTTTGTATAAATGCTCAATTAAATTTACAAATGCATCAGAGAAATTTGTGCACTTCAGTAAGGTAAACAGATAGTCCCAACTTACTGAATCAAATGCTGAACCTATATCAAGACTAATAAGTGTTAAATCTTTCTTTTTCCTATTTGCAAAATCAATTAATGTTAAAGTTCTTCTTATATTATTAAAAGTATTTCTATTTACAATGAAGCCCGTCTGATCTATGTCTATAATGCCGGGGATAATTGTCTTCAATCTATCAGCAAAAATACTCATAAACATTTTATAATCAACATTAAGTAATGAGATGGGTCGATATGAAGAACATCTAGTTGGATCTTTATTAGGTTTTAAAATTGGTGAAATAAATGTATATTGCCAAGATGGGGGGGTTATTAACTCAGTTTGGGCCAGAATAAAAACCTTATATATTAATGAATATGTAGTTTTAGAAAGGATTTTATATATCTCTGGTATAATACCATCATTACCCGGTGCTTTGTTTGATTTAAACTTATTTATTTGTGTAATAACTTCTGTATATGAAATACTCTTGTCCAATAGTTTAATCTGTTGTTTATTAAGCTTTTTATTCATGTCTGTGGTTATAAACTCCTTTATTTTATCTTTAGGTTCCATGTTAATGTTGTTATGGTTAATCTTGTGAAAGTGATTTCTAAATTCATCCAGTATTTCTGGTATACTAGAAACATTCTTCTTTTCCTTAGAGAAAAGATTTCTTTGATATGGTTTTGTTTATTCAATCTTTTGTTTTATTTTTAAGTCTATGTAAGTATTTGGGGCTTATTGAATAAGACAAAAACTTGTATTTCTCTAAAGTTATTTTAACTTTATGAGTTAAAATTTCTTTGTATTTCTCATTTAGTTTGTTTATTTCTTCAATAACTTTCTTGTCCATAATATTTTCTTTATTATTATGTTTATAAGAGTCTAGTTTACTTTGAATATCTAACAATTCCTTATCCCAAGATTTCCTTTTGTTATTATACCATCTGATACTTTGTCCATATAGATATGATTTTAAGGCATCCCAAACATAGACAATGGAGACTTCAGGAGTATTATTTATGTCTAGAAAATGTTGTACTTCTGAAAGTATATATTCTTTATAGTCTTTTAGCTGAGTTAAGTATGCTGGTATCCTTTTGATCTGAACATTATGAGTATTTTTTATCATGAATTCAAAAACAATTGAGTTATGATCAGATATAGGACATGAAATGATTTTGGAATTAATTAAATCTGTTACCATCTGGTTAGAAATAAAGACCCTATCTATTTTTGAATAAGTTTTGTATCTGTTAGAAAAAAGGTGTATGGTAATGATTTTGACTCTATCTGATTATTAATATCATTCAAATGATAAGAATTAGCAAAATCATTTATATTTTTGCATTAGATGTAATTCTTCTTTTCTTTATAGTGGTAGTATCACTTTCATGTAGTATACAATTAAAATCACCAGCTAAGATAATATTCCCTATATAGAATGATATGATCTTATCAATATGATGTTTCACTGTATTAATACCAATTCCAGGTATCCAGTATACATTAATTAAAGTGTAAGTCTTCCCATTAATTTGTATTGTAACCATACAAAACATTCCTTTGTCATCCTGATAAGACTTAATGGTTTTAGGAATGGGCATACTTTTATTCCATAAAATAGCCACTCCTCTTTTTTTCTGAGTGTGCTCTGAACTAACCAATACTGCATACTTATTAGTGGCTAGTTTATTAATATCTTTTTTCAAGAGATGTGTTTCTTGCAGGAAGACTAGATTGGCCTTGTGTAGATTAATGTATCTTATTAGGCTTGCCCTTTTACACGGATTATTCAATCCATTAATGTTTAAAGAAATTCCTTTTAAAGATGTCATTTGGCATTTTTAAAACTCAAGAATCTTATGATTGAAATAACAAATAACAAGATAAATAATGTTACATCTCCTCTTTTAGGTGTACCTTTAAATATAGCTGTATTTATTAAATCTCTTATGGGATTTTGTATAGGATTCAATTTTGTTTGTAGTGACAATGAGTGTACAAAATATATTGTGGATGTCAAAACTATATACATATAACAATGAACAAGTGAAAATAATGTAAGGATTAAACCTTGCATCCCGCCTGGAGTTGAAAACTCCAACTTAGAGCAGTATTTACTACTCAAGTTAACCCCTACCCTAAGCAACAGTACCTCAGCTACCACCTTATCAATTTAATACTAGTTATATTTAACTGAGGTTAACAGTTTTCAATTCAATTATCTATCAAGACAAAACTACACATTTGGTAAAACAGCATCATATAAACTAAAATAAACTTTTTTTTTTTTTTTTTTTTTTTTAAACTGTTCATACTATTATATAGATCTATGTAATATATAACACTTGAATTCTAATAGCATTCAAATAATCTTAATGTTAGAAATCAAGAGGAGAGAAAATTATGTTCTAACATTCATTTAAATCAAAAACTTTGGCTAATATGATTCAGACATTACATGCATTAAGATGCATCTATTTTCTGTCATGTGAATTCTATCAACAGCTTCCAAAAATCTCGAATTGTTTGTATATGAGCATTTACTTAAACTCATTATTGTCAATAGAGTAAAATATTGTATTCATAAAATTATTATAAATCATATTGCATAGTTATGCAGATTCTCAGAAACACCTGCGTTATTACCTAAAAAAAAAAAAAAAAAAAAAGCCATCACACACATAAACACAGACACACACACATACATATACACACACACACACACACACACACACACACACATACATATACACATACACATATATACATAGATACACACACACACACACACACACACACACACACACACACACACATATATATATATATATATATATATATATATATATATATGATCTCACTGAGTTGTGTGTTAGTAGAGCACTATCCTACTTGCTGTCCCTAGAATAAATCTGTCTGCTTTATACAAAATAATGCACAGCAAACACATATTAGTAACCAGATTTTACAATCATGCTAACCTACTGCTTTAAAATATATCACATGACATTTCTTCCAGAATAGAGTTATAAGATTATTTATGCTTGCCAATCAGATGAATTAAATGAGTTATAGTAAAGTATATGTTTGGGACACAAGTTTTAACACAGATTATTATGCTACTGTTAAGTAGATTTTCAAAAACATTTAAATAAATGTTTCATTTTCTATGCCTTCTAAAATAAGATATTTACTTGCTACAAGAAACTACATCATCCAAACTCATCATAACTGACATATTTTATGAATAGAGTATTTTTCCTGAATCTGTGGTGTGTCAGTGTGATAACCTTGTCAATGTTTATACTAACTGCTTTCAGTTTCTCTGTGAAAATTCTGTGAGTGAAGCTTCTGAGGAAACTCATGGACACTATGCATGAGACAGCCCACATCCCAGATTGTCTCCCTTAACATTTTGGCGGGAAACTTATTAAAACTTGTGGCAAACATTCATTTTGTCAATAGAGTAAAATATTGTATTCATAGAAATTATTATAAATCATATTGGATAGTTATGCAGATTCTCAGAAAAAAAAGCCATCACACTCACACACACACACACACATACATACACACACACACACACACACACACACACACACACACACACACATATATATATATATATATATATCTGATCTCACTGAGTTGTGTGTTAGTAGAGCACTATCCTACTTGCTGTCCCTAGAATAAATCTGTCTGCTTTATACAAAATAATGGACAGCAAACACATATTGGTAACCAGATTTTACAATCATGCTAACCTACTGCTTTAAAATATATCACATGACATTTCTTCCAGAATAGAGTTATAAGATTATTTATGTTTGTCAATCAGATGAATTAAATGAGTTATAGTAAAGTATATGTTTGGAACACAAATTTTTAACACAGATTATTATGCTGCTGTTAAGTAGATTTTCAAAAACATTTAAATAAATGTTTCATGCCTTCTAAAATAAGACATTTACTTACTACAAGAAACTACATCATTTAAACTCATTATAACTGACATATTTTATGAACAGAGTATTTTTCCTGAATCTGTGGTGTGTCAGTGTGATAACCTTGTCAATGTTTATACTAACTGCTTTCAGTTTCTCTGTGAGAATTCTGTGATTTGAAGATTCTGAGGTAACTCAAGGACATTGTGCATAAGACAGCCCACATCCCAGATTGTCTCTCTTAACATTTTGGCGGGAAACTTATTAAAAACTAGTGGCAAACATTCATTTAGCAGTGTAAATGCATCTAAACATGACAGAACCTCCACAATGTATTCCACAGATCATCACAGCCTCTATGCAAGTGAAATTAAACTCAAAATTACCAACAAGCAATAAAACTCAGCATTCTTCTCCCAACTCAATTTTCATACAAATCCTATTATTCACTGTGCCCACACAGTCTAAAGCATTTCTATATATTAATAAAGAAAAGAAAAGAGAGTAGAAAATAAAAGGGAGTGAGGCAGAAATAAAAAATGTAAGAGAAAGCTGTAAGAAGTATATACAATGGAATGTTACTTACTGTTTATATTAATAGAGTTAAAAATAAAACATATTATTTACTCTTATTTAGTTCTGATTATTATTAGTTAAAGCATGACAGATTATTTACAAACAAGCATAAGCAGTATAATCAAGAAAGTATAATTAGAAATAGCATTTGAAGAACTTATAAACTTTTACAAGAAATAAATATGTTATTATTCTATTAATGATATTTTCATTACTGTTCTCTCCTGCCCTCCCCACCCTTTACCCACTACATAATCTAAATAGAATGTCATTGTTTAAACAAAGAAAATAATAAAAAAGAAGGATAAAAAAAAGGTAAAGATAAAAATGTATCAAATTACTAACCTTACTTTTTCAGAAAGAAAAACAAATCGAGTCACAGCCTGCCATTAAATCCTCAGGCATTTTGACTGGTTATGAAACAAAACATTTCTTTGCACATAGAGAATAACTTTGATTAAATCTTTTCCAAAATATTTGTGGCTTTCTGGAAATGCAGGAACTATATTCAAAAGATTAATAATGAACTAAAATGATGAGAGAGAAAAAAACATATAACAAATCATTTGTTTTTAGTCTCTTCTTCTTCTCTGAAGTCTTCCAGGAAGCTTCAGTTGCCAATCTCTTTAATGAAGAACTAGCCCATTCCATTTCTTCTATTTTATCCAAAATCCTTTTTTCTTTGACAAACAGTAAAGCAGAGTCTAAATCATTGAAGACCTTAGGACCATCAGGAAGGAAGATTTTAAGCTTGGCAGGAAACAGAAGGTATGTTTTAAACTGTGCTTTTTTAAGCTCCCTTATTAGTGGCAGAAAAACGTTTTTTTAGCAATTACCATGGAAGAATAGTCATTGTCAAAACGCACAGTTGTCTCATTAAACTTAACAGGAGCTTTAGCCCAATCAGATTTAAGAACCATCTCTTTATCAAAAGATGATAGAAATCTAACTATAACTGATCTAGGATAGTTTTTGTTAGAGTTAGTATTAGCTATAGATCTATGTGCTCTTCGATACCAAAAGAGAATGCTTCTGGTAAATCTAAAGTTTTAGGGAGCCATGTTGTTAAAAAGAAGTAATATTGTTACCTTCAATATTTTCTGGCAGTCCAAAAATCCTAATGTTATTAGCCTAGATCTATTTTCCAGGTCATCCAGCTTTGTTTGTAAATGTGTATTTTGTTTCAGCAGAAACTCAATGCTTGATTTCCTGTTCTTGTATTTTATTTTCCATGTCATTCACAGCTTCTTCTATGCCTGTCATCTGGATCTTCTGTTGTTGCAGGTCCATATGTAACAAGTCTATTTGTTTTGTAGTTTTTTCTATGAAAGTGTCTATTTTAGTATCCATTTTATCCATCTTAGCAGTAAGTTGCTGGACTATAATTATCAGAGACTGAAGTTCTTTCTTGATGCTGGAGTCTTGAGAATTTGTCTTACTGGAACTCATTTCAGACTGATAAACTGACAGGAAAATTTCCAAAGTAATTTCTGACAGGAATATTATTAAGATTTCCTTTCTTTTTTAGATATAGTTCAAGAACTATATAAAACAAACATATTTAGAAAGAAAATTACTTCAAGAATTAATTTTTTAAGTAATTAATTCCTGTCAATGTAATGAAATTGGTGGAGCTGAAGAAATCTGCTGCTATCCTGTGTTCATCCTTGGCCACGCCCCCCATAATTACATTTCTGATAGCTGAGCTATGCAAGCAAAATGTCAGAAATGTGTGCCATTTGAAGTGCCATATAAAACATTTGCATTTTTTTTGCAAGCAATATAAATACTGACTATGTCAATCACATGCCTTATTAGTCCTAGTGCAGTAAAGAATGATCTAACATTAATAAGAAAAAGTGGTGAGGAAAGAGAGGACCCTTAATGCCAAAGAAAATCCTAAGATAATCAAAAGAATTCCACTTAATGTAATTTGGACCACAGCTCATCTACAAAGCAGTTATTGGGACACTAAAAACATAAACTCCAATTTAAGCCTAGCTTATGTCATTTATATGATGCATGCACTAACAATAAAATTGCCTAAATGTTTATTACTGGATAGATAGATAGATAGATAGATAGATAGATAGATAGATAGATAGATAGATAGATAGATAGATAGACAGACAGCTAGATAAAGTAACATACAGGCATAAATAAATAAATAAATAAATAAATAAATAAATAAATAAATAAATACATATATACATACATACATGAGTCCAGGATGATTGAATGAAAGTTCAATTGTCCAAAACCAAATCACCAAATCCACTTTAGCGAAAGTGCTTTCTGCCGAAATAACACTTTCGCTAAAGTCCAAAGAAATACTAAAAAAACAAAAAAAAAAAAAAACACAAAAACAAACACATACAAACACAAAACTCATGTTTACACAGGGGGACAAGCCCCCCTGCACCCCTCATGTGGGGGGCTGTGCCCCTCACACACCCCCATTTTTATATTCTCACTCCAAGATAGCACTACAGTGGGTAAAAGGGAATATTCCCTTATCTCCACTGTACTACGATCTCAGCAACAGCCATTCCCCCATGATTTCCCTTACCTTTTTGCATACTTGCGTGAAAGTGCTTCTGCGTAAGTATGCCTAGCCATTTCAGTTTCGGAGAAACGGCCATTCGGCAAACTGTCCAGGACCCATATACATATATGCATACATACCTAAACAAAAAAAATGCATTCGTATGTATATTAGTATTGTCTTTCTATCTGTAAAAAAAAGACAGACCATATGTGTTTTGCACATATTTCTATTTCAGAAAGTAAAATGCAAAATGCCTTGCAATTTGATGGATGCACGTGAGTATACAAGAGCATTTTTGCAAGAGAAATTATAATCATTGTCATGCTCAGTATAGCAGCTGATTCATGTCAAAAGCAGCTAGAAATATTTAAGTGGGGAGGAGGATGTTTTGTAAAATAATCACAACAATATTTAGAGTCAGAGATTTGTGAGGATAATAAATGAAAAACATCAACTAAACCTCACACACAAAATAAAAACAGCTATTTGCAGGGGTGTCCATTAACCATCAAGTCATTCAAGTTATTATACATTACATGAAATCTAAAATGCAGTTCTTATTGTTTGTCAAGCAAATGTCTAAGTTTTGTCCATGCATTGTAACAAGAGGTAATTCTGGTTGTTCTTGACTTAATTGTAATGATTTTGAGGTGCCATACTTCAGTTGCAATATTTATAAATTCTTTGAAGGAGGGCGTAGATTCATTCTTCCAATTCTGAGTTATAACCTTTCTCACTGTAAATAGTATACAGCACAAAATGCAATATTTCATTTTTTAACACATATAGCAATAGGAGTGTTAAAAAAGATTAATGATTTAGATAAAACAAATTCTTCTCCAAAAAAAGCCTGTAAAAAGAGATTAATGATATTCCAATAAGGTGTTAAGACAGCACAGTCAAAAATATGTGTCGCCAATCTGCTTTAAGTTCTTGTTTACATCACCAACAAACCTGTTCCTGCTTGAACAATGTTTCAATTTTATGTGGTGTGAAGAAAGATCTTTGCAAAAATTTCCAAGTAAAGAGATTCCATCTAAGAGATTAAGTTGTATGTTTAGAAAATATTAGAATATTTTTTATCTTCTTCACTTGGAGGTCTAATATTAATTTGGGTAAATAGTTGCAATAATTGTCATTGCAACTTTTTTTCTCTCCTCACAGCTCTATATAATTTAAATAAGAGACCCTGTCCCAGTGTGTTTTGTTGCATTAAGAATATTAGATACTCAATTAATTTTCAGATATAATCTCTTATCCTTGATTACATTAACTTAATTTCCCCTTCTACTTGTTGTCTGCAGGATTGTACATCTAGCCACATCTTTATCTAAATTATATTTGTTTTTATTATAATCAACAGAATATAGTTTTTTGTCTTTCATTAACTAAAACCAATATAGCAGATTTTTCTCCTTAAATGTGACCATTCTTTCTAACATGTGCATGCCCAGGAAATATAAGGAAGATCCATGCTTTATAGGCCAGATTTCTATATATTAAAATGTTAAAAGTGTTTACTATAGTAGTAGCACATTATTGAAGGACATAATAAAGCCAAAGGTGAGGTTTTCAGATCCTGTGACTGTTATAGGTATCAAATAGTTATCAAAGAACTGACCATCTCTATTGATTTTCAGAGCCAGGTCATGGTCAAATGGGGCCCTAAGCAGCATAATGGATCAGCTTTCCAATGCACAGTAACTCCCCCATAAACAGCCCCCTCACAGCCATTCCAGTTTCCTATTACGTGGCTATTTCTCCCCAGTTACCATAAATACTGTTCAAAGCTCTCAGTGTGCATACTATTTTTTGCTTTACTTCTACAATGATTACAGCTACTTGTATTTAATATCCAACTTTTATTTTATTTTTTTTAACACAAACACTGATTGACATTTGCTAAACAAAGCAATACAGTATCACAATGAAAACAGACTTAGCATTATAATGTATCTGACCTTGAAACTTGCAATCATTGAATTTGCATTGAAACCCACATTCAAATAAAATGCATTTGGCAAGTGGCAGATAAAGTTTACCTTTGGTCTGTTTTCAAATCATAGCCTCCTTGCACATATTTTTAGACCATGCAAACATGCAAGAGTTCATTGATTCACCTTCCTGACTGTATAAATTATATTTCTTGTATAATACAGCACCACTTGTTAGAGCATATTTTAAATGCATAGTTTTGAACATTTTCCAGTAAGCAACGAAACAAAATGTATGAACCAATAATGGTGACACTGCCCAATTCAGAACATTTCAACCATAAAAGGCCACTCAAACTTCTGTCATTACAATCTACCAATATCAGTCAATATGAACAATCTCTGCAGAAGTAAAAGTCATATGACTAATTCCACATTAAAGAGATTTGTTACAAATGAAGAGGGTGCTGCTAGCAAACAAATACACCTGAAACTCATTTCTTTGAAAAAAATGCAGCTTGGTAGTTGGGGCACAGGATTCAGTCTCTTGCTTCCTATAACTAAGGTACAGGGTTTGAGCCTAAGCAAATTTCTAATCACCTGCTATCCCTATCTAGGGCAAACCTCTTAACCTCTTAGTGCAAGAAATCTGGACAAAGTCTAATATAATGGGGGCACAAAGGCCCAAAAAATAGAGCCATATATTAAATATTGCTCTTATAAACTTACAAAGTAGATAGAATGCCAGGTTTTGTCTTAGCATGCATTTTCTGAAGGATGTGAAGTCTGAAACTCAAATGCATGCCATTATTTAGTGACTTCAATGCTCAGTGATTTGCCAGAAAAAAACATACATTTTATGAGAAACAGACCAAAAATAAGAGACAAAAATCCATACACACACACACGCACACACGCACACATGCACACACACCCACACACACACACACACACACACACACACACACACACACACACACACACACACACACACACAACCCACCTCTTACTTGTCCATCCGTCCATAGTACAAAGTCCAAATGAGTTTTTTCTATTCAAATTCCACATGCATGGAGGACAAAGATGTAAACAATAGGTCACACAGACACAGAAGACAACATAAATAGGTCACCCAGATGCAGCATGTGTGTGTGACTGGATGCAAAGGATGTTCTTAAAGAAGAACACCTTAGCAAAAATATGTACTTTTTTTTTTTTAATTAAAAAAAAAATATCCTTCAGCTACAAGCCCCCTCCCAGCCAGCTAGAGCTGGCTCTGTTGGGGATGATGATGATAATCATCAACCCCCCTTTTCCCATTTTCACATGGGGTCAGGGTATCATGACAACTGTTAACTCATCTATTGATCCAGAGCACCTCTCCTATCTTTTTCAAAATTCATGCTTGACTGTTGCAGGTCTTCTATCACACAAGCATCCATCTATTGTCTGGATACCCTCATCTCCATTTGTCTTCTTCCTGTTTCTCCCTTATCTACCAAATCAGATTCTGCTTTCCTGCACGTGATTGAATCACCACTTGATGCTTTCTTTGACTTTCTAAGGATCTGGGACTACTTTGGATTCTGAAATGACACCCTCATTTCTGTGATCTACAGTGATCATGTAATTGCCCATCTCAGACATTTCATATACATCACCTCAAGCTTTGTTAGCTGTTGTAACTGCACAGCTCATGCTTTTGTACCATACAGAAACATCAGTATCACCACTGGTACTTCACCTCACTTTGTTACAAAGACACCAGTCACATGACTGTTTTGTAAAGTTTCTCTTCTAACCAGTGTGCTAATGTAGCCCATCACTAGTGCAAAGAGGGGTGGACTCAGAGATGAACCCAGATGCACACCTCAGTGGAAGCCCCTCTGCGAATCATAACTATGCCTGTACTTGTGACATCTGGTCCCTGTTAGATTCTTCCCTCATTTCAAAATCTACTTCTCCATCTGTGTCACCAGAAACATTAAGTCAGTTATACAGCATTGTCAACTGATCTGAACTGTTCATTTCCCATCTTAATTTCTGCTATTCTGCATATTTCTTTGTCAGTCATTCCCTCCAACACTATCATGCAGTGTTGGAGTTTGATACCTTTGTACTTCCAAAAGTTGTGACTGTCCCCTTGGTTCTTGTGCACTGGCACTAGAATGCTTATTTTGAGACATACATTTCCCTCTATACTGTGATGAATGCCCTCAGGAGCCGGTAGTCCACTAGCACATCAAACAGTCTGATCTTATCACTCCACTTCTTCTGCTTTTCCTCCTACATTTTCCTTAGTGCTGTACTTGCTTCTTCTAGTGTGAGCTCTTCTTTCTCCTCCTACATTCTAGGCTATGCATGAGACAGTAAAGCTTCTGTGGGTTTTCTTCCTTCAAAGGTTGATAGAAGTACTCCTTCCATTTGCTTCTGATGTCCTGTGGATGGATGGACATATTCCTGTTGGCCACACATTTGAATGTCATGAAGCAAGTATCTTCTTTATCTTTATGCAATTCCCTTATGGCCTGTTTTTGCTTACTGCTCGGTTAACCTCTTTGTTAACCAACCACTATTCCATCTTAGCCTGATAAATTCCTGGGCTTCTGCATTCCACCATAAGCTTTCATTATGTACCTTATTTCCATAGCTGGGTCAGCCAAATATCTGTTATCGTCTTCATGCATTCTGTTTTGAAATGCTGCCATTTTCACTCCTCATTCATCTTTCTTCCTGAGATAATGGCGCCCTGAATATTTTCTTGAATTCTTGTGTGTTTGTTTTCCTCCAGTCAACTTCCATGCCTTTAGTCTTGTCTCTGTTCACTTTAGTGCCGTCTCTTACCAAAGCTTGTAGCTGATAGTGTCCGCCAGTGGTTTATGCTGGGGGTTCAAATGTTTTGCTGAGACTGACATTGCAATCTGATTTTATATGAGTGGCCTTTCCTTACTAGGAGAATGTCAACATGAGTTTCAGACGTACCACTCTAGTATGCAATTTTGTAACTGCCACTCTTGGTGAACCATGTGTTGGCCACTAATAAGCCATTTACAAGACAGACAGAAGTCAAGAATGGCCTCTCCATCATCATTCATGTTGTCCCTCCTATGTGGACCCAGACAGTCCCCCATTATCAATGCCAGCTCATTTTATACTGTTTTATCTTGTTGGTGTTGCAACTGCTACCTGAATCCCCTCTCTTCCTCATCACAGCCCTGCTATGTAGCATAGGTTGAAATTATGAAGACTACCCTATATTTACATATGTGTCTCATTGCCATGAGTCTATCACTGATTATGATGACATCCTCCTCAACACAATTTCCTCTCCATTTTTTATGCACCCTTCTCCTCAGTAGTAGACATTATATCATAAGCCATCAGGCTTTGTTGTGCTTCATGTTTTGATGTACTCCATCTGCATACCTCTTAAGTTCAACTGGTAGGCCTGGATTTGAATGCATTACCTTCCATCCTTGAGGCAGAATCACTCAGCATATTTTATGTTTTTTTTTTTTTCGGAGGCAGGATCAACCCACAAAGACTTAGGGAAATCATGCAGGTATAAGCCAGGTATGAGTTCAGAGTCACTATCAACCTAAAGATTACAAAAATCTTTCTTCAGTTACATTAGGAAACATAGGAATGATGGATATTATTGAGTTCTCCCCACTACCATTCAAACCACCCCATTCAAAATAACATTGAACCAGGTTATATTCCCAACATTCAAAACCAAAAATACTATCTCCCTGGATCATGATAATATACCCAGTTATCTGCTAACAAGTGTCAAGTGCCACGTAAACAAATCCATCTTAAACCTTCTCAGTTTTCCATCCTTTGTGCCACTGAAATGTAGAGAATGGCCATAGTGGTACCATTACTCAAAGACAGCCCCTTGACAGACGCTGGAAACTATAGGTGTATTAGACTTACATGGATCACCTGTAGATTTATAGAGTGCATAACTGATGATCTGATAAATAATGATATACATTGTCTATGAACCCTGAATCTAAGCCAATTTTGAGTTTTAAAAAGAAGGTTGTACTTACAATATATACTGATCGTCTATGAAGGAGTCACTAAAGTCCCAGAAGAGGGTCTGACAGTCCATTGTGCTTACTTTGACTTTAGCTATTCACTGACGTCATCACACAAACTAGTAAAACTCTTCCAACATAACATAAACTCGTGCAGTCAGCTGGATAGCCAACTGGCTCTCCAAGAGAGCACTCACTCTACTAAGGTAAGGGTACCTCCTCTAACCAAAGGGGTGTTACCAGCAGGTTTCTATAAGAATATGCTGTGGCCCAATTGCCGTTTGTCATCTACTTCACAGAAGTGAAAGAAGATGTCAAGGGACTGTGGGTAACTAAGCTTGCTGAAGACTATAAAATGGTAACATGAGTGCAAATATCAAATCTGCCTCATAGTCACATACTCATACCCTCCTTCAGGGCCTGGACAAGATCATTCTCTGGTGTGTCAGTCACAGGTACCTGTTAAATGCCAAAGGTGGTACCCTCTACTCATACCACATTCCTGTTACCTCTTTCAAAATAGATACAGTTAGTAACTTGGATACCTGTGTTGAAACAAAGCCTTTATTTTGATCACAATGTCTGTTTTGTGTTTAGGATGCCTTTCTACCTTGCTCAGCTGATCTGTATGGGTATCTCCACTGGGTCTCATGCAGGCTTGGTTTCTCTATGCTTTTCCCTTATTAGAACTATCAATCAATATAGTGTCCCTTTTAGAATGTAACTCACAAAATACTATGACAAATCTGAAAGACTGCAAAGGCTTCTGATCAAGAAAATGTCTGAATTCCACAATCTAATCTACCCTCATACCTCTCAACCTGTTAATGAAAAAAAAATCTGGACAGAGCTTGACAAAATGGGGGTACAAATAGGGACATATTTTAAATATTGCTCTTATAAACTTAGAAAGTTGCTAGAGTAACAGGATTTGTTTTAATATACATTTTCTGAAAGATTTGAAATCTGAAACTCAAATGCATGTCATTATTTAGTGACTTCAATCCTGAGATCATTGCAGTGATTTGCCAGGAAAAAAGAGGAACAGGGCAAAAATATGAGCCAAAAATCTGGACATTCTGTGAAAATCTGTACAGTTCAGAGGCATGTCTACCCTGAAATACTAAAATCTCCATCACATGAACTATTGAGAGGTGATTTCTACTTAAAGTTTTAAGCACTAGAAGTACTATCCCTTTTTAAACTCCTCCACCTTTGTAGAACTGATGGTTTATCTAATACTTATGACAAAGATCTCAACCATCACCTCAGAATCAGCAACTGCTGCCATGACAGATTCATAAAGTAGTGCATTCCCTATTTAGAATTTTCTTTTTATTGATTTATTTATTTTTTTATTTGTTAAGTAAGTGGGCTGGTCTGAATACCTTTCCTGATGTGACCCAGGAAAATACTAATGCTCTAAGCAGAGTGCATTATACATGGCAGATACGTAACAGGTACACTTTGCAATTAAATACAGTGTGGGAAAGCATATAGTGTTTCAGTTGATGTCAAGGGTGGTGTTATTTCAATGTATCACTGAAATATTTACAGACTACGTCTTCTTTGAGGTGTTCATGTGTTGCCTTTTTAAAATCTTGAAGAGATTCCCTAGACTAACTTTCAGGAGGGAGCTTGTTCCATAGGGCTGAACCTATCATGGAGAGTGCCCGTTCAACTATTACAGTCATGAAATGTGGTCTGCTCAGCATGAAGGTATTGTCTTGTGTGTTACTTAAGTATATACCTGTTTTCTAAGTGGGAGTTTTCTTTTCAGAGGGGGAGCAATAGCCTAGCTTTAATATCTTAAATATAAAGAGTAGGATTGCTAATTCAGTCGAAGGCAAGTAATCTACTTTTTGTAGCAGATTATACATTGCTGACTTCATACATCAGCTAGTAATGCAAATCTGCATATTTCATTTACAGTGGTGTGTATAATTTGTGTATTACTTTTCTCACTTGTCTAGAGGAAAACAGTTTTTAGTACTTAATAAATAAGCACCTATCCAGGCATGTCTAAGGGTCAGCTCCCGGTATTTTCGCATGTCTACATGATGAATCTGAGGCATCTTGGGGCAATGCAGCAATTGCCTCATGTACACAGACAACCCTCTCCTCCTACCACCCAACACTACAACCTGTGAAAGATGCATTTATATAACCAAACTGGAAGCAAAGCTCTCTTCACCCAAGACTGGACTAGACAGTCAAGAGGAGAAGGTAAACACTTGCACCACACCACACTCATCACATAGTCCCTCAAAACCTACACCACCAAAACACACACATAGAAACACAAAACACACACCTGCATTCATGAAGGCTGTCAAAAAAAATCTACCCAAGCAACAGGGACCTCCAAAGCAGAAACACAAGCAACCTCCACCCCCCCAACACAACCCAAATGACACACAACCCACAAACTCAGTGTACCACTCAACCACAGCCCATAAGGCATAACAACATACCTAACTCTCTAGTCATAGGTGACTCTATAGTCAGGCACACTGATGTTCCACTCACCAGGCAAAACAAGGAGAAAGTCACTGTCAGCTGCCTGTCAGGTGCCAGGATCCGCCACATAATGCATGCACTCAGGTCACTCCACAGCAAGTGCAAATATGACTCTGTCATTGTCCATGTTAGTGTGAATGACCTGAGACGTACCTCCCTGGACTACATGAAAAGAGACATGGAGGAGCTTTCTGATCTTGTAGCCCAGGCAGGTATGACCCTAGCCCTGAGTAGCATCCTACCATCACCAAGAATGATACCACAGTACAAGGATAAAATGATTGACTTCAACAATTGGCTAAGCTTCTGGTGTCATTCTAATGGGATCCAGTATCTGTCTGCCTGTTATGACATGATCGACAGACCACGATGCTTTGCCAGAGATGGCCTGCACCTGTCGCCCTTGGGATTCCGGATACTGGCTAAGGCTCTTGCCAACCCTATAGTGCCTTTTTTAGGCAAGATTCAAATGACAAATTCACCACCGTAACAGGTACAAGCAAGCAAAATCTGAGGGTAATGTTACTCAATGCTAGAAGTCTAAACCTCAAAATGCACTCACTCGAGGCACTCCTTAAAATGGAGAACATCAGCATCTGTACAGTGACGGAGACCTAGTTCAAGGCTTCAAAGAGCACCCCTGCACTACCAGGCTATAATTCATACCACACCTTTCGGCCACCTAACTTGGACCAAAGCATTAAAGGCAGAGGAGTGTCCATATTCATTAAGGAAACCCACACCTCCAGGCTAGTAGCTCAGCATAATGCATCTGAGATTATCCAAGTGCAACTAACTCTGGGCATGACCGCAATGCAAATTGTAGCTTGCTACAGATCCCCCACCATGCCCAGGATTCACACTCCTCATTTCTTGATACACTGGAAAATATTATGGTACAACCTAACACCCTAATAATGGGCAATTTCAACTACCCCACCATTAACTGGGAAAATTAGTCATGTACCAACTCTTGTGCTCAATGTTTTCTGGAATTTATAAATTCCAATGCCTTGGATCAACTTATCCACTCCCACACCAGGGGCAGTAATATCCTAGACCTGGTCATTACCAACATGGGCAACCGGTGTTCCACATCAGAGGTCAATTCCTCGTTGGTCAGTTCCAACCACAAGCAAATCACCCTAGACATCCACATCCCATCCCCACCCCCCATTAGGGAAACCACCGTAAAAAAATTTCTCCAATGTCAACTTCACACTTCTTAAGACAGAAGTGGCAAACTTCACGACACCCATGCTGACGGACAATAGAGATACGACTGCTGAATTCTATACAATTGCACCTTATAAGCACTTACACAAGTGCATGGATCATGCAATCCCTAACAGAACCAAGATGCTATCCTCCAAAAAAAGGAAGCCAATCTGGTGATCCCCTGATATAAACAAACTCTACAACAGAAGAAAGAAACTGTTGCAAAAAAGAGTAAAATCCCATGACTGGAGGAACTCCGTGGTCAGCCTCAGTAAGAAGCTAAGATCCCTCATAAAATCCTCCGAAGCTAGTTACGAAAACAAAATCGCCACTGATTCTAAAGACAACCACAAAAGCATTCTATAGCTATGTCAAGAATCTCAGTGTCAACACTCAGATCTGCTCTGAGATACAGCACAATGGCACTAAATATACAGAACCAACTGATATTGCAAACATCCTGGCAGACAGGTTCAGTGCTAACTTTACCCCTCTCTCATCCCCTAAAGGGCCCATCTCTATACTGGAAGAATGTAAAGTACCTGTAATCATGGCTGCACAGGTAAAAAAAACACACTCTCCAAAGCCAAGAACACAGCATCCATGGGACCTGACAACATCCCAGGCTGCGTTCTACATGAACTACAGAACGAAATGGCACCCCACCTAAGTACCATGTTCAATCATAGCCTCACCACAGGCTTTGTGCCCACTGAATGGCACACAGCAACATTTATCCCACTCCACAAAGGGGGAGCCACCACGGACCCCGGGAACTACCACCCCATTAGCCTGACGAGCCTGGTCTGTAAGGCTATGGAGCGTATCATCATGGAACGTATAAACAATGACATTGGTAATCTCCAAACTCTGGACCCTACCCAGTTCAGGTTTGTAAAAGGCAGATCATGTCTCCTAAACCTGATAGACTTCTTTGAAGTGATCACCAAAGCTGTAGATGAGGATAAGGTGGTACACACAGCCTATCTAGATCTCGACAAGGCTTTCGACACCATCCCCCACTCTGGAATTATAGGCAGACTCACCACACTAGGTATAAATCCCTATGCCACAAGATGGGTTGCCAACTGGCTCACTGACCGAACACACACTGTGAAAGTAGCAGACTCTAAATCCAACTTCAGACCAGTGACAAGTGGAGTACCACAGGGTTCAGTCCTAGGTCCTCTCCTGTTTGGTATCTACTTCTCTGAAGTACAGGCTAACACAGAAGGTCATTGGCTAACAAAGTTCACAGATGACTGCAAACTAGGAGCCATAATCAAATCTCCTAAAGATGTGGGCATCCTACAAAAGGGCCTCACTGAGACAGATGCCTGGTGTCAAAGCCATGGCCTCGAGCTCAATGCCAAAAAGTGCATTGTCATCCCTTTTGGTAAAAAATCTGTACCCATGAACTACCACATAGGTGGTAGTCTACTTAACACCGAAAGTGTTTTTGTTATCAGAAATGGTGGCATTTGATAGTTGCTTACTTGGGACACAGGTGGACAGTAGTCTCTCCTTTGATAATCACATTGTCACAGTAGTCAGGAAATCCTTCTACATGGCACACCTCATCACAAAAGGTTTCTCATCCAGGAAAAAAGAGGTCATTGTTCCCCTCTACTCATCACTCATTAGACCCATTATAGAGTACAACACCCCTTTTGGTATGTACCTCACAAGACATCTACAACAACTGGAAAGGCCACAGAAATACCGCACAAAGAGGATTACTGGCCTCAAACAGATGCCCTACGCGGACCATGTCAAAAAATTCCAGCTTTAATCTGTCACATAACGCCTACTCAGAGGTGATCTCTGCCTAACATACACAGCTATGTCAAACCCAGAGCTGTTAGACATGCTCCACGTAAAGAAATCCCAATCCCTTCAAGCTACATACTCTAGGGACCTAAACCTTGTCACCACAACAAACAGAACATGCTGGAGGGATTGATTCTTGTCTCAGAGACTTCCCATACTCTGGAACAAACTACCTATCTATATCAAACAAAGCTCCTCATTAGCACTCTTTAAGAAAAATCTTGATGATTGGGTGGGAGATAGGAAATTCACCCCGGGGATCACTTCTGTGTCTCTGCTTGACAGGGCACAGGAAAATAATTTTCTTGGGTGGCAAAAGCCAGGGTACTGTTTGGCTAGGCTTATATAGGCCCTAGAGCCAATAGCCTAGTACCTACCTATGAACCTATGAACATATTATGGGCAGAATGAAATGTCAGAAGTGGGGGTTCATATTCAAATTTGAGTAACAGTGTATATACTTGGCTATGTGCACTTCAGGAATGGGTAGATGAAAGATTTTATAAAAGACTTTGAGATGATAATGGAATGTTTTGTCTTAAAAAATTGCATTTATGGACTAAGGGAGTTCTGTTGTTTTTGTTATCAGAAATGGAGGCATTTGATAGTTGCTTACTTTTGTGAATGGAAACAAATAATATTGGGATTTATCATTAGTTTATTGTCTTAGGGTCATAAGCAAAGCTTAGAAAATCATAACTGTGGTTGGGATTGACTTTTAGGACTTTATTTGTTTGCATTAAGAAGGAGAATGTCATCTGAATAAACAGTGATGTCTAGAGATGTGAGTTTCTTTGTGAGGTCCTTTATAGTCTTCTTTCGGCTTTTTCCAAGTTAGGGGTCACCACAGTGGAACTCCGGTCTGCTAATGATTGGCAGTAGAGTTTTACGTGCTGGCTTGCCGGGCCTAACGCACAACCTTCAATGAAGGAACGCCCATTCACGCATGTCGCCACACAGAAGACGCTCTAACTGAGAATCAAATGGGCAATGTCTAACTATGAGGCGACAACGCTACCGCAGCACCACCACCGCCTTTGTGAGGTCCTTTATAAAGGGAATAAACACCATATACCCATCAAATAATGTAATACTCTCTCAACTTTTAAAACTAGACATGATTGGGTAGAAAACCATAAATTAATGACTGTTGACAGTGGAAATAACCTTTTTATCAGAGCTAATTAATATGCTCTGCATTCCAAAATAGTTTCAGAGCTACACTTCTTTGTGGCAAGTCATCAGTAAGCTGTATGACTATATAAACCTACATTCTATCATAAACAAGTTCAGCAACTTTTTACCTTCACTTTTCTAGCTATGTTTCTGAAACGTGTTACAGTTTAAGTTATGATTTGTTATTATTATTATTATTATTTAGTCATTTATTTGTTGATTTAAATGTCTAACTGGGAAAACTCATTTTCAGTTCAGTGCCTACATGAAGATGTCCAAATATTCATACAATAAACAATGAAAAGTTACATTAATCTAAAGAATATGGAAAAGTGTAATACATCCTATTCATGTAAATTAGACACATAACTACAAATGCAGTTAAATGATTAATATAGACAAAAAAAACAGCATTCAGTCATGCAGTTATAACCCCTCTACCTAACGTCACTTCTCCTAATGGACTGAAGTGGTATAGACTCTCTACCCTATTACCAACGTATTTGAAAAACTTTTATAAAAGTAACTACGTCAGCACATTAACAGCTATGACCTGTATTGTGATACACAGCATGGTTTTTGCAAGGCCTTCAGTACCTTTACTGACAGGGTAGAGGCCACAGATACCATTTATTGCAACATTAATGAGGGGCTTATTACTGCAAGTCTTTAAGTTTGCATAACAAAGGCTTTTGAAACAGTTACCCATACTATTTTTCTCAACAAACTAAAAAGACTCAATTCAGGAGATAACACCATTTGCTGGTTTGATATTCAAGATGGCTGTACATTGATCAACAACTTGAATTCAGCTCTTCCAGTGTGAAAAAAGAAACTAAGAGGTAACGGCAAGGAGCTCTGCATGTTTTGGTAAATTCAGTTACTAGTTGGTATGTACACTGCCTGGATGCCAACAAAGAAGAAATATTTAGAGCATGAAAGAAAATCAACTAGAAAAGGTAAAGACAAAACACTGAATGGAAAGAATCATCCACCTATTCAGTGAAAATAAGGTCAAGCTCCACCTTTGGTGCTGGACATGTCTTCCAATAATCTAAAGGAAAAAATGCCAAATGTGCTAATAGCTGATTAAAATAAACAAAAATTGAAGGAGTATATCAGCTTAATAACAAAAGGCTGGTAAAAATAGAATAAGCTTTAATTAGCTATTCAGATAAACTGATAAAAATGAAAAAATTAGGGGTTGAAATAAAGAAAAGACTAGCTGAGTATGAGACTGCTCAATAAGAATTTTTAAAAAAATGGTAGAGTTAGAGGACACAACACACAGTAAAAAACTGAGATCTGTCTGCTGTACAAGAGGAACTGAAAGTAGCAGACTGCATTAATTGTAGGAAAGCACAAATAATCAACATGACTGGTATTCCACAGCAGGATTTCTTAATTGAAAGGGCACACCATGTGTATACTCCAAACATGGGCATGAGAAAGCAGCCAAGACCTGTATTAATAAAGACGCAATCATAAGAGCCGAAATAATTGATTCTGACAAAACTGTGTCAAAAGGACAAAGTATTAAAAATTGGAGACAGTCAAGTAATTGTGAACAATTATTATTTACTGTACACCAGGCAGAAATGAAACACATTCATCCAAGCAATCAAGGAAGGTTGAAGGGCAGGAGTGAGATTCAAACTGCTGTACTCGGCTGTCGTCAAAATATTTTTTATAGAGTGACTTTGCTAGTGAAAACTCTTCCAATGTTCCAAAAGAAAATGCTTAAGAGACAGAAAAAAAGTACAGGAGCTGACTAGAAGAATCAGGAGTACCCTGGACTTGAACAAGAGTCTTGGTTTGGGAAATGGTGATAAAAAGGAAGACCAGCAACATTGGTATTAGTGAATAACTGTGAGACTGTAAAGAGTATAGTTGAAAGCTTGGACTTTTGTTGATGTTAAACTTGTGGAGGACTGAAACGGGTATGCCCAACTTTATTTTACAAATGTTTGGAAGGACAGTAAAGGGAAGGATGGAAAAAAAGAAAGGAAAAGTAAGTGTAAGTAAAACAATTTTTATTCTTAACAGTATTTATATCAAACATTTCATGATATAAATGGCATGTTATATAGTAAAACATTTTCAGTTAGTGTTGTATATGATAAAGATGCTAAAATAAACAAGTGATTTTTTTTATTTTTCATTTTTAGTTTTAAGAAATGTAAGCAGTGCAATGTATAAAGAGAAGAAAGCCTAGACAAATGCATGTCTAAGTTAATATGCTGTAATCTTGAGTTGTTGAGGTGGGAAAATGAATAGAAACATGCACCGATTATAATATATGCATTGCTAATATGTTTTGTCTTATTTCAGCATAGGCAAATGTCTGGAGTACGGCCTTTGACTTAATCTATTTTTTTGTGTGTGTAAGGAAGTAATAAGCGGATAATGAATGTAATAAAAAGTTTTCCTTTGGCAAATAAATATTCAGTGTAAGTTAAGGGATCTGCAGAACTATACATTTTATACTTGTGTTTCCATGGAGACAAGCTGACTGACTATATGGGGAAGTAATAAAACAAAACGCTTTTTTAAGGCTAGATGTTAATGATTTCTGAAAGCATTTAATCTGTTTTTCACATCTGGAAGGGGAATGAGGATATGACAAGAACAGACGACAACTATTGTAAGTAAGAGTACAGGGTCTAACATGTGTCTTAGCATGGATAACCTATGTCTGCATGTACAGCTGTTGTTTTGTGATAATTATTCTTATCAGGAGAATTAAACTTCCGTATTTGAAGTTGCACATAGTTTTAAGTTAATAGGCTATGGGGTATTCTATGAGTATGCTTGTGTCTTTTTTTGTTTGAGGGTCTTGATTAAAATAAAAATGTTTGTAAAATGTGAAATAGGTTCAAATGTATATGAAAAGAAACAGCTATATAAGAGGTCAGCTGCCAAACATTAGTGGGTTCATATAACACAAAATCTGGAAACAACCATTTTAAAAAGCCATCATATATATTTAATGGGCAGAAAAAATAACTTCTTATCATAATAGCTACATTAAACATATTATTTTGGATTGTGAATGGCAAGAGTATTGAATTATATTAACAAATACAGGGTGTAAGTAGAAATGCTACAGAAGATACACTTGGAAATAAGTGGGTATGCAACTTTTATAAAGAAAGGCTTTCAAGATGGATATTTAGTAGAATATCAGGGACAAATAAAAGGAGGATTACTTATTGCTACATGAGCTTCAATAGTGACAGAAGAGGGAAAATCTAGTAATAGCAGATTTATTGTAGTGCTAAGGGGCTACTGGCAAGAGAGGAGGATTATGTTGACATGTATTTATATTCCACCTAAAACTTCTATTATGGAGATTAAGAACATTTTGGAAGAAATAATCAGATTTTTAGCAGGGAACATTACTTATAGGTGAAGAATGGAACTTGATTTGAGACTGTGAGGATGTATAGGAGACCTATTATGGAAAATATGACAAAAGGGGTTTGATTTCTGAATACATTTATGAAAATATTTGTCATGGAAGATGTGAATTCAGTAGCAGGAACTCAGAGAGTATTTACATACTATTCCCTAAGGTACCATAACTGGGATAGATTGAACAGAAATTATATTTCACAGGAACATGTGCATTTAATTGAAAGCTTTTTCATGCATCTAATAACAATTTCAGATCATGCAAAAATAACAACTAAGATAAAAAAGGAGAGTATTGAAGCAAAAATGAGGGATCCCCTTTGAAATGTTGAAATTCCAAATAACCAAACTGCATTTTCATGAGATGAAAATCATGAAACATTACATACCCGAACAGCAAATTTTTCCAGGGCAAGTGAAAATTTGTTTATGGATATGAATAGTAAGTTAAAAGCAGTGAACATGTTTTCAGTTCCTTTAGATTTATATACAGGTTGGGCAATTTTTTATCAACCAGAAGGAAAGTTGTGGACAATAATTAATAAAGAACTGAAGGATTTTATCTGAAGTGGAAGAAGGTAAAGGTCAAGTGTGATAAGATGATGCTTCCAATAGAATGAGGTGGTTTAGGATTGCCTGATTTGAACAAATATTTTACAATTACACAGTTAATGCTCATATACATAACACAAACAGAAAGGTATAATTCAAAGCGGAGGGGGGATTCAGGAAATAAGGAAAGGATGAGATTTTGGATGCAGATCCTTAAGGAAGACAACGGCCATGCAGAATATTATATTCATAAAGTATCAGAAAGTCTTCTAAGAACGAAACCAATGTGAGCATAGAGAAAGGAGATTCTGTCAATAGTGTGACTTCAATCAGGGGTAAAAAGAGTAGTCAAGACAGGACTAGAGTTTACTGGAGAAAACTGGCAAAGGAACCAAGGTAATGGAGCAAATAACTCCAGAGGGAAAGATGATATAGTGGGAAGAGGTCAAGAAGATGTTTGGACTGCAGGCTAGAGACTGCCTTCACTAGTAGGTGTTGATATCAGAGTACAGATAAAGAGAAAGGGATAGGGGAATCTGAAGTTTAAGACCTGCTTTGGTAGAGTTTTTAGTTAAGTCTAGAACAGAAGTTGGTTTTACTTTTAAAAAAGGGATAAATAGTAGGGTATAGAAAATATTATACAATAAATAAAGGAATCAGCCAGTGAAGGTTAGAAAAGATTGAGAATGGATACCAAATATGCAATTCACAAGGAAACAATGGGAGGACATATGCATGGCTTCCAAATATGCAACTAAATCTAGAATATTTAGGATTTTTTGTATGGAAGTGTTTCTATAGGAATTTTTATTCACCAAGCAGACTCCAAATATTTTTTTCTTAGCCATTTGGCAAATGTTGGAGGTGTGATTGGAAAGAAACAGGTTACTGGGAATATATGTTTTGAGAGTGGATTGAGCTGTCAGACTTTAAAAATTCCCTACAATGTAGTCTGTCAGAAATATTGGGTGAGAAAATGGGTGTAACTAAGGAAGTTATTTTTTGAAGAGGGATACAAAATCTGAATTGTTTAGACATATTAAGGTCTTGTTAAGATTAATTCTGGCGGCCTAAAAAGAAGTTGCTGTGAAAATCAAAGTCTAATCCAACTGTACTTAAAGTAATGAATATTGTAACAGAGATAACATAATTGAAAGTAGGATATTTAGAAAGGGTAGGAGCAAACTACATAGGAAAAATGGAAATTGTGGGAACAATAAATGCAGAATAATGTTTTGGAGGAGGAGTGAGATTTAAATGAAGGCAGGAACTGGGACAATTTATGTAATATTAGTTTGATAATAATTGTATAAAAGTATGTATGTGATGTATAATGTGAACATGTTAAGATTGTTTGTTTTCTTTTATATAAATGTGTCTTTGCCATACCTCTCAACTGTCCAGATTTTCATCTGTTCCTTATACAATTTGGGGTTTTCTAGCAAATCACTGGGATGAACTGAGGATTGAAGTCACTAAATAATTATATACATTTGAGATTCAGACTTCAAATCCTTCAGAAAATGTATATTAAACACGCCCTGTTACTCTAGCAATTTTCTACATTTATAAGAGCAATATTTAAGATATGTCCCCATTTTTCAGCCTTTGCCTCCCCCCCCCCCATTTTGTCAAGCTTTGTCCAGATTTCTTGCACTTGGAGGTTCAGAGGTATGGTCTTTGCCTGTGTCTTAAGCTATAATTCCTTAAGGATCTTTAAAACTATATATATTTGCTGGTTTTACAGCTATCTAAAACACAGAACCTTCCAAGTCCATAATAATGTCTCATTCTTAACTGTAGTTAAACTTAAAACATATACACTGCAAGGGTCTGTACTAAGTCCTCTTCTGTCTCTGTGTTAATGATTCCCCCACCCCTAAATTACCAGATGTTAAATTCATAATGTATGCAGATAAAATGCTGCTCCTGCAATCCATTACTAGCCCCTCTGACCTGCAAACCAAGTTACAGGAAAATTTATCTCAATTATTCATCTGTTCCACTTCTAATCAAGTACTAATTAACCCTAAGAAAACCTATGGCATGGCTTTTGCCTCATGCAAAAAATTGCCCATTATCCCTGCTATTCTCTTAACATATGTTAATGGGAACATAATAATGTCGCTGAACCTAGTCTTAATACTTGACCCTGTCTTTTCCTTTTTTACACATATGTATTTTGTAACTAATAAAGGCCTTGTTCAATTTAAACTATGTTAGAAGATCAGTCACCTCCTTTTATCCACTGCTCGCATGACTATTGCTAAAAATATTTTAATACACAGACTAGAACATTTTTTGCTATGCATTCAGCCCACAATACCCACAAAATACAGACTACTGAGAATAAAATCTACAGATTCATTCTATTAGCAGACCCCTAGATGCACCGTTGCAATTTGCTAAAAAATTCCAGATGGCTTTCAGTGCCTCATAGGGACACTTTCTTCTATGTTCTCAAATTCACAAGGCTGTAAAATACAGTTACTGACTTTTTCAGAGTGAAACTACCATTAGAAGACAACCCTTATGGCTCTCTCTCTCTCTAGTATGCCCTCCATTTAAACTTCTGTAGGTGAGACAGAATTCTCTAGATTAGGACCTTTGACATGGAACTACTAGCCTACTGACATCCAAAATCTAGAAAACATTACAAGCTTCAAAGGTACACTTAAAGAGCATGTATTTACTGAATTAACCTGAAATGCTGCCATGACAATGGTTAGGTAACTTGCCATGCCATATCATGATGTATTTAAGGATCTTTTGTCATCCTCTTAATGTGGCATCTTATATTGAAATATTTCATGTGTATATATAAGCTTATATATCTATGATTGCTCTGTATTATATACATATCATAGCTTATATTTTGTATATATATTTTATTTTTTCTTAATGAAATTTGATTAGACCTTTTAATCTTACCCTATCTGCATTGAATCTTGCCGTTATATTCTGAATTTTGTCATGTACGCATTCTGTATATAACATTGCTGATTAGAAACACCATGCATTTTCTGCTCTTTGAGCTTAAGTTGTGGCTGAAAAGGGTCTATAGACCAGTCTACTTACACAATGAACAAATAGTGAATAAATAATAAATAAACTGCTAGGCTATGAATGAATAGCCCAGAGATTAAGCAGGGTCAAGCAAAACATACAATTAATTATGAAGTTCAATACAAATATACTACAAAATGACAATGATCATCTCTGGCTAGAGTTTTACATGGAATAGAAACGTTTGAATTTAATAACAATCAGTGCATGTCTGCACATCTCTCCAGAACAGACTGCTTGTAGCCAGAGGATTCTGTATACTTATACAACAAATGAGCCAACTCAATAAACACAACAAGGTTCCAATAAATAAATACAGACTAATGAATGCAGCCATGAGGACACATAAAAGGTTAGATAAAAACTTTAATAAAGGACAATATACATAGCAAGTAACTTCATCATGCAATGCTATAATACACTGAACTTTATCAAAAGAAAAAACAATAAAAAGTGACATATTTAAAACACATATAACCACAGTAACTGGGCTCCATAAAGCACATGGTCACTGATGAATGTATGTATGTCTTTCTACACTACCATGTACCACTTGGTCTACTACGGTTTCATGGGTTCATGGGTCCATAGGCAATTACTAGGATAATGGCTTAAGAGCCCTTACAAGCCTAGCCAGTATAACCTTATTTTACTTGACATATGGCCCCCAGGAGCAAAATGATGGCATGGATTTATGCCTATGAATTGAGTATCTTACAGATTGCCCCTGTCCATAAGGGACATATGCCCTACTCCAGGTGTGAATTTAGACATATATCTGTCTCTGCAGCATGTTTTGTTTGAGCTGCTGACTAATTTTAGATGCCTATATTAGGTGACCCTCATGCTGTATGACTTGTGGATGTGTAGCAGTTCCATCAGGGCTGGATTTCTGAGTACCTTGTACATCAGGCGTAGGTCACCCCTTAACAGTTGGTAGTAGACAGAGTAAAGTGATAGGGTTTTTAGTCTATCCCATAGGTTATGTTGTTTACACCCTGTATTCTCTTTATAAGTAATCTATGAGGTTGCTCCAGCTGCTGTAAGTGCCTAGTCAAGTACACTCCAAATGATGCATTGTACTTGATTATTGGTCTAATGAGGACTGAGTACATTGGGACTATAGTTTCCTTGGCTCTGGATGGCATACCTTTACTTATAAGCTGTGCCACATAGAAGAACTCCCTTACCACTGTGGACACATGGTGGTCAAAGCTCAGGCTACATTCTATATGTGTACCTAAATCTCTCAGCTCTAAGTTTACTCTTAGGGGTGTGGTATTGATGTTGTAATTTTCAGGGATATTTGACTTCCCAAAGAGTATGATAATGCATGTTTTGCATTCAGTTTCAGGTCATGGCTTTGGCATTCTTCTTGAAGGATATCTACATTGTTGGGGGGGGGGTGCAATGATTGCCCCCAGCTTCCAATCATTGGTAGACTTCTTCATCCAGAGGCATTTCACATTAGCCATGACTTTAGAGAAATATATTCTGAACAGGAGGGGTTCCAGCAATGAGCCCCGTGGCGCCTCACTAGTAACAAGACTCTTGCTGGATCTGGATTACCCACTTTGACCACACATATCCTGTGCATGAGCCAATTGACTCTCCATCCAGTGATGTAAGGTTTTATGCCCACAATTGACAATGGACTTAAGTCTGACAAACATATAGCACTAACGATTAAAAACGTCCATATAAACCTTGCTGCTCTCTATCAGGCTAAAGCCTAACTTACCGATCATGCCAGACTTGCAACAGCTAGAACCCATCTCTTATCTTCCCTACTTCACTGTTCTCAAATATTTGCCAACCTTTCCGAATCTGATTTGAATAACCTTGAATCTTGCTATAACAAAATAGTCAAATTTGCTGTTAACCAGTCTCATAGATCTCATAATTGCACTGCCCTTCACCATCTGAACTGGTTAGAACTCCCTAACTTATTTAATTTATTTTATTTTACATTTGTTAACCAGGAAATTCCGACTGGACCAGGTCCATAACTTACTAACACCAAATCAATTATTAACTGCCCACATAGTCATATAAACCTGACAACTGTCCTGCTCTATTGGACCTTGTTAAACCCTAAACTAACTTGAAGTCACTTAGGTCTGCTGATAAAGTATTGTCGAAAGTTAACAAAACCCAAAACTCACATGGTGACTCCTTATACTGCCATAAAATTGCCAAACACTAGAATTATCTTCCCCAGCACATTCTGTCCATCACTGATACACAAACCTTCAAACAGTCCCTAAAAGAATACTCTCCTAATCATTGACTATGCTCCTGTTCTCCCCCAGACTAACTAATCTTACCCTTTTTATAGTCTACCTTCATTCCCTCCATTAGCCATTGTCATTCTTGGCAATGAGACTTCTACCTTCCTTTTGATACTCATATGTACTTTTTGTCCTAAAAAAAAAAAAGTTTTCCTTGTATGCAGTATCCTAATGAATCTTGAAAGCTTATTGTATTTTCCTTAACTAATGTTGCGTGTTTATGATATAATGTTAATGATTTACTTGAACTTCTTTTTGTTTTGTTTTTTTGATGGTTCTCACACACATACATTTTTGTACTAATGTATAACTATGTAATCTTGCTTGGAGCTTTTTTCCCCTGGTCTCCGCTGAAAATGGGCTCCTGGCCCAGTTGGCCACTAACCGGTAATGAAATGTAAATAAATAAATAAATACATTTTGTGAGTTTATTTATAATATATGAGTGGGGAATTGTGTCAAATGCCTTGGCCAGGTTGAGGTAGGTGGTGTAGACTGTTTTACCCTCATCCATGGCCTTAGTGACTTTTTCATAGAAATCCACCAGATTCAGTAGGCGTGACCTGTTCTTGACAAAGCCGAATTGGGTCAGGTCCAGTGTTTGCAGGTTTCCTAGGTCATTATTTATCAGAACCACGATTATTATTTACATGGCCTTAATTATAAGACCAGTCAAACTTATGAGTCCGTAATTTCCCATGTCAGAAGATGAATCCCCTTGATGCAGAGGGATGACTGTTGCTGTCCTCCACTCTACTGGGATGAAGCCAGTCCAGAGGCTGTGACTAAATAGAAATCCAAATGGGCCTGATAAGTCTTGATTTTAGCTGGTTAAGAGGCAACTTGGTAAATCATCAGGCTCCATTGAAGCAGTATTTTAAGCTTTCATGAGCATAGTGGCAACCTGTTTTTTTGGCAATAACTGTTGGTGGTGGAGAGTATTTCTTTGGGGTGAACTGGGGGTGATAGGGAGGTGAAATGTGAGCTGAATTTGTTATATCTTCTGGCTGAGTTTAGGTGATGCCATCTACAACTAATTCCAAACATTGGTGGGTTTTGTCCTTAAGATTGAGGACTTAACTGAAAATTCGTTATGGTTATCTTTAGCTTTGCAGTTTATTTTTACCTTAATGTCTGCTTTCAGTGACTTGACTAGTTCTCTGAATCACTTATTTAGACTAATGAGGGACTTTTTGCTCTGTTATGCAAATTCCCTCTTGCTTCTCGAAAGAAATTTCTTTCTTTTGTTGTACAACCTATTAATAAAACGGGTTCACCAAGGTGGCTTATTTTTGGGTTTGACCTCATTTTATTTTAGTCTGGTACTGCCGTTTCTATGCATTTGTTTATAACTGAAGTACAGGGCTTTTGTATATACCTCTGCAAAGGTTTCTGCATTTTCTGGATTTGGGGGAGCTATGCCATCCCTTAATCGGGGGGGGGGGGTAATTTACATTAGAGATGTTCTTAAAGTTTTAAGCGTTAGGTGGGGGGACTAGTTTTACCTTTATTTCAAGGGAGACTGCTTTGCAATCTGATCTTACTGGTGAGGACATCACAGTGGGGGGGGGGGGGGGCAGCACTCTCCCATATTTGTGAGTCCCAGATCTAGGATATGTGTTCCCCTAGTGGGAGTGCAGACTACCTGCTCCATGGCATTTAAATTTACAAAGTCAAGAAATCTTTGGGCCTGCATGTCAGTGTATGTGTATGCCTCCCAATTAATGGAGGGGTAGTTAAAATCACCCATGGGTATGGTATTGGGCTGGTTGGTGAGCGATTCTAGTAACTTCAGGTATCATATATGGATTTCCAGGCTCATGGTGAGGGACCTGTAGCTAGCAAGAATATTGTAATGAATGTTTCCCATGGTTATCTCAACATGGAGTAGCACAAGCATGTCATATTGCTTGACGAGCCCTTAGGAGTGCTTATCTTTTATGTAGATAGATATAGCTTAGCCTTTTGCTCTTCAATGTTCAGTGGATGGTCAGAATGTTTGAAAAGCATTATAGCCAAGCACTGCCAGAGTGCTTTCCATAGGTTTGAACCATGTTTCAGCAACTGCTCAGATGGTAACATTCTCCAGACTGAGGAGATCTTCAAGGGAGTGCAGCTTCTTGTTGAGACTCCTAACAGTGAGCAGTAACACCTCTCGCTTGCCCTTAGTAGTTTTTGTTATATTGGAAGTTTTTTTGCTTGGCAATGCTATAAAAGGTCACTATAGGCTTGGATAATGTTTTGGCCAATGTCCAAAAGCCTAGAGGTGACAAGTGAAGGCTATCTTTGGCAAATCAGCCTGTCAACCATGTCTTCCCAGGCTGACAAGTATTGGACCCCCTTGGAATGACACCAGTAGCTAAGCCAATTGTTACAGTCAATCATTTTCTGCTGGCATTGTGGCATCATCCTTGCAGATGGTAGAATGCTGCTAAATGCTAGGCTCATATCTGCCTGTGACACATATTTGGAGAGCTCAATTACGTCTCTCTTCATATTGTCCAAGGAGGTATGTCTCAGGTCAGTCACACCCACATGAACTATGACTGATTCATACTGGTACGTAGGGATAAAGGACATGAGTTCTTGCATGATCTGGTGAATTCTGGCACCTGAGAGGGAACTAACATTAACCTTCCTCTTATCCAGTCTGATAAGAGGGACATCAGTGTGTGTGTCACATGCCAGAAGCTTGTGAATGACTTGCTCATTGCTACCTGATCAAAAAAGCAAGTGCACAATCTCCCAGTATTTTTATTCATGAAAATTACATAACAATCCCACAACCTGATCCTAGTAAACTACATTGCACTCCCAGAACATCCCTGAATCCATCCCTTAAATCCTCACACAGTCCTAGGCTTAATCTGAAACTTTTATTCCTAATCTAAAACTCCTTTCCTTAACCTTAAATTCATATCTGATCCCTGTACTTAAAATTTCCCTCCATTTCCCTAAACCCAAATTCCTCTGTCATTCCCTAAATCTAGTACTCCTCTCTCACTTTCTAAATCTAAATTCCTTGATATCTCCCTATCCCTAAAACTCTCTTCCTGTTTCCTTAGCCTAAATTCCTTGATTGCTCCCTAAACCTTAATCTCCTTCTTGGTCCACAACCATAGCATCCCCTCTGGCTCCCTAAACATAAATTTACCAATCTGTATCTAACTCTAAACTCCATTCCCTGAACCTAAGGCTTAATACCATAGTTGACAAGGAAGCCTAACAGCTGGACTCCCTCCCCACTGCCTACTGCACTTCCCTTGCTCAAGCAAGCCTGACTACATGCTTAAGTCATATCTTGCAACTGCACTTTTTTCCACAAAAAAGGTTAAACCTTGCTTAAGGCTTAGCTCAAGCGTGACTGGCAGCCACGACAGATAGGTTTCCAGCTGCAATACTGTAGTCTTTGAGTTGTTGAGACTCAAGCACATGAATTATATCTTGTGTTACTTCTCTTCATTGACTTCAGTCAGCCATTATGTAACACAAATTGGTCTATAACTACCTTATCCTGCCTGTATAGTATCCATGAATATTTTGACCTTAATGTCCTAAGCATTGTATGCAGTTTACCATTTACAATTGTTAATATTTATTTATTTGTTTGTTTATTTGTCTATATGTTTGTTAGTTATTTATATTTGTTGACTAGGAATGCACATCTGGGGAAACAAATTTTTCATTCAAGTCTCAGAATGAAAGAGAGCACAAACAAAAGTTTTGAGCAATAACTTGGATCTGTGTGCATTTTGATAAAGCAATGATTATGGAACAGATGCCCTGAGTTTGATCAGTGGCTTTCTTGATGGAACAGCTGGGAATGGGGGGTGTCATGAGAGATGCATCTTCTGATAGCATGCTTACCCAAGAGAGGGATTTGTTGAGCCCTTGTTTTATAAGGTCTGCATCTCCAGAACTAAGGCAGAAAAATGTTATTCCTGAAGCAGCCCTTAGACTGGGTAATGCATACATATGACAACCCCAGCTGGATGTGTTAATGGTTACAGAGACATTGTGTAGGGGCAATACATGCCCCCTATTAAGAAATAAGTGTTCCCCTTGGAGATGTGGGTGCTCACACCATCACTAGGAAGTACAGGGTACAGCAATAACACAAGTATCTCATGGCTACCTAGCTGACAGTTATGCCACACACCACTCTTATCTGATCAAGGCATGAGTGGGCTCCAGTGGCTCCTGCCCAGGAGGGGAACAAATGACTACTGGAATTCTGCCCCAGCAGGGATGGCCATGGTGGTGGCCTGATGGTCAGCAGGCATGGCAGCAGGAAAGCATACAGAAATAATGTTTTAGAAAATAATCAGGAAAAATTTATATATTCAAATAAGCATCTATGACAAAACAGAGACACAGATACACAGTAACAACATTTTTGAAGATCATTAGTAAAGCTGCATAAAAATTACATGGAACACATACCTAGTACTTGGCCAAAGACTGAAAAATATTAAATTTAAAACATGTTTACATATTGGAGCAAGTGCAGAGACATAAGGCAGAAACAACTAAGCCAGTCAATTATTGCTCAATTAATTGTTATGGTTAACATCAAAAATTCAAAATGTCAAAATTTGGCAGATAGGAATATACTCTTCTAAATTATCCCAAAAATGAGAAATGCCATAAATATGCAAAAATACCGAGCCAGCAAAAACCAATGTAAGACATTATTATGACAGTCAAAATAAATGTCTGATTTCATTCAGAAAACAGCCTTCAGGCCCTACTTTCTTTTGACTGGGAATAAACAAGATTTTAAAAATTAATAAGACATCCACCACATGACTACAACTAAAGTCTTCAGATGTTTAACCTGGTCAGCAGTTTTACAATTATTTATAAAATTATCCCTTCCACCAGCCTTCCTAATTACATAATTTCATGTTACTTCACTAATGTATTTCAGACTATGTCATAAAATAGCTCACTACCTTAGAAGTTGCTAACGTGTTTGTATCTTTAGTATCATAATATTTGATAAAGCTAACTGAAAAACTGAAGTCTACGAGCTGTCTAACCTAGTAACAGTACTAATCAGTTGCAGTATCAGAGAGACAACGAGAGTTACATCACACACCTATAGAAACAAGCTATCCTACTGCCCCTTCATAAAAACAGCTCGTATATAACTTTTCATTTATCTTCCTATATCTTGTTTCCTATGTCCTGTGAATGTAATGGAAACAACAGTAACTGGTTTGTATATTAGACTATGAAATCAAAGTATGGCTTCAGATCAGACTGGATTGGAAATATGTCTATTTAAATCAATAGACCAGGCAAGCTCTGAACATAAGAACAATGCATTTGTCACTATATGGATTCTCAATCTCTTTAAAGCATATTATATAGAAGAAAAGTCTATTGTAGTATAATGTCAGCCTAGCAGGCATTCACAGCAATCATCATGAATTGTTTACCGGTTATACAGAAATGCATTAAATGAAATGCCCTGATTTCCACCTTCCACAGCACACAGCATTCTACAATTTCAAGCATTTTGTTTAGTTCTATTTATTTTTCTTTGAGTTTACAAATGACATAAAATTTGAATACAACAATATAGAACATATCTAATGAGTATAGTAGCCCACTGCATTAGGCTCAACTCTTCCAGTATCATTTGCAGAAATGAACTCCAATCCACTTTTATTTTTTTAGAAATGGAAATAGTTATGTTATATATAGATGAGTAGAGTAACAGCGAGAGGCTGTTCATTTTTTATTATGGTTGGTGCAATCTGTGCTGACTTCTAGTCTGCAGGACAGAAGCCTGCTGCAGTGGGATGTTTACTTTCCATATGTTGTTTGACTGTGGATTTAAGATATATACGTAAAGGACTGATAGGGTTGCTCCCTGGAAAACATGCTTTTTTTCCCCTTTTTCATTGTATTTTTAAGTTACATGTCATGGTTTAATAAAAGAAAAACATGAAATGTAACCCATAGTCAGTTGATTCTATTTAGAATGCATAAAGCTTTTAAGAAGTGACTCAGACAACCCATTCCATATCGCCCTACACTTCATGTGGTTCTCTCTTGCTAGGTGTAAGTTATTTTGCATTATCTCTTCCTCTCTATTCTATGAACTTACTCCTGTCAGCCTTTACCTTCTGAAAAGAATTGTGTTGCATCACTTTGAAGTAACAATGTTAGCACTTTTCACCATTTAATTATGGTATGTTTTTATTTACTGTCATTCGGTTTATTTTCAAAGAGCTTAAATTCTTATGTTTACTTTAAACTAATATTATAAACTGTATGTCATAATAAGGTACTGCTTGATTTTCAGGTAAGTGTGTGTTGTAATAATATGCTTGCTGCGTTGCTAATTGCAGTCTTGCAGGAATACAGTTTATGCATTTAAGCTAGGACTTCATTATGTTTTGAAATGTATGATAAAATGCAGTTCAGAATTTCACAACTTTACTCAGACAAGTACTAAGATCTGCGGTGGTGGTGCTGCGGTAGCGTTGTCGCCTCACAGCAAGACGTTGTCCTGTTCGATTCTCAGCTAGAACATCTTCTGTGGAGACATGCGTGAATGGGTGTACCTTCGTTGAAGGTTGTGCGTTAGGGCTGGCAACTCAGCACGTAAAAATCAACTGCCAATCATTAGTGGACCGGAGTTCCACTGTGGCGACCCCTAACTGGGAAAAGCCGAAAGACACAACAACAACAACTCAGACAAGTACTGCATTATTCAAAAGGTGCTTTTTATTATTATCACACAGTTGGACCGTTATAGATCAAGAGATCAAGATCATGACTAAGTGATGCTGACAAACACAAAATACTTGACTATGTGATATAATAGAATTAGTAGTATTATTAGTAGTATAATAAATTATTTATTATTAGCGATGATGAAAGTTTTTTGAGAGATTTTAAGCCCAATTTGTTTATTTTTTTTAGAAAGAAAAGAATCTTACATACATACTCTGCAGAGAGAGATGTAACCTTAGTGATGTTGGATCAAAAATAGTGAAGAAGGATCAATTGTGGTTGTGTTAAAGCAAATGGCAGCATTAAAAAAAGGAGTAGAGTTTAAGCATCCCATTAGTGGGAAGGTGTATCACTTTAGAATTAAGGCTAGCTGTCTGGCCCACCAGATTTAGTATATATAGCAGAGTGTAATTTATGTAATTGTTTTATGTTGGAAAAACCAACCAAATGTTAAAAGCGAAATTTTCACATTTAGCATAAGGAATAATGATGAACACAATGCCAATGATTAGGCATGTTAAAAGACAACCCTTCACACAGATTCACTTTTTTAGGCTATTATTGTGAATTTAAGACTGACCAATAGGGGGTGACATCAAGTTGAATACTGAACTAGTTGAATCAAATTTGGAGATTGACAACACAACATAGGGCCAGGGTTTAAGCGATGTTATCCTTTAAAACCCACAAGATACACACACACACACACACACACACACACACACACACACACACACACACACACACACACACACACACACACACACACACAGTCATGAAGATTTACAATCAAATGCACATATTCATTCACTGTTACCTAGCCATTTCTGAAACTAAAATATGTCAAATATTTCCACTATAAATAAAGAAGGAAATGGCTAATTTTTCTGAAAAAAACCCCCACTAAAAACAAATAAAACACTCATTAGAATCACAAAAAATTACAACAAAAAGAAAAAAACCCCTCAAACACTAAGGATGTGTGCTATGAGCAGTAATGTCCTTAGTGTTGGCCACTACAGGTAAATAATTTACCTTACAGGGGTTGGTAGACCCTATGTCAGCTATGCTGGTATCATAGCACCTCTTGGTGGACCTTTTGTTCCCCATAATACCCACTTGTCATGCATTGTTTCTTGCTGAATCTGATGCCTCTCTTCCACCATATAGCTTCTTCCTGCTAATATTTTGCATCTGTCCATTTATTTACACTTCAGCAAACAAATCAACTTTATTGATTTCTATCCCCGTCCTTTTATACTCATCTCAGACCCAGTGACTTCTTTATTACCTTCATCTGCTAAATTTCTGTCCCTTCTAATATTTCATGATCCTGGTGTTCTTCCTTCTACATTCATCCATAAATAGTCCACTATAATTACAACCAGATAGTATTTATTTATTTATTTATTTAGTTGCATTTGTTTACTGGGATGGTCCAGCTGCACCAGAAGTGTCCATTTTCAGTGGAGTTCCAGGGAGAAAAGTTACTCATATACAACATTTCACATACTATACAGAATTTACATTAATCAAGACATTTAGTACGTATTATTGGCAGCTTATACAATTGGTGAAAAAACAGTACATAAGTAATCATTCTCAAATCAAAAATATTATACAAACAATACAGAGTATATACATGAGAACACGCCATGTGAGTAGTTTTCAGCTAGCAAAATTTATATAGGACACTTCATGCAGTGGGTGCAAAGCAGATATAGGAATTAATTAGAGACTAGGTACTTAAACTTTTCACACATTCAGGAGGTGTAATAGCTGAGCAATGGGCTATATTCCTTTACTATTTAATAGCCAACTATTTGTTTATTATATTTCCTGCTTGTATCATTTGGCCTACATTGTATAAATGTATTTTCTTTATTCTTATTTTGAATGATAAAAGTGTGTTCTTGATGTATAATTTTTTATTAATCCAGCATCCATTTGTATTATTTTTTCTGTCCTCATTTAATAAAGGAGTTATTGATTTGTTTATATTTATGGTATAGCATTTTTATAAATTATATATATTGCTCACTGAAGATTTTCTATCTAAAACTCAGCTGCAAATAGACATCTTCCAGATGAACTATACCAGTTAACGAAAACATATAAGCAAATAAATGAATACTTAGATGTTACTAGACATATGATTATGGCAACATTTGATGCAGTTTGGTGCCTGGGTGTTGTGAACCTATTAAGCATGATGTTAACAGAGTATATGCAATGCAATATCTACGTTACAGAAACAACATTAGGGTTAATATTGATTTATTTGTGTGCATGTCATAATTAAATATTGCGGTCAAAGGAAATAGCTTTTAAAGTAGCAGATCAGCTGCTTTCTTATTAGTTCTTTCAGTTTAGCTTCATAGATTAAAAGGGCTTGTAACCATCTCCCATTGTTTTTCCAAAGACTCCTAGAGACAAAGCTAAGCACATCTGCTGAGAAAATATATTTTTCTGGCATTTTCCTGACTTAATCTCCTCATATTAACCAAAAACATAAGCCATATTGTTGCACTTAAATTTTTCTCGGTGTTTTGTAGTATGCTTTGCTTATTTTATCGAAATCTACAACCTTTTCAAATATACTTGTTTTCCCACCTTTCTAAGCTAGTATAGTCCAGTTTTCAGGTAAGTGCTAAATTCAGGGCTGTGTTACAAGTTTCTGTGTTTGCCCATACCTTACTTGGATAGAAGAAAGTTTCTCTGTTCAATGTGAGAGAGGGAGCTTTGAGCAGCCTATCTGTCCCTGGAAGAGTGTTTTCAGCCCAGAAATTAGTAGTTTATTGGCCATTTTGGACTAATTTCTATCTCTTTCATTTCTCTGCTATAAAACCCACATTTGCAAGGTTTTTGTGGTAGTATACAGCTCAGCAAGCTCCTGCCTGGTGACCTGTAGAGTTCTACAGCAGCAGAGAGACAAAAAAGAGACTTTGGTGTGATTAAGTATCATTCTTCTGCATTTTTCTTGCTGCCTTTAACTAATTCCACCTAAAATGCCAATTTTCTAGAGTTTCTGTGATCTAAAAAGCTTGTTTCAGCTACATATTGCACTTATTTTACTGCCTGCACTTTAACAAAGTTGTTTTTGTGTTTAAATTACCTGTTTAACTGTTGTAGGCTACACACTCAAGTGTGATAGCCATTTCTGTGCATTTAAAGTGTTTTTGATTGTATCTGCTTTATTTTCTGAAAAAAACAAAACAAAAAAAAAAAAAAAAAAATATATATATATATATATATATATATATATATATATATATATATATATATACTTGTTTTCCCACCTTTCTAAGCTAGTATAGTCCAGTTTTCAGGTTAGTGCTGAATTCAGGGATGTGTTACAAGTTTCTGTGTTTGCCCATACCTTACTTGGATAGAAGGAAGTTTCTCTTTTCACTGTGAGAGACGGAGCTTTGAGCAGCCTATCTGTCCCTGGAGGAGTGGTTTCAGCCCAGAAATGAGTAGTTTATTGGCCATTTTTGGCTAATTTCTATCTCTTTCATTTCCCTGCTATAAAACCCGCATTTGCAAGGTTCGGCATGCTGGGAAGCACCGGTTAGCTAGGGCATAACTATTCCCGGCTCCACAAAGTCTACTCTTCAAATTTTCCCTTGGAACTAGACAAACATCCTACTTAAGCACTCAAATCATTCACTTTTCTTACTGGCACTTGCTCAAAACTCATAACAAGCACTAATAAACCTTAGCACTAGACCCCCCTATACTGTAGAGAAGGACAAGGCTCTATATTCGACCTTACCAGCCAATCAGTAAAACAGTTCACTGTACGTATCCAGGCATGTCCAAAGGGCAGTTTCAGGTGTACTCTCTGGTCCAACTGATGCATCTGGGCATTTTGAGACAATGTTACAATTGCCTCATGTACACAGACAACCCTCTCCTCCTTCCACCAAACACTAATACATGTGAGAGATGCAATTATACAGCCAAACTAGAGGCTAAGCTCCATCAACCCAAGACTGGTCCAGGCAGTCAAAAGGAGAAGGGAATTACTTGCATCATAACACCAGTCTCACATAGACCTATGATACCAGAACCACAAAAAACACACATAAATACACGAAAACATACTTGGAGACTCTAAATAAAAATCTGCAGAAGCAATAGAGACCTCCAAAGCAGACATCCAAGCAGCCTCCACCCCCCAACACAAACCATGAAAGACATACTTCACAAAAACAGTGTGCCACACAATCACAGCCCTTAAGGCAAAATAACATACCCAACGCACTAGTAATAGGTGACTCTGTAGTCAGGCGCACTGACATTCTACTCACTAGGCTGAACAAGGAGAAGGTTACAGTTAGCTGCCTGTAGGGTGCCAGGATCCTCCATATAAAAGAAGCACTCAGGTCACTCCAGAGCAAGTACAAATATGACTCTGTCATTGTCCATGTTGGTGTGAATGACCTGAGCCGTACCTCCCTGGACTACATGAAAAGAGACATGGAGGAGCTCTCTGAGCACGTAGCCCAGGCTGGTATGACACTGACCCTGAGTAGCATCCTGCCCTCACCAAGAATGATACCATGGTATAGAGAAAAAATTATCAATTTCAACAATTGGCTAAGCTTCTGGTGTCATTCAAAGGGGATCCAGTGTCTGTCAGCCTGGGATGACATGCTCGACAAGCCACACTGCTTTGCTAGAGATGACATGCACCTGTCACCCTTAGGCTTTCGAATACTGGTGAAGGCTCTTGCCACCCCCATAGTGCCTTTTTTAGGCAAGGCTCAAAAGACAAACCCACCACTGTAAATACCACAAGTAACAAAAAACTGAGGGTAATGCTACTCAATGCCAGAAGTCTAAACCTCAAAATGCACGCACTCAAGGCACTCCTCAGTATGAAGAAAATCCATATATGTGCAGTAACAGAAACCTGGTTTAAGACTCCAGAGAGCACCCCAGAACTACCAGGCTACAACTCATACCATACATTTTGGCCACAAAACCCGGACCGAAATACAAAATGTGGGGGAGTATCCATATTCATCAAGGATACCCACACCACCAGGTTAGTGGCACAGCACGATGATTCAGAGATCATCCACGTGCAACTAACAATGGGCAAAACTGCTATCCAAATTATAGCTTGCTACAGATCACCCACCATGTCCCAGGACCCCCACTCCACATTCCTGGAAATACTGGGAAACATAAAGATCCTACCAAACACCCTGATATTGGGTGATTTCAATTACCCAAACATTAACTGGGAGAACTACTCAAGTACAAACTCCCTTGCCCAACATTTCCTAGAATTTATAAACTCAAATGCCCTGGATCAACACCCCCACCAGAGGTGACAACATATTGGATCATCATCACCAACATGAGTGACTGGTGTTCTACACCGGAGGTCAACCCCTCGCTGGATAGATCTGACCATAAACTAATCACTCTGGATATCCACATTTTGCCACCACCCCGGTCAAAGAAACCACTGTGAAAAACTTTTCAAAAGCAAACTTCACGTCACTTAAGACCAAGGTGGGAAGTTTCAAAGCCCCCATGCTAAAGGCTAATGCTGTCCAAGCTGCAAAATCCTTTACTAATGAACTCTACAGGCACCTACAAGAATGCAAGGATTGTGCTATCCCAAACAAAACCAAGACTGACTCCTCCAAGAAAAGGAAACCAGTCTGGTGGACCCCTGCCATAAACAAGCTATACAATAGAAGGAGGAAACTAGTACAGAAAAGAATAAAATCCCAAGAAGGGAAGACATACCTGATCAGTATCAGCAAGAAACTATGTTCCCTCATAAAATCATCCAAGGCTAGCTTCTAAAGAAAAATTGCCATGGACTACAAAGATAACCGCAAGGCATTCTTTAGCTATGTCAAGAATCTAAGTGGCAATTCTCAGATCTGCTCAGAGTTAGTGCAGAATGGCACAAAATACACTGAACCAACCGATATAGCCAACATCCTGGCAGACAGGTTCAGTGCAAACTTCACCCCCCTCTTACCCCCAAAAGGGCCCATAATTTTACCAGAAGAATGTAGTGCCCTTGAAATCACAGACACTCAGGTTAAAACAGCCTTCTCCAATACCAAAAACACAGAATCAATGGTACCAGACGGTGTCCCAGGCTGCTTCCTACATGAGCTCAAAGATGAACTAACAACTCACCTAAACACACTGTTTAAACTCATCCTCTTCACAGGCTATATGCCCACAGAGTGGCGCACAGTAACGGTTATTCCACTCCACAAAGGTGGAGCCACAACGGACCCCAGGAACTATCGCCCTATAAGTCTGACTAGCTTGGTCTGCAATGCTATGGAGTGCATCATCATGGATCTCATTAACAGAGACATTGGAAACCTCCAAACACTGGACCCTACCCAGTTCGGCTTTGTTAAGGGCAGATCATTCCTTCTAAACCTAGTGGACTTCTTTGAGACAGTTACCAAGGCTATAGACAAGGGAAAGGTGGTCCACACAGCCTACCTAGACCTTGCAAAGGCTTTTGACACCATTCCACACTCAGGTATTATAGACAAGCTCACCAGCCTGAACATAAACCCCTACGTCATGAGATGGGTTGCCAACTGGCTCACGGACAGAACCTACATTGTAAGAGTTGCGGGAGCTAGGTCTGACTCTAAACCGGTTACAAGTGGCATTCCCCAGGGCTCAGTACTAGGACCCTTCCTGTTCAGCATATACTACTCAGAGGTACAGGCAAGCACAGGAGGACTATGGCTGACCAAGTTCATAGACGACTGCAAACTAGGGGCTGTAATTGACTCTTTGGCTGACACAGACATCCTCCAAAAGGGCCTCACTGAGACAGGTACCTGGTGTCAAAACCATGGCCTCAAGCTAAATGCCAAAAAGTGCATAGTCATCCCTTTTGGAAAAAAACAAAGTACCCACAAACTACCACATAGGTGGTAGCTCCCTAAATATGGAAGATGTAATAAGGGATCAGGGGACCCAAGTAGACAGTAACCTCTCCTTTGATAATCACATTGCCAAAGTGGTTAGAAAATCCTTCTGTGTGGCTCACCTAATCACAACAGGGTTTGCATCCAGATTGAAAGAGGTCATTGGGCCCCTCTATGCATCACTCATCAGACCCATCATAGAGTACAATGCCCCATTTGGGATATACCTTACAAAACACCTGCAACAACTGGAAAAACCACAGAAGTACCTCACCAAGAGGATCACTGGCCTCAAGCAGATGCCCTCTACAGCTTGATTGAAGAAACTCCAGCTGTACTCGGTTGCTTACTGCCTACTCAGAGGTGATCTCTGCCTGACATATAAGGCCATGTCCAACCGAGAATTGATGGACATGCTCCTCCTAAAGAAAACCATATCCCCTCAAGCCATACGCTCCAGGGATCTAAATCTCACCACAATAAATAGGACGTGTTGGAGGGATAGATTTCTGTCCAAGAGACTTTCCATGCTCTGGAACAAGATTCCAATCTACATAAGGCAGAGCGCCTTGCTAACCCTCTTCAAGAGAAACCTTGACGAGTGGATGGGAAACAGAAAGTTTACCCCAGGGACCACTTCAATGGCTCTGCTGGACAGAGGCACAGGGAACTAATCTAGGGGGTGGCGAAAGCCAACACATTCTGGCTAGGCTTATAAATGCCTTCGGGCAGATAGCCTAGTACCTACCTATGAACCTATTGCATGACTAAAGTTGCTGGTTTGTGTTTTAAACAGCTGCCTTGCCATTTATAAATCTATTAGCACTTTTGTCTGGTTAATTAAAGTGTTTTTCCTGAGATATTTTGTCTTTTAACCATATTTTATTTAGTTTCAGTTAAAAGAGCTTATACTGTCTATTCATTAGTCTCCTAGCTAACTGTATGTTTTATAGATCCTCCATTTTGTTACATTACGTCTTTTTAGTTTGAGAATTCTTTAACCTGTTTATCCATAGTGATATTAAAACAAGATTTCCTGTAACGTCTCACACTTTTTCCATGCTTCCATTTACTTTTTACTAAAGGTACAGCTGAAGCTGATTTTCTAGTTAGAATGTAAACTTGCTGAAAGCAGTAGTGATTATTTAATCTTATGGATTAATTTACTGTTTTTTCTAAGGGGTTCTAGCTACTTTATTTTAACAGTAGTAAAAGACACTCCATGTAACACAGAGCAACATTGTATTTGACAGCTGCAGGCACCTTCATTTTTGAATTCTCTCTCTGTCTTAGGAGAAACCATATAAACTGTGGAGTTAAACACTGGTAGATTGTTGTACATTTAAAGCCTGTCTCATAGCTACTTTAGACAAATTGATTAGCACATACCTGGTGCTGGTGCTCAAATCAAATATTCTCTATCCACACTTACTAGTATACCTCACACAAAATACTTCAACTACAAATCAAATGCCTTGCTTAATAGTTAAGTGAGGATGCTTTGGTTTGCACTTAGAGTTATGTTGCTCTTCATTTGTTAACTTAGATTGTTTTCTTTGAAAGAAAAAATTCAGTAAATCAGCTCCTAACTTCATAGGTGCTATACTCCTATAGCCACATCATAAGCATTTGGAACAAAGGATTTGCACTTTTCAATTATCTCTGTAGCTGGTTTGGTTGAAACAGATATTCTGAGACAACATAGCAATTGTTACATGTTTAGTGACAACCACCTTTCTACTTAAGCTAACACAGTGTTTGATAGATGCAGTTATATAATGTAACTCAAGGCAAAACACTTGAACAAAGCCACAAAAACCAAGAAGCAAGTTATCAGTAACACACAACACCAAACTTAAGCAATCCCCCACATCTCAGACCAAATACTTAGACCTACATATCCTGAGGCTCTTAAACGTAAGTTATCTAAATCACACAGACTTCCTAAATGTAAGCTAAGGAGCAAGTACTCTAAGTAACCTCATATACATACAACACAAGTAGTTCCCACCATGAAACATACATACGAGAGTCACATTGTCATAAGTCAAAAGTGCAAAAGGCAAAGATCCACACAATCCAGTGTCCTACTAGTAAGTGATTCCATAGTATGCACACTGATTCTCCACTCTCAAAGCTGTGCAAGGAGATAGTCATGGTCAGTTGCCTACCAGGTACCAGGATCAGGCACATCACACATACACTGAAGTCTTGCACCATGTGTGCACATATGACACAGTCATGGTGCATGTTGGTGTAAATGACATACCTCGCTAGACTATATAAATAGAGTCTGGATAGAGTCCTCATAATATGTGTCTGAGGCAGGTATGAAGCCAGCCTTGAACAGCATTATAGCATTACCAAGAGTGATGCCATAATATGAATAAACGATTATTGATTTCAACAGTTGTCTTAGGTACTTGTGTAATTCTGGGGGATGAGGAGGTACAATATGTATCAGCCTGGGAGGGGATGGTAGACAATTCTGAATGCTTAGCTAGGGATAACCTGCACATATCCCTACAAAGCTTTCATATATTGGCTAAATCCATGCCTTTTTAAGCAATTTCATTCTCCTAAAATTTCTGAAACAACAAAAGTGAATCCAGATGACATAAAGGTAATTCTGCTCAACTTTAGGTACCTAAACAAAAAATGTCCACTCCCTATCCCTTACATCCATTTCTCACCATAGAAAACATTGATTTATGCATTGTCAGGATCAAATAGCTCAATCCATTACTGCAGGGTTTCGATGCCTACCTTGCATTCAGGACCACTGCAATAGATGAAGGCACTATAAGTGACAGTGTATCAGCATTCTAAAAAAAAAAAAAAAAAAAATCACTTGGAACTTTTCTACATCCCACTTACTATTAATAAAATTTGTTATCATATCATGTACAACTATCATATACAACTATAGGACCTCCTCAATGCCCCCCTTAACTCATAATCCTACCTAACTAGTATAGCGTCCCTATGCTTTAAGCCAAACACCCTTTTCCTAGAAGACTTCAAACCTAGTCTGCAGCCCAACAAATAGCAATAAAATTCTGGATTTGGTTCTCACCAATATGGGGAAGCCTTGTTTCCCATAAAAACTCACTTCCCTCCTGGTCACATCAGACCACAATCAGTAACATTCATCATACACTGAACCCAGAAGCATTATACAGTACCTTAATACCGAGGGATTGTACAAAGGCCAATCTGTTAAAATGGAACAATGACTTGACTATATTCAAAATCCACTTCCAACATGAAAACCCCAGTCATATCTGTCACCCTCTCCCATTTGGCAAAGCTGTCCAATTTCAAACAATAAATCTGCTTCTGCTCTACTTCTTTGATTAGACATAAAATGGCTCCAGTTTCTTCTCTTTCATTGTCTTGATTATAGAGCTGGTGAAAGAGACATTTCTTGGGCTGGCTGGTCACAGTTAAAATGGATGACTGGCAGACAAGCCTGCTTGTACTATCATAGTCTTTTTAGAAAAGATTAAGCTAAGCTGAGCTAAAGGCATTGCAGAATTATGTGTGGATCTGTCTTAGATCTGATAAGTAACTAATTATGTGTATGTGTGACAGTGAGTTTGTATTGTATGTGTCTGCGTGCATGCTTACTGCCAGGCAGAGGGCATAGCTCTGCCTTTCAATTTTCAACATTTTGCAGAACATCAGTAATTTTGACTCTTATTTTTACTTCGTGGCTCATAAAATGCTTCTTTTATTGATAACATCACAGAAGATTACAGTCAGTCAGTATTGCAGTATATAGACTTTCATATTTCATAATTGTGAAAAAAATACATGCCAAAGCAAAACCTGTTGTTCTATTGACTTTTTATATATGTAAGAGCTGTCAGGTGGTTAGTGAAGAGGATTAAGGCTTGAAGGCTTGGCAGTCTTAAAAAAATTACTTCTGTTAATGTGGCATACAAGATTTGATTCCTTCTGTCTACGTTTGCCTATTATTTGACTTTCAGAAAGTCATGCAAGGGCTCTTGGGTCCCTTTTTGGGGTGTTTTCCCATTAATGTTTTTGGCTTTCTTGTAATATTTCTAAGAATTATTGAGCAAAAAACATGAGAGATAGTTTGGTCTGTAAAATTGTTTTTTTTTCTGTCAAATCACTGTCTATTGCAGTCACTAAATAATGACAGCCATGTGAGTGTCAAACCATATGTCCTTCAGAAAAGTGATTACTAATACAATGATTGTTATTCTAGTTTATATAAGAAGAATATCTAAGATCTGCTCCTGGTTTTAAGTTTCCATGTCTTGTTTCTAGAGCTAACAAGTTGAAAGGGCAAAAGGTGTTGCAGTCAGTTACACTGGGTGGTTTTGACAGCAATAAGATGAGGAACATTTATGAGCCACTATTTATGTTTTGTTCATTTATTTGATCTCAACCAGACATGTGAAGAACACGCGACCATGCAAGTGGCTGCCATTGATATCAGGTGTGTGTGTGTGTGTGTGTGTGTGTGTGTGTGTGTGTGTGTGTGTGTGTGTGTGTGTGTGTGTGTGTGTGTGTGTGTATGTGAAATTGTTTACATAGTTTACATATTTTTGCAGAGGGGATAGTTTTCAACTGTTTCCAATATTGCCTCATATATTTTTTTGTCTGTTCCTTGTGAAATCTGTGATTTTCTGGCAAACTGCTGTGGACTGCAATCACTAAATATTGATAAGACAGGTGATTTTCCGCATTCGTGTCCTTCAGATAATACTTGTTAATGCAAAAAGTCTGTTCTGCTAGCAGTTTTCTACATATATAACAGCAGTATTTAAAATATGTATCTGATTTCAGGTTACTGTATTGGATTCTTGAGCTAGATGGATGGGAGAGCATGAGTCGGAGATTGTAATGGGTTGCACTGCATAGTTCTGACAGCAGCAATCTGAAATACATTTATAGGTCATTATTCACATATTTATTTATTTGTTGATTGCAAGCAAATATCTAAAGTGCACATTGTCATACAAATGATGGTAACTGATGGTCACATCTGTGTGTGTGTGTGTGTGTGTGTGTGTGTGTGTGTGTGTGTGTGTGTGTGTGTGTGTGTGTGTGTGTGTGTGTGTGTGTTTTATACATTGCAAGGCTTCCCTAATATTATACTGAGAATGAAGGACACACAGCAGTGGAAAAGATCAATTATTTTGTTTTAGCAGTGGAAAATTACAATTATTTTTTTCTCAAGGAAATGTAAGAGTTTATAAGGCACTATTTTAGTCATGTGGCAACACCGTTTTAGAATGTTGTTCTAACAGGATTTGCACTCATAAAATCAAGAAAAGCAGATATGTGGTAAAAATAATCACTTGGGTGAAAGATATCCGCAAAGCCTTCTTTAACTATATTACAAACAATGCACAGCTCTGTGCAAAGTTAGTTGAAAATGGCATCATATATCCACATCCAGAGGATAGTCAATCTACTAGCAGAGAAGTTTACCTTAAACCTCATCCCTTGCCCCTCCTATATACCTAGATCACATACCCACATTTACACCCCCTCTCAAGTCTCACAAGAACAAATTTTCAAGGCACTATCTAATACCAAAAACACTTCTACAATGGGGCTGGATAATATACCAGGCTGTTTACTGATCAGTCTAAAACAAGAGTTCTCAGTAATTCATCCTAGTGCTATCATTTACATGGCCAATGGATTTAAATCCCTTAAACCCCCCATCCCTTTAGAGAAGCCATATGTATTACAGCACACTTCTCAGGTCATCCCTTCAAATGTGTGCTTTCTGACAGCTGTGATACGGGTTCTTCTGAGATGTCAGTGGTCAATGTTTAGCTGTAGAGGATGTGGACTTAGACAGGCAGATGATTGAATATGGCAATGTGCAACTATTGTGAAACTGAAAGGGAGCAGTAGCAGGCGGGACTGGATTACTTAACAGATGTGGCATGGCTAATTTAGTCTAGTGGTAACATTTATAGGGCTAATGCATTCTGATCCCTCAAACCCCTTACAGGGAAGCCATATGCATTTGAATACACTGCATAGATTATCCCTTCAAATGTTTTATTTCTGGCAGCTGTGGTGTGGTTTCTTCTATGGTGTCAGTGGTTTATGCACAGCACTAAATAATGTGGATTTAGATAGTGAAGTGTTTGAATCTGGCAATATGTACTGAATTTGAATTTGCAAGTTATACTCACAGTCTGGAATGTGCTACTCAAGAAATGTGACATGCAGCATTCTACTTAGGGTTAGCATTACCATAGGTGAAGGGTTTTAATCCTCCACGTTACAAACATCCTGCTCAAGATGACCCTCCTAATGTTGCTCTCAAACTAGTCTGATATAACTTATGTGGAATTATCAGTTAGAGCACAGCTCTAGAGATTATAGAAGTAGACAGTCATGGGTTCAAATCTGGCCAGGTGTGGCCATTCTGGCTTATTCCACAAATGTTATGTATACATTACCACTTAGTGTTAGCATTTATACATGGAGAAGGTTATGATCCCCCAACTGTCCTCTCTTTTGAGGGAAGCCATATGTGCTACAACTCACTGCTCAAGTTAACATTTCCACTGTGTTGTTTCTGACGTCCATGTCATTACTTATCTTGTGTCATCATCTGTTAGTCTACAGGTCTTGAGACTGCTTGAGTTATACAGACGTGTTGGAATCTGACAGTGAGTACTTTGTATGAGTGTGTACAAAAACAAATGGTAGCATTCAGGCCTCGTTACTTAACAAACATGATTCTGTAGAATTCTATTTAAGGGTTACATTTACACAGGGAGAGGGTTTTGATCCCTCAAATGTTGCACTGCCTTTTGACATTGTATCACACTGCTCAAGGTATCCCTTAATGGTATGCTTTCGGACAACTGTGATATTTGTTCTTATATGGTGTCATCAGTTAGTACAGAGGTCTACAGAATGTTGACAGATATTGATGTATACAATATTACTTACTGATAACGCTTATATAAGTGCAGGGTTTGATTCCCCTGGTGATACACTCCATTTTAAGGCAGCTCACTTGCATTTAAACACACTCCTCACATTACGTCTTCAATTGTGTTTCTTCTGATAGCTGTGTGATGACTTCTGTGGCATCAGCAGCTAATTCACTGGTCTACAGATTGATTTACAGTCATGTGTTTGCATTCAACATTGTCTACCTTGTATGAGTGCGCAAAACAAAATAAAAGGACATTGTTGAAATGCTAGAAAGGCTTACTCAATAGATTAAGTGCCTAATATATATATATATATATATATATATATATATATATATACATTTGTTTTTCTTTTTTATGGGTGGGTGATCTTGGCCAGCCTAATTGCTGTACTTCCTTGTCAGTACCCCCCAGTCTAATGATATATGTTTTTTATATTCTGCTGCTCAACTGTTAGCATAAACAGCATCAGTATTAAATGTTGGGGACCAGTTATCGTCATTTTCCCGCCTGTGGCAAAATCTGCTGAAAGGTTGTTTTCAGCAGCATGGCTGCTCAGATTTTCAATCAATGGAGGTTAGGGATAATGTGCAGAGGATACCAACAGTGTTATAGGCTGGTTTACAAATTTAGGGACACAGGTGGACAATGGTCTCACCTTCTATAACCAGATCGCCACAACAGTCAGTAAATCCTTCTATGTGGCACACCTCAGCACTAAGGGCTTTTCATCCAGAAAAAAGGAGGCCATTGTCCCACTGTACTCATCCCTCATTAGACCCATTATAGAAAACAACACCCCGTTTGGTATGTACCTCTCAAGACATCTGCAACAACTGGAAAGGCCGCAGAAATACCTCACTAAAAGAATCACAGGCCTAAAGCAGATGCCCTATACTGACTGCCTTAAAAAACTCCAGCTATACTCTGTTGCATATCGTCTACTCAGAGGCGAACTCTGCTTATCATACAAGGCCATGTCAAACCCAGAGCTGATGGACATGCTTCACTTAAAGAAATCCCAATCTCTCAGAGCCACACGCTCCAGGGATCTAAACCTTGTCATCACAATAAACAAAACATGCTGGAGGGATAGGTTCCTGACCCAAAGACTCCCCAGACTCTGGAATAGATTATGCATACATGTCAAGCAGAGTACCTCTTTGGCCCTCTTCAAACAAAACCTTGATGATTGGATGGGAGAAAGGAAATTCACCCTGGGGATCACGTCAGCTAGACAAGGGCCCAGGGAAGTAAATAGTGTGGGAAGAAATAGCCAGGGAATTGTTATGGCTAGGCTTGTATAGGCTCTAGGGCTGATAGCCTAGTACCAAGCAATGAACCTATGAACCTATGATCTCAACTCTCACAGCTTTCACAGTTCACTATAACCCTGATGTGTTGTTGCAACTATCTTTGATGTTTTATAGGTTTGTGTACAATCCTCAGTTCAGTAGTGAATTTCTAATAATGTCACACATACTTCAGATGTATTTTTTTCTCAATATTGTTGCAACATTTTTTTATGTAGCAGCATTACCTAATACACATAGGTTCATAGGTTCATAGGTAGGTACTAGGCTATTGGCCCTGGGGCCTATACAAGTCCAGCCAAAAAGGTACCCTTGCTTTTTCCACCCAAGAAAATTATTTTCCTGTGCCACTGTTGAGCAGAGCCACAGAGGTGATCCCCGAGTTGAATTTCCTATTTCTCATCCAATCATCAAGATTTTTCTTGAAGAGTGCTAATGAGGAGCTTTGTTTGATATAGATAGGTAGTCTATTCCAGAGTATGGGAAGCCTCTGGGACAGGAATCTATCCCTCCGGCATGTTCTGTTTATTGTGGTGACAAGGTTTAGGTCCCTAGAGCGTGTAACTAGGAGGGATTGGGATTTCTTTAAGTGGAGAATGTCCAATAGCTCTGGGTTTAACATAGCTTTGTATGTTAGGCAGAGATCACCTCTGAGTAGGCGATATGCGATGGAGTAAAGCTGGAGTTTTTTGAGATGGTCTGCGTAGGGCATCTGTTTGAGGCCAGTAATCCTCTTTGTGAGGTATTTATGTGGCCTTTCCAGTTGTTATAGATGTCTTGTGAGGTACATACCAAAAGGGGCGTTGTACTCTATAATGGGTCTAATGAGTAATGAGTAGAGGGGAGCAATGACCTCTTTTTTTCGGGATGAGAAACCTTTTGTGATGAGGTGTGCCACATAGAAGGATTTCCTGACTACTGTGGCGATGTGATTATCAAAGGAGAGACTACTGTCCACCTGTGTCCCAATGTCTCTTATCACACTTTCGGTGTTAAGCATACTACCACCTATGTTGTAGTTCATGGGTACAGAGTTTTTACCAAAGGGGATGACAATGCACTTTTTGGCATTGAGCTTGAGGCCATGGCTTTGACACCAGGCATCTGTCTTAGTGAGGTTCTTTTGTAGGATGTCCACATCGTTAGGAGTTTTGATTATGGCTCCTAGTTTGCAGTCATCTGCGAACTTCGTTAGCCAAAGACCTTCTGTGTTAGCCTGTACTTCAGAGAAGTAGATACCAAACAGGAGAGGACCCAGGACTGAACCCTGTGGTACTCCACTTGTCACTGGTCTGAAGTCAGATTTGGAGTCTGCTACTTTCACAGTGTGGGTTCTGTCAGTGAGCCAGTTGGCAACCCATCTTGTGACATAGGGATTTATACCTAGTTTAGTGAGTTTATCTATAATTCCAGAGTGGAGGATGGTGTTGAAAGCCTTGGCAAGATCTAGATAGGCTCTGTGAACCACCTTACCCTTGTCTATGGCTTTGGTGACTGCTTCAAAGAAGTCTATCAGGTTTAGGAGACATGATCTGCCTTTTAAAAACCCAAACTGGGGGGGGATCCAGAGTTTGGAGATTACCAATGTCTTTGTTTATAAGTTTGATGATGATATGTTCCATGGCCTTGCAGACCAGGATCATCAGGCTAATGGGGTGGTAGGTCCTGGGGGCCGTGGTGGCTCTCCCCTTGTGGAGTGGGATAACTGTTGCTGTGCACCATTCAGCAGGCACAAAACCTGAGGTGAGGCTATGACTGAACATGGTACTTAGGTGGGGTGCCAGTTCATTCTGTAGTTCGTGTAGAACGCAGCCTGGGATGTTGTCTGGTCCCATGTTCTTGGCTTTGGAGATTGTGGTTTTTACCTGTGCAGCCGTTGATTACAGGAACTTTGCATTCTTCCATTATAGAGATGGGCTCTTTAGGGGGTGAGAGTGGGGAAAAGTTAGCACTTAACCTATCTGCCAGGATGTTGGCAATATCAGTTGGGTCCGTATATTTAGTGCCATTGTGCTGTAACTCAGAGCAGATCTGAGTGTTGCCAGTGAGATTCTTGACATAGCTATAGAATGCTTTGTGGTTGTCTTTAGAATCAGTGTCGATTTTATTTTCATAACTAGCTTTGGAGGATTTTATCAGGGATCGCAGCTTCTTACTGAGGCTGAGCAGGGAGCTCCACCACTCATGGGATTTTACTCTCTTTTGCAAGAGTTTCTTCCTTCTGTTGTACAGTTTGTTTATGGCAGGGGACCACCAGATTACAGAGGCATTCATATTCTGCCTGATATACATTGCATCAATGTATGAAACAATTGTGGGTAGACAATAATGGTTTAATACATAATGTGTTGTAATTAAAAAACTATCCTTGTATATAACCCTTTCATAGATATTTTTCTTGCAAGAATTTAGCCACGTTGCAGTTTTCATGATTTGTCCCACAACTCCCATATATATGCATGTCACCTGTTTTTAATTTCCTCAGCTATTTCATTTTATGCATCATAATAAATTATTTGCTGTTCCACCTGAAATTTGTTTTTCTGTGGGATTTCATTGAGGATTGCAATCAGTAATGATTGATCTTTTCCAAATTGTGTCTCACTTCTAAACATTTACAACATGCATGTTACTGCCACAACTGTTATTGCATCCACTTTCAGAACTTGTCGAGCAGTATGTACAATTTTTACCTAAATTTATGCATTTGCCCACACATTTATTCCTGTTTGCCCATTATTCCTGCATTCTGAGTTTGAGAGCTATGCCCATGTGGAGTTCACAACCTCTTCCATGCTTGTACCTTTATACAACTTTTTTCTTCCTGAACACTTAAAACATTTTTGTTAATGAGAATGACAATTCTATTATGTCTAAGATTTTAAGAGACACAAAAAATGACTTGAGGGTACAGCTGAGTGCAGAAGAAGACTATACAAAATGTAAATAAATGTACTCAGCTTACACAACCAAAAAACTTTAATATAAAAATAAAAAGCATATTGTAAGCGCTTTCACAACCACAAACTGTCACTTCATCAAACAACTGGCAGTTAAAAGTATATCCTTATATACAACATTAATTACATCATTGGTTAATCAATCAACTGAGAAAATAAGGATATAATAAAAGCATTTTAAAAGAACACTGATCAACTGTTAAAAAAGTGAAGATGTTTTATAAACAACTTTTAAAAAGTTAAAAACATATTATTGTATTAATCAATGAATTTTTAATGTTTGAGACGTCTGAGTTTCAGGAAATGTTTCACAGAAAAAGCACCATTGAGGCCAGGAGATCTCTCTGCATTAAATAAGAGAATCCACTTCTGTTCAGCTGCCTCAGTGATGCTATCAATATCTCCTCCTCGGGGATTGTTATCTATGACTTGAATGACAACAAACCTAAAAGTGTGCGAGGAATCTGTTTGCATAACATGGTTGGCTAATGCATTACTTTCTTTCTGATTTCTGATGTCCCTGATGTGTTCCAGAATCCTGTCCTTTAATAACCTGTTGGTTTTCCCTACATAAAATGCATGGCACTCTCTGCAATAGGCAAAATATACTATATTTGTAGTACGTCAATCAGCATAATAGTTAATTCTAATAGTAAAATGCTTGGAGGGATGTGTGTAGAGTGCGTTAGAATAAATATATTGGCAAGCAGAGCAGTGTCTGCAGGGAAATGTACCTATTCTCATGGATTCGTATGTCTTATTAACAGTAGTCCTGTTGCAAAGATGTTGTTTCAAAGTTTTCTTGTTCCTAAAAGAAAATATAAGTTTGTTATTGATTTTGTTCTGTAAGTCAGGAACTTCTTGTAAAATTTTCCAGTTTCTTTTTATGGTATCAGAATAATCATTAATGTCACTAGAATATTGAAAAACAATTCTAAAGTTGTCATTAAACATTTTACTACATTGTTGGTCATTAGTGGCATCTCTGAAATATGATTGACAACGGTCACCTCTATGTGTCCGTGCTTCATTAATGACTTTGTCTATTATTTTTGCAGAATATCCTCTTTCATGTAATTCTTGTTTAGTTATGCATAACGCATCCCTTGCATCAGTATCATTATTATGTAATCTAAGTACTCTGTACACTTGGCCTTTTAACATGTTGCGAAGAATATGTCTAGGATGCATGTTTTTGTTGTGTAAAAGAGCATTCTTTCTTGTTGTTTTTTTGTGTATGCTCCTGCTTAAATGATTCAAGTCAGATTTTTTCACACACACATCTAAAAACTCAGTTTCACTGTGAGAATAGTTAAGACTGAATTTCAGAAAGTCAGTAGTCTAATGCATATAGTCAATCAATTTTTCAAGTTCTTCAATATCACCTCCCCAAAGCAAAAAAAAAATACCATCTACAAAGGGTACATGCCATAAAATGTGTTCATAAAAAACATTAGCTGTTGACAAAAGTGTTGTCTGTTCCCACTGTGTTAGGACCAATCTGGCGTAGCTATTGGCACAAGCAGTGCCCATAGCCATGCCAACTTTCTGCAGATAAAAGTCATTTTCAAAAATAAAAACATTATTCTCTAATATAATTTCTAATAGAGTACAAATAAGTCTGACCTGATTATCATCAAAACATTTGTTCAGAGTTAAAAAAGACCTGATCATATCAACACCCCATTCATTCGGGATGGAAGTAAACAACGACTCTATATCTACTGTGACAAAAATATAGTCACTGTCTAAGTAAATAGTCTATTATGCAGTCTTTGTAAAAAAAGTTTTAGAATCCTTTAGAATAGTATAGCAACCATCTAAGAATGTATGCAAATGGTTTTCCACATAGATGGACAGGGGTTCGGTGCACCACCCTCCCCCAGATACAACAGGTTTCTAAGATTTCAGTCTTCATGATGTACTTGATGTTAGCCTTTCCCTTGCTGATGTATTCCTGATTTACCATATGTTGTTAACTGCACAAGTACCCACTTGTGAATCTCTGGTTTATTGTGCACACTCTTTCATTTAGCTCTTGCATGCACATAAGGTTGCATACTTCCTTACCTTGACATGGCAATAAGTCTCTGCTGTTGGCTTGAAGCTGCTCATCATATTGTGTGGCTTTGCCTCCTGCATATTTGTTTAGCAATGCTGCTCATCGACTTAGTCTGAGCAATCATATTATAGGTTCACAGGTTCATAATAGGCTATCTGCCCTAGGGCATTTATAAGCCTAGCCAGAGTGTGTATGGCTTTCGCCACCCATATTAAATAAATTTTGCTATGCCCTTTTTCAAGGTTAGTAAACTGTGCCTCTGTCTAACAGTGACACAGAAGTGATACCCGGGGTAAACGTACGATCTCCCATCCACTCATCAAGATTCCTCTTGAAGAGAGTCAATGAGGGACTCTGCCTAACCTGGACTGGGATTTTATTCCAGAGTGAAGGGAGCCTCTGGGTTATGAATCTGTCCCTCCAGCATGTCCTATTTATTTCAGTGCTGAGGTTCAAGTCCCTCGAGCGCGTAGCTCGATGGGATTTGGATTTTCTGAGGTGCAGCATGTCCATTAATTCCTGGTTGGACATGGCTTTATATGTCAGGCACAGATCGCCTCTGAGCAGGCGGTATGCCACTGAGTAGAGCTGGAGTTTCTTTAACCAGGCAGCATACGGCATCTGTTTGAGCCCCTTGATCCTCTTGGTGAGGTACTTTTGGGGTCTTTCCAGTTGCTGCAGGTGTCTAGTAAGGTACATCCCAAAAGGGGCATTGTACTCAAATATGGGCCTGATGAGGGATGAGTAAAGAGGCATGATGACCTCCTCTGATCTAGATGTGAATCCCTTTATGATTAGGTGGGCTATATAAAATGTTTTTCTAACCACTTTGGCCACGTGGTTGTCAAATGACAGATTGCTATCAACTTGGGTCCCCAGGTCCCTAATTACTTCTTCTGTACTTAATGGATTATCACCTATGTGGTAATTTGTGGGCACTTTGTTTTTGCCAAAGGGGATGACTATACACTTTTTGGCGTTTAGCTTGAGGCCATGGCTCTGGCACCAGTTGTCTGTTTCTATGAGGCCCTTTTGGAGGATGCTTGTGTCGGCTGGAGAGTCTATTATGGCACCCAGTTTGCAATCATCTGCGAACTTGGTCAGCCACAGTCCTTCCATGTTGGCCTGTACCTCCGAGAAATATATACCGAACAAGAGAGGCCCCAGGACTGAGCCTTGTGGGATGCCACTTGTAACTGGTTTGGAGTCTGACATGGCTCCAGCTATTCTAACCATGTGGGTTCTGTCCTTGAGCCAGTTTGCAACCCATCTAGTGACATAGGGGTTTATATTTAAGCTGGTGAGCTTATCTATAATGCCCAAGTGGGGTATTGTATCAAAGGCTTTTGTGAGGTCCAGGTAGGCTGTGTGGACCACCTTTCCCTTGTCAATGGCCTTGGTGACTGTTTCAAAGAAATCGACCAGGTTCAAGAGGCAGGATCTGCCCTTAACAAAGCCGAACTGGGTAGGATCCAGTGTCTGCAGGTCCCCAATATCTTTATTTATAAGGTCCATGATGATCCTTTCCATAGCTTTGCAGACCAAGCTAGTGAGACTTATGGGGCGATAGTTTCCAGGATCCATTGAGGCACCACCTTTGTGGAGAGGGACCACTGTTGCTGTACGCCACTCTTTGGGTACATATCCTGTAGTAAGGCTGAGAATGAACAGTAGTTTTAGGTTTGGATTTAGCTCTTCTTGGACTTCATGTAGGACACAGCCCGGGACACCGTCTGGTCCCATTGATGCTGTATTTCTTGCTTTGGAGAGGGCAGCTCTTACCTGAGCATCTGAGATGTCAGGGGGGCAGCACTCTGCTGGGATAGATATTAGCCCTTTTGGTGGGGAGGGGAGTTTGCGCTGAACCTGTCAGCTAGGATGTTGGCAATGTCTGTGGGTTCGGTGTATTTTTTGTCATTTTGGACTAATTCTGAGCATATCTGGGAATTCCCACCCAGGTTCCTAACATAACTAAAGAAAGCCTTGTGATTATCCTTAGTGTCCTGTGCAATTTTTCTCTCTAAGCTGGCCTTAGACGATTTTATGAGTGCCCGTAGTTTTTTGCTAATACTGATCAGAGATGCCTTCCCTTTTTGGGATTTTGCTCTATCATGTAGTAGCTTCCTCCTTCTATTGTATAGTTTGTTTATGGCTGGGGTCCACCAGACAGGACATCTGCCTTTGGAGGATTGGGTCTTGGTTTTATTTGGGATTGCATGATCCATGCATTTCTGAAGGTGTTCATAGAATGCGTTTATAAAGGATTTTGCGCTCTGGGCCGTATTATCCACAGGCCCGGGGGCTTTGAAGGATTCCACCTTGGTTTTGAGGAGTGTGAAATGTGCTTTAGAGAAGTTTTTCACTGTGGTTTTCTGGGCATGGGGTGGGGTCGGGATGTGAATATCCAGTGAGATTAGTTTATGGTCTGATCTTACCAGTGAGGGATACACTTCTGGTCTGGAGCATAGAGTCCCCATGTTGGTGACGATCAGGTCCAGTATGTTTTCCACTCTTGTGGGAGTGGTAACAAGTTGTTCCATAGCATTTGAGTTTATAAATTCTAGGAACCTTTGGGCTAGGGTGTTGGAGCTAGAGTAATGCTCCTAGTCTATGGTTGGGTAGTTGAAGTCACCCAATATAATAGTGTTTGGAGAGACCTTCATATTTTCCAGTGTTCTCAGGAAGGCCAAGTGGGGTTCCTGGGTTTGGGAGGGTGGTCTGTAGCAGGCTATGAACTGGAAGGCAGTTTTACCCACTGTTAGTTGCACATGGATAGTCTCTGATGCTTCGTGCTGTGCCACCAACCTGGAGGTGTGGGTATCTTTGACGAATATTGATACTCCCCCTCCTTTTGTGGTTCGGTCCAAGTTTCGGGGCCAAAAAGCATGGTATGAGGTATACAGTGGTAGTGCTGGGGTGCTCTCGAGAGCCTTGAAGCAGGTTTCTGTTACTGCACAGACATCGATGTTCTCCATGCTAAGGAGAGTTTCGAGTGCGTGCATCTTGAGGTTTAGACTTCTGGCATTGAGTAGCATTACTCTTAGTTTCTTATCCCTTGTGATACCTATGGAGGTGGGTTTGTCTTTTGAGCCTTGCCTAAAAAAGGCACTATGGGGGTAGCAAGAGCCTTTGCCAATATCCAAAAGCCCAGGGGTGACAGGTGCAAGCCGTCCCTAGCGAAGCATCGTGGCTTGTCGAGCATGTCATCCCAGGCTGACAGGCATTGGATCCCCTTTGAATGACACCACTACTTAAGCCAATTGTTGAAATTGATAGTCTTGTCTTCATACTGTGGCATCATTCTTGGTGAGGGTAAGATGCTACTCAAGATCAGGGTCATACCAGCCTGGGCTACATGCTCAGAGAGCTCCTCTATGTCTCTTTTCATGTAGTCCAGGGAGGTACATCTCAGGTCATTCACACCAGCATGGACAATGACTGAGTCATATTTGTACTTGCCTTGGAGTGACCTGCGTGCTTGTGTTATGTGGCGGATCCTAGCACCCGACAGGCAGCTCACCGTGACCTTCTCCTTGTTCAGCCTGGTGAGTGGGACGTCAGTGTGCCTGATGATAGAGTCACCTATTACATGTGTATCAGGTGTGTTGTTTAGCCTTAAGGGCTGTGACTGGTCGGCACACTGGCTTTGGAGCTATGTGTTGCACGTGTTTTGTTTTGGGGTAGCGGTTGCTTGGGTGTCTGCTTTGGAGGTCTCTGCTGCTTAGGCAGATTTTTATTTAGAGCCTCCAAGTATGTTTTTGTGTGTTTATGTGTTTGGTTTGCTGTCGTGGTAGGTCTATGTGAGACTGGAATTGTAGTGAGTGTGGTTTCCTTCTCCTCCTGACTGGTTACGCCAGTACTGAATTGAGAGAGCTTAGCCTCCAGTTTGGCTATATGGTTGCATCTCTCACATGTGTTGGAATTTGTTGGGAGGAGGAGAGGGTTGTCTGTGTACATGAGGCAGTTGTAACATTGCCTCAAGATTCCCAGATTCACCAGCTGGACTGGAGAGGAGATTGACAACTGACCTTTGGACATGCTAGAATAGTATTGGGAATTTCTTTATAATTGAAAAAAATGGCCTATGGGAAGCAAGGTACTCCAGGGGGAGTTTGTGAGGGTGTAGTGCTTTTAATTTTTTAGTGCTGACTTATATAATTGCTTTAGTGAGCAAGTGCCAGGTAACTTAAATGCAAAAATGACAAACAGTAACTTTCTTTCAAGTGAAACAAGGAAATAAGTACAGTAAGCAATGCAGATATCACTAGGGATCCACAAAAGCGCTGAGAAGCTGCGTTTTAGGTGGAATTAGCGTTTCAGGGAAATAACAAGCATACAAACAAAACTAGATTCAGCAGGCCTGGATCTAGTCTATGCTACAGCAAACAAGGTGTACCAATTACAGTAAGAAATAGTTCAAATATGCAGGCACTATAAGCCTTTAACCAGAAATTCCCAGCTCAGAAGGGCAAAGTCCAGCCTCTTCTCCCACAAGAGTGCAGACCATGAACCTTCTTAATGTAAAATAACTGGCCTGAAGCCCTGGTGCTTAAACCAGAACTAATACACTTTTAGAATAACAGACACTGAGCCCTCAATCAGCAGTTCCCAACCAAGAAGGATGTAAACTACCTGTCCTGCCACCACAGTGCAGCCCACAGACCTTCCTAATGTAAAACAACTGGTCTAAAGCCCAAGTGCTTAAACTAAAAGGCTTAGAATAAGTTACACCAAGCAGTAATAAATACAATTGAGTACTTTTAAGATGATGCAAAAGCAAAATAAAGTAGGAAAAAACACAAATACAGTAAAAGCAGATACTTTTTTTTTTTTTTTTTTTTTTTTTTTTTGTGGAAAGAGAGAAAGGAAAGAGAGAAAGGAGTAGCCGAAAATAAGCTGATTGGCCTTCTCAAATGTTCTCCCTGTACTGGGTAGAATGAGGTAATGACACTAGACTGGGAGGAGGGTCCCAGATCAAATTTACACTAGGGGCGGGCAACTGCAAAGCCACCAACTATAAAAACACTATACCAGCAGAGAGGGAGGGTGGGAAACAAACTGCAGAAATGTTTCACAGCTGAAAAGCAGCAGTGAGCCTTTAAATGAAAGTTTTAAACAGCTAAAGGAGCCTCTAGAAAAAAAGAGTTTACTGTAACCATTTATCAGAAACAAACAACCCAACAGATGCTTAATAAAGGTGGACAATATTAGTTTCAGTGTGACACTTTTGTGCTGTTAATGAACCCTAGGCTACTTATCAACCTAATAATATTGGTTCTTATTTTTGAAATGAACCACTGACAGTATTTTTTTTTACTTTCTACCTACATTTTCTATTTTCTTCAGGAGTATGATTATAACATTCAAGTACTACATTTGTTATATACTATTCTATAATTAGGACAATAAGGATCATTTTGCTTTTCCAGAGCATACATTGCTTTACCTGCGAGCTTTGGTGAGAAATCTTACCCTTTGCCCTTGGTCATTTTGATGCATGCATGTTTAATTGTCTTCATTACACATTGGGAATAATTTAATACTGAACTTGACTAGTAGGACTAGTTTTTGTTCCATTTCCACTAACCTGTCCTTGTCACAGACTAGCCCTATATTTATTGATTTTCACTGCTCGATTGACATAGTACAATTGGGCTGACCATACCCTTTTCAGTAGAGTCCCATCTACAAAGTTCCAAAATATTGTATAGTAAATACAATTTGAAAAGTTGCATTTGGTTTTATAAGATGTTTGGGGATTGCATGACAATAGATACATTCCTTTTATTAGAGATTTTGCATTGAGATCAATACATGCAATCATATAAAATCATACAGAGTAAAGCAGGCTTTATCTTTACTTCAGACTGATTTGTTTATTTCAAAACACTGTATAATAATAGAAAAAAGTATAGGAGCAATCCAAGACTGATAAAATGTGTCAACATATAAAAAGCAATTCAAAACACGGTGCCGAGTTGAAAGTTCCTTCTGATATAAATCCATGCAAAAACTTCGTAAACCACTGGATTTATTGATAGCAAAGAACAAATAGGCAAGCGCTTTCACCCTTCTAGGATTCCTCAGACCTTTAAACAATTTCATTCAAAACAAAGGTCAATATATACTAATTTAAAAATATGACATCACTTCCTATACTAAATTTAAAAAAAAAACTATTACACTAAAAATATATATTATTTAAATAATAAATATCTCCAAAATAAAAGCATAAAACATGAAGATACTTAACTGTATATAGAATTCATGTATATAATATAGTTTATAAATAACAAAACATGCAAGTTTATCTGGCAGTAAGCATCCTATTTTTAAGGATAGGTTTGAGAGGGATCTTGTCATTAAGTCCTGGCTTGTGATCTGCTCTAAGTCTGATAATCCACTTTAATTCCATCCTTTCCATATAATTCCATACATCCCCACCTCTAATACTAGGAATGTTGATTTGCATGACCTGAGACTTGAAATTATGTTGACTGTTTGTTTCTAAAACATGTTTGGATAGGGCGTTGCATGTAGAATGTGAGCATATGTGATAAAGGTGCTCCCTAATCCTTTCACATAGTCGCCTGTCCGTTTTAACTATGTACATCTAGCTAAATAGGTGACATGTGACATGTTACAATTAGCATGTACCTGAAACCTAAAGCATTGAGAGGTGGAAGGATGTATGAAATAGGGATTACTATCTAAAAATTCACAGAAATTGCAACGATTACAAGGTACAATACCTACAGCAGGGCTATCGGTTGTACTCCTGCTTAATTCCTTAGGATAAACATAAGAGCCTCTGGAAATTCAGTCTATTCCTAAAAATGAATTTAGGATTCTCCCTCACCATCTTCTTAAGCTTAGGATCAACCATCAAAATACCCGTTTCTAATAAGTACTTCTTTGATTCTATTGATAACCTGAGTATAATTAATGGATAATTTCACTACAGAATCATTAGAAGTATCTGGAGAAGGTGAGTCATTCTCCACTGGGGCTTGATGGGAAAAATAGGGACGTGCTATATTATCTCTCATATTATGCACCCCTATATGCCTATATGATCTCTATAAAAGTCTATCGTTCAAATCAGATAGTTCATGAATAAATCCATCATAGTTAGGGTTCATTCTAGATGCTCATATAGCTTATCCTCTGATTAAATTCTTAAAAAACATAATCGGGGTTCATACTTTCGCTATGTAAAAGTGAATTATTATAGCATGCTTTCCTATAAACCCCCGTTTTAAGAAGCCCATTCGGTAACCTTTCAATATAAACATCTAAAAAAGCAATCCAGTTATCTGAGCTATCCACTGTAAAATTCAGAAAATATGATAGACCATTAATCTCTTCAAAGAATTATTGTAGTTCTTCATCTGTCCCTGTCCATAAAAGAAACAGGTCATCTACAAACTGAGTATAAAAGATGACATGCTCTTTAAAACTATTTAATTTAAATAGTTTGTCTGTCTCCCAATCTACCAAGACCAGGTTGGTGTAACTATTGGCACATGGAGTGCCCATAACCATGCCATTCTTCTGAATGTAAGTTACTCCATTAAACAAAAAGATGTTGTTCTCCAAAATGATTTCTAACAAAGCGCACAGCAAGTCAACTTGTATTAACATATAGTTGTTTCGTTGATTATTTTATTTCATTTTAAACTTCATATGCTGCATATAAATGCAGTTCAAACATTTTAATACTGTAGCTGTTTCCATAGGCACCATATAGAGACACTCCGGAAGATGGTATAACATAATCCATATCAAACCGGTTAGCTAGGGTATAAGTATTCCCGGCTCCACAAAGTCTACTCCTCAATTTTTCCCTTAGAACTAGACAAACTTTCAACTTAAGCACTCAAATCATTCACTTCTCATCCCTGCATTTGCTCAAAACTCATAGCAAGCACTAATAAACCTTAGCACTAAACCCCCCTATACTGTAGAGAAGGACAAGGCTCTCTATTCAACCTTACCAGCCAATCAGTAAAACAGTTCACTGTACCTATCCAGGCATGTCCAAAGGGCAGTTTCAGGTGTACTCTCCAGTCCAACTGGTGAATCTGGGCATTTTGAGGCAATGTTACAATTGCCTCATGTACACAGACAACCCTCTCCTCTTTCCACCAAACACTAATACATGCAAGAGACACAATTATACAGCCAAACTGGAGGCTAAGCTCTCTCAACCCAAGACTGGACCAGGCAGTCAAGAGGATAAGGGAATTACTTGCATCACACCACCAGTCTCACATAGACCTATGAAACCAGCACTGGCAAAAAACACACATAAATACACAAAAACATACTCTGAGGCTCTAAATAAAAACCTGCATAAGCAACAGAGACCTCCAAAGAAGACATCCAAGCAACCCCCAGCCCCCAACACAAACCATGAAACACATACTTCACAAAACCAGTGTGCCACACAATCACAGCTCTTAAGGCAAAATAACATACCCAACACACTAGTAATAGGTGACTCTATAGTCAGGCACACTGACGTCTCACTCACTAGGCTGAACAAGCAGAAGGTTACTGTTAGTTGACTGTCGGGTGTCAGGATCCGCCACATAACACAAGCACTCAGGTCACTCCAGAACAAGTACAAATATGAGTCTGTCATTGTCCATGTTGGTGTGAATGACCTGAGCCATACCTCCCTGGACTACATGAAAAGAGACATGGAGGAGCTCTCTGATCAAGTAGCCCAGGCTTCTATGACCCTGACGCTGAGTAGCATCCTGCCCTCACCAAGAATGATACCACGGTATACAGAAAAAAATTATCAATTTCAACAATTGGCTAAGCTTCTGGTGTCATTCAAAGGGGATCCAGTGCCTGTCAGTCTGGGATGACATGCTCAACAAGCCACGCTGCTTTGCTGGAGATGGCTTGCACCTGTCACCCTTAGGCATTTGAATGCTGGCCATGGCTCTGCCACCCCCATAGTGCCTTTTTTAGGCAAGGCTTAAAAGACAAACCCACCACCATAAATAGCACAAGTAACAAAAAACTGAGGGTAATGCTGCTCAATGCCAGAAGTCTAAACCTCAAAATTCACACACTCAAGGAACTCCTCAGTATGGAGAAAATCGATATATGTGCAGTTACAGAAACCTGTTTAAGCCTCCAGAGAGCACCCCAGCACTACCAGGCTACAACTCATACCAAACATTTTGGCCACAAAACCCAGACCAAAATACAAAAGACAGGGGAGTATCAATATTCATCAAGGATACCCACACCTCCAGGTTAGTGGCACAGCATGATTATTCAGAGATCATCTATGTGCAACTAACAATGGGCAAAACTGCAATTCAAATTATAGCTTGCTACAGATCACCCACCATGTCCCAGGACCCCCACTCCACATTCTTGGAAACACTGGGTAACATAAAGGTCCTACCAAACACCCTGATATTGGGTGATTTCAATTATCCAAACATTAACTGGGAGAACTACAAATTCCCTGGCCCAACATTTCCTAGAATTTATAAACTCAAACGCACGGGATCAACTGGTTAACACCCCCACCAGAGGTGACAACATATTGGACCTGGTCATCACCAACATGAGTGACTGGTGTTCCACACTGGATGTCAAACCCTCACTGGTTAGATCTGACCATAAACTAATCACTCTGGATATCCACATTCCGCCACCACCCCCGGTCAAAGAAACCACCGTAAAAAACTTTTCAAAAGCAAACTTTACATTACTTAAGACCAAGGTGGGAAGTTTCAAAGCCCCCATGCTAAAGATTAATGCTGTCCAAGCTGCAAAATCCTTTACTAATGCACTCTACGGGCACCTACAAAAATGCATAGATTGTGGTATCCCAAACAAAACCAAGACTCACTCCTCCAAGAAAAGGAAACCAGTCTGGTAGACCCCTGCCATAAACAAGCTATACAATAGAAGGAGGAAACTAGTACAGAAAAGAGTAAAATCCCAAGAAGGGAAGACATCCCTGATCAGTATCAGCAAGAAATTACATTCCCTCATAAAATTATCCAAGGCTAGCTTCGAAAGAAAAATTGCCATGGACTCCAAAGATAACCACAAGGCATCCTTTAGCTATGTCAAGAATCTAAGTGGCAATTCTCAGATCTGCTCGGAGTTAGTGCAGAATGGTACAAAATACACTGAACCGACTGATATAGCCAACATCCTGTCAGACAGGTTTAGTGCAAACTTCACCCCCTCTCACCCCCAAAAGGGCCCATAACTATACCAGAAGAATGTAGTGCCCCTGAAATCACAGACACTCAGGTTAAAACAGCCCTCTCCAAAGCCAAAAAACACAGCATCAGTGGGACTGGACAGTGTCCCAGGCTGCATCATACATGAGCTCAAAGATGAACTAACCCCTCAACTAAACACACTGTTTAAACTCAGCCTCTCCACAGACTACATGCCCACAGAGTGGTGCACAGCAATAGTTATTCCGCTCCACAAAGGTGGAGCCACAACGGACCCTGGGAACTATCACCCTATAAGCCTGACTAGCTTGGTCTGCAAAGCTATGGAACGCATCATCATGGATCTCATTAACAGAGACACTGGAAACCTCCAAACACTCAACCCAACCCAGTTCGGCTTTGTTAAGGGCAGATCATGCCTCCTAAACTTGGTGGACTTCTTTGAGATAGTTACCAAGGCTATAGATGAGGGAAAGGTGGTGCACACAGCCTACCTAGGCCTCTCAAAGGCCTTCAACATGAGTAGGGGTGGGAAGATGGCATAATGGTTAAGGTGGTTAAGGTGTTTACCTTACAAACACAAGGTGCAGGGTTTGATTCTCACATGGGGTAATTGGCTAGGCTTGAAATGACCCACGAGGGTAGTTAGCCTAGTACTAATCTATGAACCTATGAACACCATTCCCCACTCAGGTATTATAGACAAGCTCACCAGCCTGAACATAAACCCCTACATCATGAGATGGGTTGCCAACTGGCTCATGGACAGATCCCACATGGTAAGAGTTGCAGGAGCTAGGTCTGACTCTAATCCGGTTACAAGTGGCATTCCCCAGGGCTCAGTCCTAGGACCCCTCCTGTTCGGCATATACTTCTCAGAGGTACAGGCAAGCACAGGAGGACTATGGCTCACCATGTTCACAGATGACTGCAAACTAGGGGCTATAATTTACTCTCCAACTGACACAGACATCCTCCAAAAGGGTCTCACTGAGACAGATACCTAATGTCAAAACCATGGTCACAAGCTAAATGCCAAAAAGTGCATAGTCATCTCCTTTGGAAAAAATAAAGTACCCACAAACTACCACATAGGTGGTAGCCCCCTAAATACAGAAGGCATAATAAGGGATCTGGGGACCCAAGTAGATAGTAACCTTTCCTTTGATAATCACATTGCCAAAGTGGTTGGAAAATCCTTCTATGTGGCCCACCTAATCACAAAAGGGTTTGCATCCAGATCGAAAGAGGTCATTGGGCCCCTCTAATCATCACTCATCAGACCCATCATAGAGTACAATGCCCCATTTGGGATGTACCTTACAAGACACCTGCAACAACTGGAAAGACCACAGAAGGTCCTTACCAAGAGGATCACTGGCCTCAAGCAGATGCCCTATGCAGCTTAACTGAAGAAACTCCAGCTGTACTCGGTTGCATACTGCCTACTGAGAGGTGATCTCTGCCTGACATACAAGGCCATGTCCAACCTAGAATTGATGGACATGCTCCACCTCGAGCCACACACTCCAGGGATCTAAACCTCACCACAACAATAAATAGGATGTGCTGAAGGGATAGATTCCTGTCCCAGAGACTTCCCATGCTCTGGAACAAGATTCCAATCTACATTAGGCAGAGCTCCTTGCTAATCCTCTTCAAGAGAAACCTTGATGAGTGGATGGGAAACAGAAAGTTTACCCCAAGGATCACTTCGATGGCTCTGCTGGACAGAGGCACAGGGAACTAATCTAAGGGGGTGGCGGAAGCCAACACATTCTGGCTAGGCTTATAAATGCCTTCGGGCAGATAGCTTAGTACCTACCTATGAACCTAAACAAAAATGCTTGCTATGACTAATGATCCCATTTTATTTATTGCAAGCTTGGTGAGAAGAATTGAGCAGTTTGCATTACAGAAGGTATATTTACCCTATGCAATTTAGACAAATATTAACTACATCAAAATATAATCCACAAGCTATGTCATTTTAAATGTGCAGATTGTTATTTCTACTACAATTCCATCCAGTTAAATCTTTGACCCTCTCCTCAGCCCTACACATCCATTGTCCTTTTAGCACTCTTAATTCTCTTTGCTTATAATACCTTAATAGCTGCTTGTTATGATAGATTGGTTCTTGAAATATTCCTGAAATACCAAGGGTGATACTTATAAAACTCAGAAAGCAATTAGCATATTACTATGCATAGTCATATGGCTTGCAATTCTGCACAAATGTATGTTAATTCAAATAGCATGGTTCTAGGCTACAAGACAAAGTTACACAGATGTGTATGTTGTCAGATGAACCACAAAGTAAATGCATACAGGTTAATTTTTATAAGATTAAGTATAGGTTCATAGGTTCATAGGTGTGTACTAGGGTAATGGCCCTTGAGCCTTTACAAGCCTAGCACATAGGATTACCCTGGCATCCTGCCACCCAACCTTATTTCTCAGTGCCTCTGTCGAATAAAGCTACCTGAGTCATCCCTGGGGTGAATTTTCTATTTCCTATCCACTCATCAAGATTTCTCTTGAAGAGGGCCAGTGACATGCTCTGCTTGACATGTATGGGAAGTCTATTCCATAGCATGGGCAGTCTCTGGGTTATGAACCTGTCCCTCCAGCATGTTCTGTTGATTGTGGTAATAAAGTTGAGGTCACTGGGGTGTGTGGTGTGGAGGGATTGGGATTTCTTTAGATGTAGCATTTCTAACAGAGCTGGGTTAGACATGGCTTTTTAAGTCAAGCAGAGACTGCCTCTAAGTATGCGATATGAGACAGAGAATAGTTGGAGTTTTTTGATTCTGTCCATATAGGGCAAATGTTTAAGGCCTAGGATCCTTTTTTTGAGGTACTTTTGTGGCCTCTCCAGTTGCTGCAGGTGTTTAGTGAGGTACATGTCAAATGGGACATTGTACTCAATGATTGGCCTAATGAGGGAAGAGTAGAGGGAGACAATGTCCTCTTTCTTCCTGGCTGCAAAACTCTTAGTAATGAGATGTGGCACATAGAAGAACTTTCTGACCACAGTGGCAATGTGGTGGACAAAAGAGAGGTTGCTGTCAACCTGTGTTCCCAGATCTCTTATAACACCTTCTGTGTTCAGTGGACTACCATCAATGTGGTAATTCATGGGAACCAGGTTTTTTCCAAAGGGGATGATGACACATTTTTTGGCATTGAGCTTAAGGCCATGGTTCTGACACCAGTTATTGGTCTCAGTGAGGCCTTTCTATAGGATGTCAACATCACTTGGGGAGTTAATAACTGCTCCCAACTTGCAATCATCTGCAAAATTTGTCAGCCAGAGTCACTTCATGTTGGCCTGGACTTCAGAGAAGTAGATACCAAACAGGAGAGAACCCAGGACTGAACCCTGTGGGACTCCACTCGTGACTGGTCAGCAGTCTGACTTGGAGTCAGCGACTTTCACACTGTGGGTTCTACCTGTGAGCCAGTTTGCTACCCACCTAGTGATGTCAGTAAAGTAAATCCTAAGTCTTACAAAAAAAAAAAAAAAAAAAATAGTCAAATGTGATTTTCAGGTACAGGTAGTTTGTCATAGTATGCCTAGGAAAGTATTTTATGGAATTGTCACTGCTTGTGCTATTTGTTGCCTAAAGTTTCCAATTACAGATGACACTACTTGATTTTTCTGGATACTTTTACTTCAGTAATTTAAGTATGTCACTGCATTTTATTTCCAGAATTTGCATGCTTGCTCAGTTCATCACTGTACTTTGAATAATATGTGTGTAATTATGTATACGACTGTTTGACATGGTTTGTGTTTATCACCAATAGTAACCATAAAGCACTGGTTCCACTAGTGACTGTTATGTTCTCCTATGTGCCAGCTTTTAGCAGTCATCAAGAGAGAAATAAGAAGAGAAAATCTGATTTATATGTGCATTTTGTCAGTAAGTAAGTAAGTAAGTGAATAAATAAAGTCAATGGCCATTTAGGCTACTCAAAAATAATTCTTAAAATGCAATCTTCAGTTACTTACAGTTAACATTCTCTCCTCTCTCCCCCTCCCCAAAGCATTTTTCTGAACATTAATGGCATGAAGTAGGGCATATACTTGAGTCCCCCATTCAGCAAACAAATTTTGAAGTCCATTATTTCCAGATTTTCTTGTGCTGTCATATTTCACAAATATAATTATTGCATTGTAATCCCACAATACATTTTTGATTTTTATTACTGCTCTCCATCACCCACATCCTGTCTCTGCTTTATTTCCAACATACTCCCGATTCTTTTAGTCAACTCTTGTGCTTCCTCCCTACTCGCCAGCATTTTCTGTTGAAATACTGGAAAAGGTTTCACAGGTGCAGTCTCTCTGTGGTCTTTATTACCAGAGGAGCAAGAAGCCGAATCTACTTCTGTTTCACAGTTCAGTTTTTGTTTGGACAAACTTTTGTATTTCTTTCTTACTATGCACTTCATCAAAAAATGATTTTCTTGCTCCAGGGAAGAATACCTTGAAGACAGCTGGATACAGTAGTTTGAATCTTATACCTGCATCTCGGCATTCTTTGAATAGTGGGATGAATTTACTTCTCTTTTACCTGGTATACAATGAGTAATCATTCTCCACAAACACTCTGCTGTCACCTACTTTTAGTATTTTGCCCTTTTGCTACAGTTTTGACAAAATCAGCCCTTTCTGCTGGTAGGATTGCTTCCTTACTATTAAAGGTCTAGGTTGCTTTTGTATAGCTAGATTTGGAGCATACACACAATGTGCCTGTTCGATTAATAAGTCCTGCTGTGAAGTACCAGTCCAGTTGCTTATTTGTGCTTTCATAAATTGAATGCAGTCTGCTCCTTCCAGCTTCTCTGGTATATCTGAAAATCTTATATTTTCCCTATGTGCTCTGTTCTCAAATTCTATTATTTTTTGAAACATCTCTTCCAGACCAGTCTCATATTCAGCCAGCCTTTTCTTCATTTCGACCTCTGATTTTTGCAGGTCTATTATCTCATCTGAATATCTGTTTAAAGTTTCTTCCATTTGTTCCAGCTTTTGTTGTTTGTGTTAATATACTCTAATAGTGTTTTGGTTATTTTAACCAGGTCTGTATGCAGTTGTCTTATATCATCTTGTAGGTTATTGAAAGTCATGTCTGAAGGTTGCATTACTGTTTGCTGAATAGCTGCATAACTCTACTCAGTCAGTGTTTCTTCCTGACTTTTTATAGCTGATTTTTTCCAGGTCTTCTGTATTTCTTTATTCCTGGCATCCAGACAGTCCATTTACTAGCCAGTTACTGAAATTCACCCATAGACACAAGTCTACTGGCCTGCTCTGCTGAGTTTCTGTTTTCACACTGGGAGAGTTAGAAACAAGCTGTTACTCATATAAGAAATTAAGTTTTATTACTTCTTCCTACTTCTGGTATGCCACCAGTCCTCTGACACTTCCATGTAATAACCTTTTCTACCCTTTTAGTTTAAGAAAATCTCCTTAATACAAATTGGTACTTTCTGTAACTTTTCTTTTAATGGCAAACCTGTGGTTGCTGACATTTTTTGTTTATTCCCTACATATAAGACAACATTTCTAATTGTCTAGGCTGCATTTCTAATTCATCATTATACCAAATAACTTCTTTGTCTTCCACTTTAAAATGTGGATTAGTCTTCTTTTTTCTTCTTTTTACATTCAACACTCTTCTGGATACTTCTGACTAGACATCATTCTCCGTCATATCTGCCATGACCAAGCTATTAGAAAAAAATTATATCAGTAATCCATGTAGGCTGCAGTCAGTGTTGAAATACTCAAACTGCTCTGCTTTGCCTGATTGTCTTAATTATTTTTTGCAGTAGTATAGACTGTACCTAGAGGTTTGATGTCTACTGATCTTCAGCCTAGTCACTGCCATGTCACTGCCATGTCACTGCCATGTCATTGTCCTCCCTACTCTTTGTAGAAGGTGGCATTAACATTCAAGAGCTGTCAGACAGATTGTTTTTAAAAACTACTCAAGTGTTAAACTTTCTCCTGCTACCTTATACTCACAGGGGTCCCCTTGGATCTGCCGTGGGTCTATTGCTGTTTACCATATTTATAAATTCCACACTTCCAAAATGAGCTTTTGAATTTATAACCTGGCTTAGTACCAAACAGGAAGGCCTGAACTACAACAAAACCTAGAGAATGTTTTCAAAACTGTAGTAGCTTAGCTAAAATTAATTCTTCCAAAAAAATCTGACATTTCAAAAAAAACGTACTATTTTTGTCCTTTATTTATTTATTTGGAAAATTCATCTTGACCGTTTACTATCTACGGGTATTTACAATGATCAGCTCAAGCCTAGAATCTTTTATAGTCTGTTTTGATGTTATCAGCTTGTTAGACTCCTGATCCCAGAAGCAATCTTAACCAACCACTAGTTAAGGGTACCTTATAATTCCAAATTGAATATGGTCTCCTTGGGAAAGGCAGCATTTATCTAAATGTTTACCTGCTAAACCTTAGAGCCATTGTGTCACTTTTACCAGTCCTGAATGCCTTCCAAGACAAGACATGGTCTGATAAAAACTAATTTTAACATCATGAAATTTGACTTTCCTCAGTGACTATAGACCAAATTTTCTGTAAAATCAACACCTACTCTTTCTAAGATCCCATGTCAAGAAAGCAATATTCCTAGATATATATTAACTCTTTTTCATCTGCTGATTATGTTTTTTCCATCCTTGGAACAAGAAACTGTGTTGTTCTACGTGACAGTATCAAAAGCTGTGAGAACCTAAAGAACTTAACAACCAAGGTTGTTTTGAACCTGCAATATAATGTATGGTCACATGAAAATGTTTTTCTACCGCTTAAGTTAAAGCTGTGCTTTTGCAAAATATATTTTATTTCATAATAATTGTCTATATTTATACTGAGCCTTAATTTTCAAAGAATGCAACTTCATAACAGGTACTAATATAGTATATCTAATTTATACACTTCCACACCTCTGTTCAAAGACACGTTTTGCAGCATATTATAGCTAATTCATTTTTTAATAGTGGTTTGTATGTAATTGTTTTACACACTACTTCTGTAGAGATGATAGAAGAGTTCAACCTGTAGTTCTTGATAGGCTTTGCTCAGTCTCCTGTACTTACAATGTGACACTGAACAATTCACTTAGAGAGAAAGTGTACCCAGATTATTAAGGAAATGAGGGAATGGGTTTACTTATTAAACAACCTAAGAAAATTAAAAATGAATGAATGAATAAATACATCAACAAACAAAAAGCAGATAAATAAATAAATTGACAAATACTCTTTAATACTTTATATATAATATCATAACCACCATCTCCCTCTGTTGGCCAGAGGGTGCATTGCAATGCAAACTCTGGTTGCCCATAGATGTACAGAATTTGCTTTGATTTGCACTATGATGACTGAAACATATTTTGTGACTCCAGCTCCAGAGACTTTCTCTGGGCCAAAAGGTGCAATGCAAATCCAGCTTCCCTCAAGACCTGCTGGTAAATATATGCAGTAAACTGCTTCCTACATGAGACACTATTACTCCACAAACAGTCATGGCATCATAGTGCTGCAATATTGTCTCCTGCCACAGGTGCCATTCCTGCCATAGGACTCTAAGAAATGCCCTTCCCATGGCATAGTTAAACTTGTAATCATGTTCAAATAATTTGCCCCACAGAAGAAGCCCTTGGTATTCACAGCTGAAAAGTGTACCACTGCGTGACATAATGTTTATACTCACCAATGGATCTACTACAGGTAGTCATGTACTTGTAGTTTGTGGCACACCTGCTCACTGCCACATGCTTGAAAAAGCAAGTGCTCAAACTCCTCTCCTACCAGCTCAATCCCTCATTTCTGTGTAGCCATCCCAAAACCCAACCTATGAAGCTATACAGCCCTAACAGAACCTAAACTCTAGTCCTTTTACTCCCACCCATTTAACAACCAGTGTTCTCACTCACTTTGCCTAAACCTAAAACTTCAACCCCTTCCCTAAAACTAAATTCCCAGATCACTCCATAAATCTAAAATTCCCTTCGTGTTCCTTAAGCCTAAAATCTTCCACCCACTCCCTAAGCCTAAATTCCCCTCCTGCTCTCTCCCCCCAGCTGTTTGCTCCAATTCATATTTGAGTTTGTGTGTGACCTCAAGCCCACACAAACTACAATGCACTTGAGTCACTAGCTTTGACATAGTTGTTTTCAAGCACTTGGGACTTGATCATCTGTTATGTTCCCCTGACCACTTGTTACATACAACCCTGCAGCTATCTATTATAAAATCATATTCTTTCCCTGCAGATATGGGTACTGCACAAATCGTTTTACCTCTGAACCACTAATGCTGTGGAAGAACAAGTATTACAACATAAAAAAGAAAACTGAGACATATATGTTATCTTTCAAATATTTGTTCAGCCATATCCTCTAAATGTCACAATTATATACTAGCATGAGTAAGTTCATAGAATAAAATAAATGCATCTTCACTATAACAAAAAACACAGATCACAAATAAATTGTAGACTTTGGTGGCTGATTTTGAGTTGTTTCTTCATGCTGAATTAAACAGGGTGCAATAAATCAAAGATGTAGCCAAAGCCAAAAAGGTGCGCACTAAGTACTATTCTTGTAAGTATGACTAATCTATGCCATGCATGTGCCATGTTTATAATCACATTGAATGCCTGCAATGGGTACATGTTCTCCTCCCTCCCTCTCTCTCTCCATATATATATATATATATATATATATATATATATATATATATATATATATTTTTTTTAATAATTACAGCATTGGATCAAATAATATTTTAACTGATAGAAGTGTCACAGTGATCCTGACAATTGCAAAACATACCACAGCAAGAAAAGTGGAGAATAGGGAATATAATCCATGGACAATATGTCACACTGGCCCTTTCATACTAAAAAATCTTTTAAGGATAGTATATTCTGATAGCACTGTAACACAAAAAATTACAAAAGCTTGTGTGCAAATACAGCTTATATGCTGTCTTCTACATGTAAATGCCAGCCGGTTCAAGAGGACAATAATTTTCTGTCTGAACTGACAACAATAGCGTAGTCATGACACAAAAAACACAGATGTACAAATGTAGCATCTTGCCTTTACAATTCAATACAATCTAGTTTTGGTTCGTAGATTCATACAGTAGGTTCTAACTAGGCTATTGATCTGTGAGGATCGTTGGAGGCCTAGCCATACATGCCTGTACCAGTTTTTTAGCCCCTTTTTTTTAATAATGCAGACGAGGCAGAATAAGGATAGTTTGGGACATAACTTGTTGCTCCTTTCCATAAGGGAAAAGGTACTACACTGGGGTTGAATTTATAGTTTTCCATCCAGTCATCCAAATTTATTTGAATAGAAGTAGAGAAGTACTTTGCATTTATGTGCAATGGAAGACAGTTCCATAAGAGTGGTATTCTCTGTGATATGTGTCCCTCCAACATTGGCTGTTTATGGTGCAAAAGAGATTGAAATCCACAGATCAGGTGTTTATGCTACCATTGGACTTGAGAAGTTGTAATAGGTCTTACAGGATTGGGCTTCTCAAGGGTCTGTATGTGAGGCAGAGGTCACCACTTAGTAGCCTGTATGATACTGAGAAGAAGGTCTGCAGAAGTCTGGATATTTTTTATGATTTGGATCCTTGATTGTTTTAGTGAAAAGCATTCTTGCCATCCACTTGTACCAAGTGTTTGGAGAGGTACAAACTGAAAGGTGCATTATTTTCAAAGATAGAGCTAATGAAAGTAGAGTTCAGTGGAATGAATATATCCGTGGACATGAACACCATACCTTTAGATATAAGCTGTGCAATTGAAAAGGATTTCCTTTCAATAGTGCATATGCAATGATCAAATAATAGTTCATTGCTAACATAGAATTCTAAATCCCTGACATCAAAATCAACTTTCAGGAGTGTGCTTTCAATGTGATAGGTACAAGGGTGGACTTTCTTGCTAAAGGATGCTATTATATATTTAATGGCACTTAGCTTTAGTTTATGGTTTTAATACCACCTATTTGTTTGTGAAAGGCTTTCTTGGTGGATACTGGTGTCAAGTTTACATCATCTGCAGCTTAGTCAGCTATAAATAGTAACATTTGTTTTGAAGAAGTAAATGCAAAAGTGAAATGGTGGAATGCCTGAACCAAAGGGTGTATTACTAGTGACAGGTCATTTGGAGGAGGTAGGGTTGCCCAACCTAATTTCCTGTGTTCTATTTGTGAGCCATTTTGCTTTCAAATGAGTTATATAAGGGTTTACATTTAACTTGGAGAGTTTATCTACAATACCTGAATGTGGGATTGTGTTGAATAGTTTTCAAGGCCTAGATACATAATATGCTTTGATCTGCCTTCATTCATTGCATCAGTAACCTTCTAAATGAAGTCAACCAGGTTAAGTAAGCAGGCTCTCCCACTGACAAATCTGAACTGGTTTGGATTAAGTGCTTGTAGGTTGCCTATGCCTTCATTTATTAATTCCATAATGATCATTTCCACTGCCTTACAGATCAGACTGGTCAGGCTTATGGGACTATAATTACCTGGGCCAGTTGATGCCCCACCTATGTGAACGGGATGACTGTTGTTCTGCATTCATCTGACGTAAAGCTTGTGTGGAGGCTGAAGGGACTACTTGAGCAGTGTTTTGAAATGTATACGATTCACTAAATGCAGTGCAAAACATGGATGCACCTCTCCCAATGTAAATGCTTCACTAAATGGATTTGTAAACATGAGTCCTGTTGGACAACGCACTCATGGTTGTTATTATTTTGTTACACATTAAAAGTGGATATAAATTGCCAGATTGAAACACCTGCATATTTAAGTCTATATTCCTTAGAAATGTGCATTAACCACTGATGCCACAAGAAAGTCAGATACAACTGTCAAGAAGCACAGAGTTGAAGGGAGAAGTGTTTTGGAATGCACAAGGTTTTCATAAACAGCAGTCCCCGATGTAAATGCTTCCACTAATTATATTTGCACATATTAGATTTGTTGGATAGGGCACTAATTCCTGTTACTGTTTTGTGCACACTCAGTTTAGGTACACATTGTCAGATTTAGACACCTACCTACCTAGGCTCACATTGTCTAAAGCTATGCATTAACCATTGATACCACAGAAGAAGTCATAGTTCAACTATCAGACAGCACACAGTTGAAGGAAGTATGACACATATGTGGTGGAATGAGCAATGTGGATCATGGTTCACAGCATTATATTGTGTTAATATGTCAAACATCTCCCCAGGAGTACATTAAACCATCACGCCTGTTATACTTCAAAAAAAAAAAAAAAAAAAACATTCTTTCTCATTTTTTCTCATTCTGATATCAGTATTGCTTTCTGTCATGCAGTAGGGCTAGAAATGTTAATGTATAGAGCAACATATAAATACAGCTGAAAGCAAACTCGCATCAATTTTTGCTATACAACATGAAATGTCAGTTACTGTTTGTAACATTGCTGCTCAATGCCAAGCGTTGTGCAACGATGAAAACAGCAAGATCAATTTATCGTGGCATTTCATATTACTATGTCCATGCCTGTTAAGTGATATGTTTGTTAGTTCACATGCATTGCCATTGTAGCCAATGAGATATGCGTGTAGAAGACTGACACTATGTACACATCATTGGTGTGGGAGTCATGACTAACTCATATCTTTGATAGCAATGCTGTCAAAGTTGAAGTCACAAAGGGACTTGGACAGTCATGTTTCTGACTAGTCACAGGTGAAGGAAGTGTGCTGAATGGAAATCACAAAGGTGATGACAGATACGTTCAACAGGATGGTGTTGGGTGACAGTGACAGCTGTTACATAGTGGAGTGCCATCCATGCATTCATGATTGCCGTGCTACAGATCACTGCATTATACAGTGCCACCATTTAGTCATGTATTTATGTGTACAGCAAATTCAGGATAATAAGATTGCATACATGCAATTGATATTACCTTTGCACTCATCAATACCACTCTGCAAATATGTTTGTTATTGCATAAATTCAATGGAACACAATGTGACACTGGAAAGCAAGATGTAAGAGAATCCCAACCTCAGTTAAATACAGCAGTGCGCCAAGTACATTGAAGTGGAATCTTTATATCATGTGTACGTTGACACAATAAAGTATGTACGAGCAGCAGGGACCACTGACATTACTTTCAGTCTGACAGAATTATTTTCTGAAGCACACTGCTGCTGAGCTTCAGTACATAATTGATAGCAAAGTGTTATTACATGCAGAATTATTTTTTGAGTTTTTGCCACAGGATGACAACTAGCAGTAAGCTGTGTCACTTGATGCCAAGTGCCATGCAAATGCTGGCTACAGATATAGAGAATTCTGTTTACAGTCAATTTCTTGTCATATATGTGGTGTGTGAATCCGCTTTTTGACCAAGATAAAGGTGAGAAATAGAGTCAAAAGAACAGTGGTGAAATGGGCAGCAAGCAGATGGTAAGAAATTGGGGAAGTAATTTCTTATGAGCAGGATGGTGTTGTAGAGGACCATAGCTATCCATTCTTTTACAAGCCAGCATTGTATTTGTACAAAGAATTTGTTAAATTTGGATACTCACATCAAAACGATATATGAGAACAACTTAATAATGTTGTGTGACCATTTGGATCAAATCAAGTGTGCAGTAATACACACATACAGAAAATGTAGAGTTTTGTAGGGGCCATACATTTTTTTTTTGGGGGGGGGGGCAGGTGCCCATTTTTTTAAGAGAGGAATGTTGAGGAAACTATGTGAAATAGCAGGCACAACCATACGGGACATACACGACAGAAAAGGATGGTGATGGACATAAGATCATGGGGGTTACCATGACTGCGGTTAGGTATTTGACTTTGGAGGCGCATTCCATCCAGTGTGAATACAGTTGGAACTTACCCTTGACCCTCAGAAGTATCACCACTGTCTGTTGTTGCAGACATCTTGGCAGTGCTGGATGAGGTAGCTGACTGGCAGTTCCTTGCAACATCCTCTCCATCAGGCTGATGCAGGCACCTAGGCCCCTCTCTATTTTCTGCCCACCAGCTCTGTCAGTTCTTGTCAGGTGAAATGATCACCACCTCTACTGGATCTACTCTCATAGTGAACAGCTCCTTGATACATATTCTTCCAACAAGCTCTTCCGTGACTGTGTCTGGAAGCAGGAGGTTGATGATGTCAGTGCTGTTGGTAGGCAGGGCTGGGTATAGCACATGCTTCAGCATAGGGCCACTGACATGATTAAAAAAGCTACTGACTGAGCAAAGGTTGTGGCACAGGATCAAAGGACTACCAGTGGACGATCTACAGAACTCGCTGAGACAGAGGAGTTCCTGTTAACTATTAGGGATTTGGGAAGTTCAGAAGAGTTTCATAGTGTGATGCTGAATGTCGGGTCAGACATGGAGCAGACTTGGATGATTTCCACTATTGATGCCCCTGGTATGTCATTCAAATATATGTTATGCTCACCACATTTACAATTCATAGTAACTTGTATGCTTATAATATCTGTATCACCTATTATGCCCAGGTACATCTGGCATTGAGGTACATTGATGATCTGTACTTGGTTTGGAGATACTTTTTATTAGTTATATGCATTAATCTCTGAGATTATAACATTTCCATGTGTGGTTGAGTTATTTTTGCTTATATGTTTATTTTGATTTTTGTTTTTTCTGGTGTATTCAAAGGTGAAACATTGTTCCTTACCAGCACCTCTCTACATCCGATGTTGGAAGAACATTATACTCTGACAATGATGGTGCTGATGAGCAGGCATAGGCTGTGGCTGCAAGGGATTCGGCATGGAGATTGTGGTTCCTACATCCCATTTCCACAGTATAGATGCAGTCATTATGCCTATTCATATCCATTATGGATAATTCCATGTAGATGGTCTGAGAGGCAAATGGTTGATCAGAGTAGTGTGATTACCTCACCTGCAGACTTTGGGCATCTTCCCTGTGCCATTCTGAGGGTGAGGTACCACTCAGAGGTGTTCACAAAGGCATTCAGAGAAGGTATACTTACAACCCCCAAGGCTGGTGTGCTACTAGCTTTCAGTGAACGTATGTGCAGGGCCATAATGAAGGCACACCCAAGTTCCACCAGGGCCTCAGAAAACATTCCTAGACTACTGCATGTTATACATTCTTTTGTACAAGAACACATGAATGGTGTGTGTGTGTGTGTGTGTGTGTGTGTGTGTGTGTGTGTGTGTGTGTGTGTGTGTGTGTGTGTGTGTGTCTGTGTGTGTATGAGAGAGAGAGAGACATACTGGACCATGCAGAGTCTGTTCTGGGACTTCTTTTGGGATGGGGATATCATCCACAAGGCCAGTCTTCCAGTATATTGTCAAACATCAGAAAATGTGGCAGTGGACACATCAAATTCCACTTACAGAGTGGTAGTCCTTGCACAGCCTCATCGGTGTTGGATGTGTCCATACCCAGGTGTGGTCGTCCAAGTAGTCATGGCTGTGGACATAGTCATGATGACAGCTCATCCAGCAGACCTTGTTTGCATTCAGGTAGTACTCCGAATTCTAGCCAGGGTCATGGAAGGACCAGTTAAATTCCTGGCAGAGGTAATTTATGTGGTCAGGGTCATACACAATGAACTTGATCCTTCACCATGCACGCATCACGCCTGTCTAAGATACCAGGATGTAGTGCTGGCACAGATGGTGTGGCTGTGTCCATGCAGACTCATACACATACACATATTATACCTCATGTTAACCATGACACCTCACATGTACTCACACACTTTAAAATGGACCTCATTACACCTGGCGTTACTAGCTCTGAAAGTGCATAATTGCTATTACCTCATCTGTCATACTCACACACAGTTATTCTGTGTAAGACTTGCCCTCTTGTAACATTCCACCCCCACATAAACTGTGCAAAAGATAATGACTGTGTCCTAACATTTGTACAATGGCTGGTGCAGTGGTACAGCGGTAGTGTTGTCACCTCACAGCAAGAGGTTCTCTGGTTTGATTCTCGGCTGGGGTGTCATCTGTTTGGAGTCTGTATGTCCTCCTTGCATTAGGATGGGTTTCCTCCCACATTACAAAAACATGTGTCTGGAGTGTTTCTCCCTGGGCTTACACTGAAAATTGGATTCATTCCAAGTCGAACTTTCCTGGTTAACAAATGTCAAATAAATAACAATCTAGCACTCTGGTTAGCCTATGTCTGATGCACAGAGTGGCCAGGCAATGCTTGATTTGTCAAAGATCTTATTTTCATTTGGATAGTAATTTTTACTTTGATTAGTCTGCTTATCTTCAGCAGTAGTAATAATATTGTTACGTATAAGAGCTTGATCACTAGTGCAGATGATGCTGAAAGTATCCTGTCCACAGGAGGGATGTCTCACTTGGGGTAGTTATATCTAATGCAAATAATGAGCAAGTATTGCATGGCCTAGGTAAAAATGCTTCTTTGTACTGTACAACTGCAAGTAGTTATTTGTTTCTTCATTTGTTTGCTTATGTTCAGGACTCACGTAGTAATATAGATATCTTGTTCATCCACCTGTGCAGATGATGCCGTCATCACCCTATGCTTGGTCATTTGACATGGGCTGATTGTGCTTGATGTACAGGTTGGCCCTGAAATATACAGCAATCAGTAATCTGTTTTGTTTGACTGCATCATTGTTGTTGCCTTTATTTGCTGGATATATCACAGATTGATATGACATTTCTCTATAGGTATCATTGATTTTTACTTAATGCTTACTTCTGTTTATGTGTTGTACTATTTCTTTATAACATATTCATCACTCACCTTTGCTAATGCTCCTGAAACTGTCTTGCTCTGGGGTTGAGTATCGGATGCTCACAGTAGCCAGTCTTTAAAAGGGTAAGCACAGTTTTGGTTTGTTTGTATGCATCACTTGTTACTGTTTGCATCTGCTTAGCTGTTAAGTTAATTAAGTGGTAAGTGTATATGAAAACCGTTATCTGGACAGTGCTATCTGCATTCTAAGTATAATATTATGCAAGATGTCAAACATGGTCAATATTTTAGGGTGATGGGTCATATCGCGCGACACCTCCAGATGTATCCAGACAGAGAAAACATGATTTGAACAGGCTAAATACATGGTCTATGATATTTCTAGTCTGTGCATATAAAATGTTGTAACCTTAGTCAGTGGGTTATGTGGGTTTTTCATGGGAGTCATGAACAAAGATTCTAGGTTATATCCTGAATCCCCCTCCAGATGACCTTGTAGGAAGTCACAATTGCAAACATCAGGTACAAGTCACAGGCATGCCATTTTTGGGAGTCATGGAGGCTGCCTGACCAGCCTGCATACACATTATAGATGATACCTTGTGCATTACAGTCTGGACTACTCTGACCTACTCCACGGACACATGATAACAGTGTGTGGGGTGTATGTGCCCCTATTGACTAGTACGTGCCTACCATAAAGACTAGCAGCCCTGGGTTAATAAGCTACTGGCCAGCAGGTGTCCAGCTGCCCAGCCTGGATTACCTGGGATACTTTTGATGAACAAAAACTGGATGTAAAACTAATCAATCTGGCAAACATGAGCTAAGAATTGCTGCACTCAATGTAAGTTCACTGACAGGATGCAGCTTGGAAGTGGATAACATAATGGTACAGAGGAGGCTGGACATCCTATGTATCCAATAGACAAGATGGAAGGGCAGTGCATGAAAGACACTTAACTTGGGATTCATAGTCTACTACTCAGGAGGAGGACAGACTAGAAATGGTGTGGGTATTGTGGTGATCGACAGGTTTCAAAATCAGAATTAGTGAAATACTCATGGCAATCAAACTCTAGAGTAAGACTACTGAACAGATATATGGCTGAGCCAGTTATGGGAAAAAAGGTGCACAAGAAAAGTTGGTGGTAGAATGCAGAAGTCCAGGAAGTTATCAAAAGAAAGCAGGAATGCAGGAAAAAGTGGGAGAGATTAAGAAGGACTAGGCTAGGAAGGAATAGTGGTTGGCTAACAAAGAAGCTAAGAAAAGAGTTGCACTAGCAAAGAACATGGCATTGGAGGCACACTACCAGCTTCTGGAAACTGAATCAGTAGTTGGCACAAAGAAATTAAATTAGGTTGCAAGACAAAGAAAGATAAAGAAGACCTGGAGCATTTCTCCCTGGGCATCGACTGAAAATTGGCTTTGTTTCAAGTCGGACTTCCCTGGTAAACAAATGTTAAATAAATAAATATATAAATAAATATATAAAATAAATATAGTAGGACACCCTTCATAAGGGATATCAACAACAGCCTGCTCACCTGTCCACAGGCCATCAAAGGGAGATGGAAGGAGTTCTTCCAGCATCTTCTGAATGAAGAAACCCCACAGAAGCTGTACTGCCCCAGACGTGGCCTGCAATCAAAGAAGAAGAGGAACCCACCACAGAGGAAGTAAGAATAGCACTAAGGAAAATAAAGTCAGGGAAAGCAGCATGCTCAGATGAGGTCACAGCAGATATGATAAAGATGCTGGATGAACTAGGGGAGACATGGCTCCTGACAGTACTCATAGTAGTGTGGAGAGAAAGGTGTATATCAGATGACTGGAGAATAAGCATAATCATACCAGTGTACAAGAACAAAAGGGACATCCATAACTGTGGGCAGTACAGAGGTATGGACTGACACATTGCATGAAAGTTCTGGACAGGGGGCTCGATAAACGGATACACAGATAAGTAGAAAGATGGGACAAGACTAGTTCAGATTCTGATCAGGATGCAACATAACTGTCCTGATGTATGCACTGAGACAGATAGTTGAGAGGAAGTTAGAGATGAGGCAAGAGTCCAACTGGTTATTCCTAGACTTCAAAAAAGCATATGTCAAGGTCCAAAGAAAGCTGATTTGGGCAGTACTGCAGTGGTTTGAAGTCCCAAAAACACTGGTAGAATTAGTGCCGGCTATATACAAGGACCCAATGACTCAAGTATGAATGGTCTTCAGTCTCACAGATGGGTTTCAGTTGGGAGTGGATGTGCACCAGGATTCAGCTCTGAGCCCACTGCTGTTCATACTGGTGATGGACTAAATCAGCAAACAAGTCAAAGGGGACAGATCAACAAAGTTGCTGTATGCAGATTATGTTGCATTACAGACTCTGAGCAAGAACTTCAGCAAAGGATAGGGGAATGAAATGCAAAACTGAAGACACATGGGATGAAACTAAGTACAGCTAAGACAGGGATAATGACAGCAAATTGGGGAAATCAGGCAAAGCTAAGAATTGACATGGAAGGGAAGACAGTGGAACAGGTTAATAAGCTTCTTGTATCTGGGAGGGGAGGTTGTGGAGAAGGAAAGTCTGAATGGAAGAGGTCAAAGCTAGAATCAGAGGGATGTAGCCAACTGGCATAGAGTGTCAAGTGTAGTATATGACAGAAGAATATGAAAGAAACTGAAACGTAATGTGCACAAAACAGTAGTACGACCAGTACTACTGCATGGTACAAAAACCTGGGCAGTAAGGGCAGAGCAATTGAGGAAGCTGAAGGTGCTAGACATGAAGTGTCCGAGACAGATGGTAGGATGCACACTGTGGGACTGACAAAGACATGAGGACATAAGAGCAGAAGCCAAAGTAGCTCCAGATGCAGAAAAGATCAAAGAGAACAGATCACGGTGGTTTCAACACATGTGCAGAAAAATCAGAAGACAATCTGGTGAAGAAGATTTGGGATAGATAGAAAAAAGTAAGACAAAATAATGGCATCTAGCAAAGAGGTGGATGGATTGTGTGAGAGATCTGTGACAGAAGGCAGGACTGTGACATTAAATCAAGAGAACTGGCAACAGTTAACACAACACCCCCCGACCCCATGTAGGAAATGGGGAAAAAAGGGGGTTGTTGATGATGATGATGATGATTGTTTATTACAGACCACCTGATAAGTGATGGAGTGATACTCTTTTCTGTTCACATACCTCCTTTAGAGTTCAACAGATGTGGCTTTTATTTCAATGTGGGTGCATTCTATGGCCCCAGTACCCTGGAAAATTGAGCTATAGCAAAGACATTTTTCAGTCTTCTTCTCTGGAATATGGGAAACCAGATATGCTCTTCTACATGTTGAACTCCTGTATTGCATTGATGAACTTCTGGAGTATTCTTGAGGAAAATAACTGAGAACCCCTCACTGTGTCCCCCATAGGTCACTGAAAAGTACCTCTAGCTAAAATACATAATGCTACACATACCTTAGTTTCCACTGGAATGGCTTCTCTGTGAATCCCACAGGGTCTCGGGTGACAATGGCAGATGTCTACTATTTCTTGAATAGTATCTCCCTTCACCCTATAGCAGTCTAGTATTTCTATTTCATGTGGTTCATTGCAGGTCAAACAGAGTATGCCTATCCTACTCCTTGTATGCTGAGGTCTTGCAGTAACAGCAGCAGCAGTACCTTGTATGCGAACCTCTTGCTCATGCAGTTTTGTTATGGCTACAGTAACCCCTAACATTTTTTAAGGGTTTCCTATTGCTGTGTTGCAGCATGTGTTGGAATTTAGAGGTAAAGCAAGCTTGACATATTTGCACTTGTTTTATATCTTTCTGAATCGCTCTGCCATGTTTATTTCTTCTTCATTAGTAGACATCATACACAATTAAATGATCATTAGCATATTCTGCTGATAACCCTTGTTTTGAAGCTGGATGTGATGTGCACTGCTGTTTCTTAAATCTCAAACACCTTCCTCATCGCTGCTTATCACACGCATGAGCTTAGGGACATGAGCAGACATTCATGAATCTTGGCCTACATACTTTAAGTTGGAATCTACCTCTCATTTAATTAATTTTCATTTTGTGCGTGCTTTCAAAGTTTTATATAATAGTTGTATCAAGTGAGTAGAGTGAACAGAAACTGTAAATGTGGCTTGACAGGTCGTTACCTCTCTGGTGGCAGTCCACCATATAGAAAGCATGTAGAGTGTGTTTTGCAGTACTGGATACTAGAAGTTACCTGTGTGTGTGTGCGTGTGCGTGTGAGTGTGCGTGTGCGTGTGTGTGTGTGTGTGTGTGTGTGTGTATGTGTGTGTGTGTGTGTGTGTCTATGCAAAATCATACTTTTTGCCAGAGCTGCAGTGCAGTTTCTGTTGGTAAAGGACTTTACAAGGCACTAAACTCAGGGTGATGTGAACATATTGCTGGGAAGCCAGTTGTTATAGTTCTGTCCTTTATTTGCTCAATGTGTTGCTTAACTGGTTGCAGAAAGTGCTGGGCAATACCCACAGCAGTGGTAGTTATTTAATGTAATCTTAAAGCAACCTCATATATGTGTTTAATCTGTGCAAGGTGGGTTTAAATCCCCAGGTTTCTATATGTTACAAAATGGGTCACAGGGATAGGATTCAAACTGCATATCAATTTGTCCTTCACAGTACCCTGTATGCTGGGGATGTTTACTATTATTGAGACAATTATATCCTATCCTGAATTAAAAATTCCATGCATGACAATTCACATCAGGAAAAGGCTGGTCTGAAGACATTAGGACTAGAGTTTTTTGTTTTTTTGTTTTTCCAAAACTAATAACTAATACAGGATGAATGTCATTGTGTACTGAGTAAAATGTAAATACAAACACCACTGGAAATGATTTATATATTTTTTTCAAATACAGTGACTGCAAACTCTCTGCGTATTATATAACACTTTAGATATATATTGCTGAAGATTTTGTGTTTCAATTTTTATATAGTATGTTCTGTGTTGCACTTGGTCCATAAAAAAGAGTAAAATATAAGATAATTGATGGGCTAATTCAAGTTAGAATACAGACAGAGGTATTAGTAATGTATAGTGATGATTGTCATTAGCTGAAAAAAAGTTGTCATTTGCAGTGGTTGCCGTCTGCATTTTATATCCTAAACTATGCAGAGGGTGCGTTTATTTTGCACTTATTTGCATGTACATCCTTTATATTTTATTACACTTGTTGTGTGATTTATAGGTTCATAGTTTCATGGGTGTTTACTAGGCTAAAGACCACAAGGGCCTTTCTAAGCCTAGCCATGCATCCCAAATCTCTGACAAGTTCTGATACCCTTGATAAGTGTAAGTATGGGCCTGGGAGATGAACCATTTACAAGTTACCTGTTTGCATGAGAGGCATAGGTGCCAAACCATGGATGAATTTCTGGTTTCTCATCTAATTGTCCAAGTTGCACTTGAATTGGATTAGGGATGAACTCTGCTTCACATGGAATAGTCTCTGAGATACATACCTATCTCTCCAGCAGGTCCTATTTATATCACAGGCAAGGTTTAAGTCTTTAGAATTGGTAATTCTGGTGCTGTTTGTTTTGTGAATATGCAGGAGGTCCATCAGAGTGGAGTCTGACAATGCCCTGTATTACAGGCATAGATCTCCCCTCAAAAGCCTGTAGGAGACAGAATACAAGGATAGGGCCTTGAGGTGGTCTGCATAGGACATATTACTTATGCCATGTATTCTTTTAGTGAAGAACCTATGTAGACATTCCAGTTGTTGGATATGCCTGGTTAGGTACATACCAAAGGGTGCATTGTACTCAATGATGGGTCTGATGAATGCCTGTGAATGAAATACATTTTAATGCATCATTGTTTAGTATGACATGCAGATTTTTTTTTTTTACTTTGTAATTTTTTTTATTTTATTTTATTTTATTAATTTGCTTTATGGCATGTCAGCTGATGTTCAGCAAGACTTAAGTCTTTTGAAACCAGAAATGTAAACAGTTATTACTGCAACCGACCCCCCCCCCCAAAAAAAAAAAGTCAGCAAATTATTTCTCAATGTGGATTGGTAGGTAATGAAACTTACTGAATCCTGCTTCTTGACTGAATCAGATTTTATAAATGTTGACTGCCTCTCAGCTCTAAAATTCAGTAGAACTTTGTTAATGACACATTTCCAAAAAGAAAGGCAAAAGCAAAAAATTTTTCTTCTTAAAAGTCATAATAAATTCTAACAATAATAGAATTATTTTCTAGACACAACTGTGAAAGGAGCTTTGTAGATGTGTTGGCATCTGATTCATTTTTACAATATAATCCTATTTAAATCTCCATTCCTCTGGATATAGTTCAAAAGTGTTATCAATTCCTCATGTCAATAAAATGTCTTTAAATGAACAGCAGTTGGCAAACCTATTGCCATAACTCACAGTTGAGCTGATAAATATTTTCAAATGCATATTTACATGATATATTCATGATGTGCCTCTAAAACATTAAAGAAAACATTTCATTGTTTAATGCTTGCATAAAGTCAAATAATTTGAAATGCATCCAAAAAATGTGAATTATGGTATATCAGAATTGATAATTTGCCTGCATCATACACTGATTTATGCCATGGTCATATTAAATGATACCAACCAGTTTGCTAGCTCTATGAACTTTTCAGACTGATAACATACCACGAATCGCAAACTTAAAACAAAAGTGGACAAAATAGACAAGTTCAGTTTCTCACTGAAGGGTCAATATATGTCACCCAGTCATTGGCTATAAAAAGAGCCTCCAACAGAAATTCATTCCCCATTCAAACATCAAGACTGCTGAAACAATGTTTGAAGTAAAACTTTAAACATTATTTTTTATTAGTACTTCGGTGAAATGTTATAACAAGAACACTGTATGGAGAAATAGTAATTGCTGGATTCACTCACTTTGAAAGATTTCAGACTGCAGTTCTGGCCATGCAAGAGACTTATCATTTAATATAGATTTAGGCATGCTTTTGTTATTGTCCTGTCCATGATGGATGGGTGCGAGTGGTGCAAAGTGCACTGCCTTCCTGTTACAAAGACCATAGAAAAGTAAACAGGTCTAGATCTCCAACAAGTGACTCCCTTGCCAAATATGCCTAAAATAAATTGTGTGAGTGATCATTTTTCTAGGGTACTCATAACAGAAACACTATTACAGTGAAGATAAATTAATACTTCACAGGTTGTCTATATGAAATGCATTTGTTTTTTTCCCTTTTTTCAAACAAATGTTCCTAACTACTGATTTTTATCAATTGCAGGGGTGAAATACAAAAAACTGCAATTTACCTTGTTTTCATCATTCTGTCTGTGTATAGGGGGAGGGGGCATAAGACTGGACTGTTCCTCTGTTTTAATCTATTCTGCAAAACAGATGCTAGCCTATTACCTGCCCAGCAACAACGTAACACCGTAGAACACTATTAACGATAACATTTGTTAATTTGTTTGCTTTTAATTTTTATAGGCTGTTGGCATATTTTTTGTGTTTCTGTGTACAAGAAAGTGACAATTATTAGTAAAAAACATAAAAATAAAATATACAACACATGAAAATAAAAAATGCATTAAAAATGAATAATTATAAAAGAGACATTTTCTAAGAGGAATAATGTCTTCCAAGATTGTTATTATAGAAAAATAATGGACCTTCGGAGTGGGGGGGGGGGTGCATTTGCATGTAAAAGCCTGACACAATTATTTATTTTAATCTGATGACTGAGATAGGGCATTTAGCTCACTGGCCACCTCTTTCTTACTTAGTCCATGAAGTACAAAGAAAGAAAGAACACGACAAAACTAATCCGTGATAGATGTTCTTTTAGTGCTACCTAAAGTGACTAATTGGTGAAATGGGTAACATTGCTGCTTCAGAGCAAGAAATTCACCAGTTTGGTTCTTGGCTGGAGTGCCTCCTGTGCTGAGTCTGCATGTCATCCCCTGTATTCACAGAAGGTTCTCTTGGGTACACCAGTTTTCTGCCACATTCTGAAGACATGCAGTATGGGGATCAAGGAAATTAATTTTTCTGTAGGTGTGAGAGCATGCATGTATAATGTGGAAGAAAGACATACCAACCAACTAATATCTGCCCCTTTACATTGCCCACATAGTCACTCTAGGAGTTATCTGCAACTCATGGGAGAGACAGAAAGCAAGACGGATAAAGCAGGCTGCTAGGGCATGACAACAATCCTACAAAGTTTCACAATGAAAGCTAACTGTAATACATAATGGTGTATCATTAATATGATCCACTTCAACAGTCAAAACTCAACATAAAAGTAAAAAACAGCCTCACACCTCGAAAATCAACCAATAAAGGCAACATATAACACAAATAAAATGAAAAGAACCTTGGTTACTCACGACAGAAATAACTATATAATTTATTAAGATAAACATTAGCTCTTTCACAGTTTAACTAACTGCTTCATCAGACTACTAAAACAGTAAAACTCCATGTTTTTAAAAATAGTCAATCAGTGACATCATACAAATAATGAACATAAAATAATTACATTAAAGGCACATAATCCATAAAAAATAATGCATATGACATTCTATTTAGAAACAAAATAAAATCAATGTTTTAATGGTCTGGGTTTCAAGAAGGGTTTGAGTGAGACCTTACTATTTAAGCCTGGAAAATTATCAGCTTGCAGCCATAATATCCATTTTTGTTTGGCTGCTTCTGTTTTATTCTTAAAGTCCCCACCTCTAATTCCTTCTTCCAAAGCCTCTAATGCCAGAAATGTAAAGATGTGATTAGTACCCTCTTTTAAGATGTGTTATGCAAGCGCACTAGTATCTTTTGCATTGTGAATGTCCCTACAGTGTTCAAAAATTATATCTTTTAACATACGGTTAGTTTTCTCAATATAGAAAACATAACATACTGTACAAAAACTAAAATACACCAGGTTTCTAGTCCTACACTCTGCATAAAAATTCAAATCAATCTGGAATCATAATAACGGATAAAACTTAACATACACTGCACTTTCTTAAAGGGTAGGTACCAAACAGAGTAGCAGCTTTAGGGGGTATTTTAAAATTTTTATATATATATATATATATATATATATATATATATATATATATATATGTATATATACCAAATAACCTGTATTACTTTTGTCTCACATATAGAAAAGAGATGTTTCTTAGCAAGGGTTTTATATAGCCGTGGTCTTCATGCAAAACACAATATGTACAGACAGTTTCAGTAAGACTTCTAGAAATTATGTTAAATTATGTTTGGAAATAATACTTTCTAACTCCTTGTCTTTTGTTTAGATGATATTAGAGCAATATTCTACACTGGAATGCTAAAGCTCACTTTGGGTCATTGGATTTGTTATCTCCATCACAACTCCTGCTTAGAAATAAATACATCCTATTCTTAGCTTTTGTAAAAAAAAAAAATCACTCCATTGGCTGAAGGCTCTACTCTGCAAAACCTCCCTATAAGAAAGATAAGAAAGAGCATAAATGATATGGGATGGTTGACAACTTAAGACAAATAGAAAACTGTGAGAAGAATAGTTTCTACAAAGTCTGTCTATTCCCTACGTGATGACGTGAAATGCAAAAAGAAAAATCCAAATACTCAAATTTACTGAGGAACTAAAATTTGAATGTGTTAGATTGAATGTGCTGAAAACATTTCAAACATTGACAGATTTTCTCTGGCATATAAACAGCACATCACTGTGTATAATATTAGACCATTTGTCTTTAGCTCCATCAAACCCATGAAAATATTTGTATAACAGGGTGAGAATTGTGTCACCTCTAGCAGTATGCTTCAACTAGTAAAAAAAAAAAAAAGTCAGACTCAAATAAAATGCGTCCATGCTGAAAACTAAAATTAAATTCAATAGTACAGTTACTGGCAGGTGTACCACCTAAGAAATATTTCAATATGTCAGTAGCAACAGCGTGCATAATACTGGTATAGAAAGCATGTCCAAAGCAGGCTGACAGCCTGGCAGTAATCTTGAAAACATTAAACATCTTTTGGCATTCTCAATACATCTCTTGAATCTGTGATGTATGACCGAGTTAAGACAAAAAACTAGCCACCTATTTTTGAATCATTAGACTTACTTTTGCAGTAAGGGTATTGCAACCTAAGGTTTTAGGAGCGCTGTTCACATTTTATGTGTTTTAGGAAGGCATGAGAAAAAAGTGATTCTGTGATTATGAAGGCATGGACAAATTCTCATATGAAACATTAAAAATCACTATGACAGATAAAGAGATCTTGAAACTCAAATCAGTCTTCATAAGTAAAAACAAAAAAAGTCAAAGTTTATGCAGAAATAATTCTTCTGATTACATTTTAGAAACTCAGGGAATATTCACAGAAAGCAATGTGTCTAGCTTTAGTAAAAGTTCTGCTATTCAAGGGTATCTGGTCCAGTCAGAATATACAATCTTTCTGTGGCACACTTTTGTGCTTCTAAATAACCATTGCTTTTTTAAAGAATGTTGCTGTTCACTTCTATCTATGAGTAATGTATGCCATGTCATGTATTGTTATGATCTCTGCCTTGTTTTGAATCATGATATTAAAATAGGTACATGCCTTCTAACTTCAGACTAGAGAATGAGTGTTTTTCAGTTTTTTGGAAACATTAAAAAATATAATAGATTGCAATGAGCTGAATTATAGACAGAGGAAGGTTAACATTTTTCCAGTTGTGTTGCACATATTTAAAGTAACCTTGTTTTAGATCTGAAGACAACTATATTCCAAAGGCAAATCACTGTGTTTTTTATTCTTGATTATTTCTATTTATTGATTTTACACTGAGTTGTTTACATATTTCACTAGCTATGTGAAATTACTACCACTTACATATGCTTGAAAAATGTTTATTTGGAAGAAAACAACCCTGTGGATTACTTTGTCAGATTTTAGTGACACCAGGATTTTTTTGAAAATTTTTAACAATATACCACTTGTTCTTTATTTGGTAAGTTTCTTATAAGTGGCAGCATGTTTAATTTCAAGTAAAAAAGTCTTCAGTCATTCTTTTTTGAATTTATGAGTGTCATCTACTGAATTTAAATTTTATATATATATATATATATATATATATATATATATATATATATATATATATATATACGCACGCACACACACACACACACACACACACACACACACACACACACACACACACACACACACATACACACTCACACACACACACACACACACACACACACACACACACACACACACATATATATATATATATATATATATAAATTTTACATATGTATATATATATATATATATATATATATATATATATATATATATATATGTTGTTGAATGACAACTTGTCAAGTACAAAAATAAGCCAGTACAGCACATTAAAAATTGACAAGTGCTAGAATGTGCCAGCTTAGTTTATATGTACAATCATGTTACAGTAAGGATAAGGGAATTTATTCTTTCCTCACTGTAGTCTAGCTAGCAGGGAGTATGAGTGTTGTAGGGGGGTTTGTCCCATGCAAAAATAACAGAGTTTACTATCTATTTTTTTGTCTGTTTGTTTTGGTAGGGTACATTTTAATATTTGTGTTAGACTGGTTGTGGTTTGATATGTTAACTTTTTAGTTGAAGCATAATGCACACACACACACACACACACACACACACACACACACACACACACACACACACACACACACGCACACACGTGCAGATATATAGAAATATATATGTATGTACATACATATATATATATATATATATATATATATATATATATATATGTGTGTGTGTGTGTGTGTGTGTGTGTGTGTGTGTGTGTGTGTGTGTGTGTGTGTGTGTTTGTGTGTATAGAGACAGAGAGAGATACCATTAACTAAATACCATATATCCATGTGCTTTTGTCTGAAGTCCTGACCATTACAGGACGAAAGCTCTTCATTTACTATTGGAAATAAACTCTGCCATATTTTTATGCTTTAGCTCCTAAATTTGTGTGTAGCACACAGTTTTTTAGCCCTTCTACCTCATTGCTTGGTTATTTGCTTTTTGTTCATTTGTTCATTTTTGATGGCTTTCCCAGCCTATTTAGGTTATAAAATATCATATATGTCAGTGGTCCTCAACTTTTTTATGGGGAGGGCCACTACACGAATTCTTAATGCATCTGCGGGCCACCTCAAAACACAGTAAGTCATTACCAGTTAACAATAGGTACAGGGGATTGGCATTTTTTACTTAAGACAGCAGTTATGAAATTGCCTGTTTTCTACATGAACTTTGCGTTTAACTCTATTCTGGCTTGCAGCCATGACTTATTACAAACTCTTGTAGAAAGTTACAACTGTTTACAGACTACAAGTTATAAACAATGAAGAATAGTTACTTCCACAGCTGAAATTAGGGGTGTGCACAACTGCAGTCAATTAGGTAAGTAAGCATGTGCAGGAAAGTTTGTGTGACTGGAGAAAGGCATAGCATTGTTTTCACTTTTTTTTTACATTTTTTGGTTACGCTCTAGGGCCCTGATGTTATTGCGTCGAGGGTCATTGTGCACCACTGATATATGGGATAGAGTGCTACACCTGGAAAGTATTGAAACAGTTGAGTTTTTATTTTTAAAAATAAGAAAACTGTCCCATGTTGTAATTTGAGTCTACACTCTACAATAACTTAAGAGATAGAGAAAAACTCCACTTTGTGGACCTCACCAATTCAATAATTAACAAGTGGAATGAGTTGACACTGAATACCTTATTATGTTTCTTAACTATAGAGCAGAGTTTTTTTATAAGGTGCACCATTGTCAGAGCAGCCTTCTATGGATTCATGGGAAAAAAATACAACATTGTATAAGTGGTAAAATCACAAATAAAATGCCCAATAGAAAATGGAAATGTAACAAAAATGATAATTAAAAGCAGAAGTAGACTACACTTTGCAATCCTAGACGCTATACATAAAACTAACTTAAAATGCTTGAAGACATATGGATGGAAACCAATTTGACACTGACCAGAAAGTCTAAAAGAAATAGTATTTCAAAGGTCCTAAAACATATACCTTATTGTCAAAAACAATAATGAGAAACAAGATTTTGTCTTTGTTGAGTGTCAGTTAAAAATGGGTAGGGCATCATTAATGAGTTAAGAAAGAAGACAGAAGAGAAGAAGCCATCACAAGGTGCCAAGGAAAGCAGCCTACTGCCTGAGACTGAAAAAGCACTGCAGCATGAAGATAACAGATGCAGTCCCAAACTGAGACCAAGCCAGTTTGCTTTAGATTCATAGGTCCATAGGTAAGTAATAAGTATGTGATCCACAAGATCACAGAGGAGCTAATTGCTGTTTTACTACTTGCCCCAGAACTCTATCTGGCTAAAAGACCTACTCAGTATCTTCTAAAAGACAAAATGAAGTGGAGTGATTCAAACCCTGGATTACAGGAAACTGCTCTTTAACAGATCATAGCCACAGTCCTCTGCAATGACTACCAGATCTGAAAAACATGTATTGCAAGGAACCTTGCTGCAATATGTGGGAAGCAGACATAGTTCCACTGTGCATCAAAGAGTTTGCATAATATAGGCCACATAAAGTAAAAGTGTTATTTATTTCTGCAGAAAAAGCTCAAATGTTGGCCATCTCAGGACTTCCAAGATGGCTGCACATTGAATGACAGCTTTATTCTAGCTTTCCCAGTCTGAAAACAGAAACTTAGCAGAGAAAGCCAGTGGACCTAGATTTCTGGGTAAATTTCAGCAACTGACTAGTTAGTGCATTGTCTAGATGCCAGGAAAAAAAGAAATATAAAGGACCTGGAATAAAATAAGCTACAAAGGTTGAGGAAAAAATGGAGACTGGGAGGAGTACTGCAGTTGTTCAGCAAGAAGCAGTGCAAGTTCCAGACATGACTGAAAGAATAATAGTAACTGTTGCTAGCATGATTATTAATTTGAATAAAAAGCTGCAAGAATGATATGAAATATAAAGGGTTAATTTAGAAACAGTATAAAATGCTAAAAAATAAAAGTATTTAGTCTGCTGGCATAGCTTAATTAGATTTTGGAATCCATGTAAAGGAGTATGTTATAGAGAAACACAGTCTGTAAAAATAACTGTACTGATGGCAGCTGGAAGGACATCAATGATGTAAAGAGATCTAACATCAAGTTTCAGATAGTGCTGGAACACCACGTTTCAGATAATGCAAGGCTGAGTTTCCATGGATCATCAAACTACAAAGAACCAAGGACAAGGGAACAAAGGAAAACTGTTATACAAAGAAAGAATTCTAATACATCAGACTCTGAGAAAAAATATCAGACCTTTTGGTATAAATATGAGTGTGTATAAACAAGCTTTGGGAATTTGCCATAGAGAGCTGACAGCATCTGTATTGCATGCTTATAGATCTGAAAGGAAAATGTGACAGTAAAGCATATTAGCTGAAACGGCTGTCTTCATGTATTTATTGTACTCAGTACAATACAGTAATAAGACTAGTTGATTACAATAAATAGTTAAATGAACTGTAGTATACGGGCATCTAAATGCAAGTAACAGCAAGAAACCAACAGAAGGCAGTATATATTTTTTCAATGACTTCCAGTAACTTACAGGAGAGTATAAAGCAGCTGTACACAGGCCTGGTTAAAATAAATGAAACATTCATGGAGTATATCAACACAAACAATAAAAAAGCTGAAAAAAAATGGAAGAAGCTTTGAACAGATATTCAGATAAGGTGACAGAATTGCCAAACTCAGAGGTTGAAATGAAGAAAAGGCTAAATATGAGACTACATAAGAAGAGATGTTTAAAAAAATAATAGAATTAGAGGACAGCGCATGTAGGGAAAAGCCTGAGATTTTCTGCTGTACCAAAGAAGCTGGAAGGAACAGATTGTATTAATTTTATAAAAGCACAAATAAGCAACTGGACTGGTATTCCACAACAGTTATTGTTAATTCAAATGGCACATCATATGTATGCTCCAAACTTGGCTATGAGAAAACAACCTAGACTTAATAGCAAAAATGCAATCTTACCAGCAGAAGGAGTTGATTCTGACAAAACTGTCACAGAAGGACAAAGTACTAAAAGTAAGAGACAGCAGAGTGTTTGTGAAGAATGAATACTCATTACACACTAGGCAGAGGAGGAACACATTTATTCCATTATATAGGGAATGCCAGGAAGCAGGCATGAAATTCAAACTGCTATACCCAGTTATCTTCAAAATATTTTTCCCTGGAGGAACAAAAACATTTTTCATGAAGTAGATGCTAAGGAAGAAATACAAAAGTTTGTCCAACAAAAAAGTGAGGTGTGAAAGAGAAGGAGAATTTGATTCTTGTTCTTCTTATAATAAAGACAACAGAGAGACTGTGCCAGTGAAACCTCTCCCAGGGTTTCCATGGAAAATGATTGATAGAGTGGGAAAAAGTACAGATATTGACTAGAGGAATCAACAGTGCATTGGAGATGAAGCAGGGACAGGGTTTGGGAGATGGAGTTGAACAGGAATAGACCAAAATAAACTGGAAATATTGGACTTTCTTGGACTTTGTTAAACTTGTAGTGGACTCTAAAGCATACACCCTATTTCATGGCATTAATGTTCAGAAAAATATTGAGGAGAGGGGAGGAGGAGGGAGAGAGTTTACTGTAAATAATACAATTTTTTTTCTTAACAGTATTACTTAAGTGGTGCATGATTTTCTCTGCATGTTGTATTTTTTTCAGTTATTATAAGTGTACTGGGGATAATAATTTAAGTGGGTACTTCTGTTTAGTCTTTTGGTTTATTTCAACCTTCATCTCTCTTTCTCCTTGTTTAGTTTTAAGAAATGTAGGCTCTGCAATGTAAAACAAAACTTAAGGTGGGGGGGTCTGGTTAAAAGCACATGACCTTTAAAATTAGTGTTCTTTTTTCATTCTTGCTTAGAGGAGTGACTATGTTAAGGCCTTTAGCTTTATATAGTAACAAGTTTTGACAGAAAGCAAGTAAATGAAAAATAATATTGAATATTGTAAGGTATCTTTTCTAGTAAACAGTCCTATATCTGGTTCTCAAATAACTTGCTATATAATCTGATAAAGAGAAAAAATGTTTTCTGAAAGCATTCAAGTGTTTTCCCAGCTATAAAGGTAAGGCAAAACCAGAAAGCACTTAGAATGACAGGCTCTACCATGCATCTTAATATAAATAAGCTTTCTTTCTGTTTAGCTTGAGTCTGTGTAGGTGGCTGTCAGTTTGGAACTTATGTTCATATTAAGGGGGTGAAACTTCAATATTTGAAGATGTACATAGTTCTGTGTGATATTATTAAGTTAGTATATTTTAGAGGGATATTGGGAGTGTATGTATTTTTATTTGAGGGGTTTCAATAAAACAAAATGTTCTGCAAGATGTGACATAGGCTCAAATAAAGATGACAAGAAACAGTTGTATAAAAGATTAACCTGACAAACAGTACATGCATGTAACACAAAAGCTGGAACTAGATACTTAACAAAAAGCTGTTACACATAATTTTTTACATAAAAGGTGGGAATAATAATCCCTCAAGAATATGATTATTTCTATAATTTCTTTAAATGCTAATGGTCTCACAGATGAATCCAAAAAAGAAATAGTAGTGAACAGTATTAAAAACTGTAGAGTGCAAATAGTTTTGCTACAGAAGATACACTTGGAAAGAACTGAACATCTGAATTTGATAAAGAAATGTTTTTTTTGTGATTATTCAGCAGAATACCCAGGGCAAAGGAAGAAAGGAGTACTTATATTAATTGCAAGAGGAGTTCTAATAGTTATAAAAGAGGGGAAAACAATAATAGCAGATTTGTAGTACTAAGCAGCTACTGGCAAGGGTGGAGGATTATATTGGCATGTATTTATATTCTACTGAAAACTGCTGTTATAGAGCTAAAAAATATTCTGGGAGAAATAATCAGCTTTCAGAAAGGAATATTACTTATAGCTGGGAATTGGAATTTGATTTGCAACAGTGAAGATGTGTTGCGGGCAAAAATGGAAATATAACAAAGGAGGGTAGATTTTAAAGAAATTTATGAAATATTTGGTATGGAAGATGTGAATTCAGTACTAGGAATTCAGAATATATTTACATGCAAAAACTGGGCTAAGCTAGACAGAATTTACATTTCACAGGAATATGTGCATTTAATTGAAGGTCTTGATATGCACCCAGTAACTATTTTAGATCATGCATCAATAATAACTAAAATAAAAACACTGGTAGTGAAATAAAAATGAGACACTGGTATTTTCCTTCCTATTTGTTGAAAAGAGGGAAATTTAAAGAATGGGTAGTAGAAAGTATTCAGGAACTATTAGAGAAGATAGAAACTTCTTCTGAAAATATAGCTAGGGAGAGGGATAAAATTAAAATGGAATTTAGAAATAGGGTGGAAATAAAAGAAATGGAGATATGGTTAAGAAGTAACAAGAATTATTTAGAGGAACTGATAAATATTAAATTATTGCAAACTAGGGGTAATTTCACAGAACTAGAAGAAGAGCAAATATAGAATGCTAAACAGAAAATAGGGGACTACCTTGATGATATGCATGAGTTTAGAATGATTACTGTTAAGCAACTTTCTTTTGATAACTCTAGAGCACAAAACGTTTTAGCACAACGACTCAAACAACAGAAAGTAGAAAGGACTGTCACCAAGCTTAGGGAGTTTATTACAAGGAAGATAACTAGGGATCCTGTAGAAAGATTAGAAATATTTCAGAAATTCTATGACAGTCTGTATAAAGCACAGAAATATGGAAATCAAGAATAGGTACAAATGGAAATGTTTATGGAAAAATTAAATATGCCAAGGCTAGAGGAAGAGGAGGCACAATTAATAACAGTTAGGATAGGATGTATAACCAATCTATAGGAAAGTTCTCAGGATTAGGGAGGATTCCTGTGCAGTTTGGAAGCTATGAGAGGAAAAAACTGATTATGATCTGGAAGGCTTTGTTTAACAGTATTTTAGGTAGAGGAGAAGTAGCAACATCCTGAAAAGAAAGTGGTAGTAGATGTATTACATAAAGAGGGTAAAGATCCATTAGATCCAGCTTGATACCAGCCCATTTCAATACTAAATCATGATTATAATGTTTCTATGACTATAATGGCTAAAAGGATGACAAACATGATGCCAAAATTTATACATACACACACTCATATATATATCTATATATATATCTATATATATATATATATATATATATATATATATATATATATATATATATATATATATATATATATATATCATGGTTTTGTGGAGGGGAGGCAAACATTTGACAACATAAACAGAACAATGATTATCCAGAAGGAAGGAGAATGTAAGAAAATTCCACTGTTGTGGGCAGATCTTGATGCAGAGAAAGCATTTGACAGAGTAATCTAGGATTTTATGAGCAGACCAATGAACGCATTTGCATTCCCTAATAAAATTATAGGGTTGGTTAGGAGGATATATGAAGGATCAGAAGTGAAAATTATAGTGAGTGGAGTCCTCTCTGATAATCCCAGCTTGAGCAGTGGAACTAGGCAGGGGTGCCCCCCCCTTTGTTATTTGCATTATATTTAGAACCATTACCAAAGAGAATAAGATACTCAGAAATTCAAGGATATAATTGGTATGGTAGTAAGAAAAGCTGGCTCTATTTGCAGATGACATTATTTTTTGCCTTGCAAAACCATAAAGGGACATTAGAGTGCTGGCGATCATATTGAGATAGTTTCAAACTTTTTGGGATACAAAAGTCATGAAGCAAAAACAAAAGCATTAGCAGTAAATTATGTACCCACATACAACTTGGTTCAGCAATATCCATATATATATGGGGGCATGCTAAAATGGAGTATTTACGAGTAAGGATTAAGAATGATACTGGTATGGCAGCTAAGGATATGTGGGAAAAGACTAAACAAAAGCTAATACAAAAACTGAGAAAACGGAAGCTCTGTTATATAGATATTGATAGAAAAATAAATGTTTTTAATCCCTTTAGTCTTATACACTGGTCAGGCATATTTTTATCAACCAGAAGAGAAGCCGTGGATAGCAACTAATAAAGAGCTGAAGGATTTTTATCTAGGAGGGGAAGACAGCAAGAGTCAAGTGGAATAAGCAAATTCTTCCAATAGAACACAACAGATTGGAATTGCCCGAGCTTAAGGGGTATTTCAGAGCAACACAGTTAAGGCTTCTATACATAGCATAAGCAGAAAACTATAATTCAAAGTGGAAAGAGATGATGATGAAATGGGGTGCAGCTCAAGTAATAAGGAGAGACTGGGATTTTGGATGCGGACTTTTAAAGAGAACAACAATAATCATTCAGACTATTATATTCATGAAGTAGCAGAAGCCTTTCTAAGAACTAAAACAACATGGGAATGGAGAAAGGAGATTCTACCAATAGGGATGAGTGTAATTATGGATACAGACAATAGGCAAGAGGGGGCAAGAGGGGGGTGGAAGATATTGGAGAAAACTGGCAAAGGAACCAAGGTACTGGAAGAAAATAACTAAAGAGGGAAAAGTAATAGAATGTAAAGATGGCAAGAACTTATTTGAACTGCAGGCTAAATATTGCCTTCCATATCAATGGCTGATATCCGAGTATAGCAAAGAGAAAGAAATAGGGGGTCCTAAATGAAAGACCACTACTGGTAGAGTTTTTATTAGAATCCAGAACAGAAGTTCCCATTAAGAAAGTAATAATTAGTAAAGCATTTAAAATATTGTATGATAACTACAAGAATCAATCAGAGGATGTTAGGAAGGACTGGGAAGAGAGACTGGATAAGCAATTCACAAAGAAACAATGGGAGATATATGTATGTCTTCAAAATATGCAACAAAATCTAGAAGATGTTGGACCTTTGCCAGGAAGTGCTTACATAGGTATTTTTGCTCAGGTAAATTTTTTTCCTCAGGGAGACTGCAAATGGAGGTAGGATGGGGCAGAAAGAGGTAACTGGGAAAATATTTTCTGGGAGTGTAATGAGTAGGTAGACTTTAAAAATTCCATGTAAACTGCTCTGTTGGAGATGCTACATCATCAATGTGGAATTACATAGGAAATATTTTTTGAGTTGTGATACAAACTTGGAATGGCCTAGACATAGTAACTCCTTGCTGAGTCTAATTATGATGGCTGCCAAAAAAGCAATTAATAGAAAATGGAAATTAAAGTCTAAACCAACGTTACTAGAAGTAGTGAAGCCAGTAACAGAGTTAAACTGACTGAAACGGGGATCATAGGAAAAAATTGGGAACTTGGGATTAATACATGCAGAGGAGGAACTAGGTTTAAAAGAAGGCAGGATATGAATGATCTATATAATGACTGACCAACAATGACTGGATATGTAAAAAGTTATGTAAAATATTTGCAGCTACAGTTGTGTCTGCACAGTTTGGAATGTATAATGTTTGCAACTGAGTTTGCGATGCAAGGTTTACTGTTATTTATAGAAATGCAACATGGCTTATGTCATACATGACAATTTAATAAAGATGTTTCTTGTTAAAAAATATAGAAGAAAATACTGAAGTGATAGTAAACAAATGACGCTAAGTCAATGCTATAAAGGTAAACTTTTACTCGTTAGCGCTTTCATGCACGCCCATGCATGCACTTCTTCAGACGAGTTAAAACATAAAAATATACAAATATTTATACTCATAGTAATTAAACAATTAATCAATAAATCAATTGTAATCAATTATAAACCAGCTCAAATAAATTAGACTGTACAAGTAAATCTAAACAGTTCATAATTTCGTATTACAAAATGAATACTATATATTTAAATTTCAAAACCAATTTGATTAAAAAATAACAATCTTAGTAGCAAAATCTATAATGATTTGAAAACAGCAACCTACTTATGGAAAACCTGATGTAAATGTCAAAAATTATTATTGGCAAATACTCATGACAGAAAATGTGTGTTTTTTTACCGTGTTGTTCAAACTAAAAAAAATATATATATATATATATATATATATATATATATATATATAGCTGAACTTAAATACAACACAAATTAACACATTTATTATGTATTTTGGAAAATTAATATCCCTTCTTATCTATTTAAAGCTTTTAACTTTAATAAACATTTAATCGAACACATATCATTGATCCCGGGGTATGAGTAGGCATTAGTTTTAAATTGCCATAACAGTTCACGTTCCTTTAATAATAAATGCCAGGGTCCACCTCTAGGGTTTTTGTGTACTATTTCAACAACATTAAATAAAAAACTATGACTTTGGTTCTCAAGTATGTGTTTAGCAAGGGCATTGGTAGTATTTTGCTTACCAATGGCGTATAAATGCTCGTAAATACGCTGTTTTAAATGACGTTCCGTTTTACCTAGATAAAATACGGAACAAATTTTACATGTTGCCAAATAGACAACGCCCTGGCTTTCACAGTTACATTTATCATTTATGTAGTATTTTACATCCCGAATAAAGAATGTTGCTCCAACTTGAATATGTTTACAATAGTGGCAATGGCCACATTTAAACATACCTTTATTAGTCTTATAAGTTGGCACGGGAGCTTCTAAGAGATTTTTTAATGATGGTGCTTTTTTATAAACAATACAGGGTTTATCACCCAAAATGGTATCAAAATGATTGCCATGTAACACAAATTCCCAATTATTATATAGTACTTCTCTAATCTGTGTTGCTTGTTGGTTAAATTGAGTGAGAAAACTAATTTTATAATCTATATACTTTTTATTTGTGTTATCATGACTTGTGTTGTTGACTAAAACATCTGAAACTTCAAGGGAGTTATATTCGTAACCAGTCTTAAAAATTGGACTGAAATGACCACTTTGTCTTTTGCGTTTAACCTCCCACATAATTGTATAAACTAGTTTGGTGGGATATCCTCTATTTATAAACATTTCACTAAGTTTAGAACATTCTTCCTCAAAAGAATCGTCGTCAGAACACATACGGGAAGCTCGTACGAGCTGTCCCTTAACCACTCCTTTCTTTTGAAAGAAGGGGTGGCAGCTTGTAAAGTGTAAAAATGAATTACTATATAGAGGTTTTCTATAAATTTTTGTATTAAACCTACTATGTTGATTATTTTTTTGAATAGCAATATCTAAAAAGTTAATAGAAGAAATACCTAATTCATGTGTGAAATGTAAAAAAGAAGTAGATAAATTCATCTCTTTTATTAATTCAATAACTTCTCCTTCTGTGCCATTTATAATCATAAGTATGTCGTCCTGGTAACGCGTATACCAGACAACAATCTGACTATATAAGGCATGGTTAAAAAGAAAATTGTGCTCCCAAAATGCCATTACTGAGTTGGCAAAAGATCCGCCACATGGAGAACCCATGGCTATACCAGCTTGTTGTAAATAAATGTTCTTTTTGAACATAAAGAAGTTATTGTTCAGGACAAGTTCAAGCAAATTAATTATTAAATCAATTTCTTGTCCTGGACATTGTTTCGTTAATAAAAATTCACGAACCCATTCTAAGCCTGTATTTTGTGGGATTACTGTATAAAGATCAGTAATATCTGCTGTTACAAATTTATAATTGTCTTCGAATGGGATATCATTAAGCTGTTGTAACACATGCCACGAGTCCCTACAAATTTGTGGTTCTGTTTTTAAATAATCTTTCAACTTATTGTCGACCCACTTTGCACTAGAATAGGTGATTGAATTACGCCCATCTATGATTGGCCTAAATGGGGGGTCGTACACATTTTTGTGGAGTTTGGGAACACCAAACATAACTGGCAAAAGTGGAGCTGACATAACTAAGTAGTGATATAAATCCGAAGAAATACTACCCTCAATAAACAGGTCGCTTAACGTGTTCTTTACTTTTTGATATACCTGATTAAGTTCATTAATGGACACTTTCTTATAACTAGGAGCTGATAGTAATGTGCACATCTTAGTTATATAATCATTTTCATACATCAAAATAGCACCCCCACCCTTGTCGGGTTTCATTACCCGTATTTCGTGTAATTTTGCCCATTTTATTAAATCAAGTTCTTCAGCAGTATTTTGCTTAAAAGTTCTAACATTTTTGTTTAAACATCTAAATTGGGCTTCACAAATCTTTTCATACAACAATATATTGTTATCGAGTGGGGGTTGTAAGTACTCGAAACTAATTCATTTCTTGATGTATGAGTTGTATTTCTCATTAAAACTTGTAAATTTAGCTTCCGTGTATACATTTTTAGATCACATAACAAGCGTGCAATATCAAATTTAGGAGTTAATACAAAGGTGAAGCCTTTAGCTATTTTATTTGAGCTGGTTTATAATTGATTACAATTGATTTATTGATTAATTGTTTAATTACTATGAGTATAAATATTTGTATATTTTTATGTTTTAACTCGTCTGAAGAAGTGCATGCATGGGCATGCATGAAAGCGCTAACGAGTAAAAGTTTACCTTTATAGCATTGACTTAGCGTCATTTGTTTACTATCACTTCAGTATTTTCTTCTAAGTTTGTAGTTTTTCGTGTTTTTATTGTTAAAAAATATGAGTAAAATAAAAGTTTCAACCATATGTTTTAGAGATTGCCTTTCCAAACAAAAAAGGTCAGAGAGAGAGAGAGAGAAACAGTGAGAGAGAGAGAGAGATAGAGAGAGATAGAGAGAGAGAGAGATAGAGAGAGAGAGAGAGAGAGAGAGAGAGAGAGAGAGAGAGAGAGAGAGAGAGAAAGTATTCCATTTATTCATTTTCACTAAGATTTAGAGGATAAACATTGCCTTACTTTCAAAGAGAACACATTGTAGCCATTATCTGTCTTGCTTCTGTGGATAATGTCTAGGGATAAGGCATTGTTTTAATGTGTTTCTTTATCAGGTGATATTTATTTTGGCAATACTAAATTTAAAGAAGGAAAAATAGAAAATAATCTTCCAAAATGTTTAAGCAGCCAACAAAATGAAGACTCAGTCATTGAATCCTGCTGCTGAGAATACTTAGCTTGAGTGGAAGATCTAAGTGAAAGAAAGCAATAAGAACAAGGGTCTAGCGAATATGAAGATTTTTTTATCTACATTCTTGAAGTTGCATCAAAAGCTTTCATAAATGGTCCGGCATACTAGAAAAAAAAATAAAGCTGTCATTGCTACTAGCTGTACGTAGATGAGCAGAAAATAACAATACAGGCAAATGTAACTAATTCCTACTATCTAAACAAAGGGCTTAAATTCATATGACCATGAGGAACACATGAGATGTAACACACACAGGTGAAGACATAGTGGTAGGTAATTTACAGAGGTAATGATCAGCTCTGAAAAGTCTGATCATAAAATGGTAAGCTGTGGAATAGGTAAACTCAAATACATTCTTTGGCATCTTGAATATTTTCCCTTACTTCCAGTTCAGTAATCTTGGAGTTAGCATGTAGAGGTAGGAGGTTTGTTGGGAGTGAATGAGGCACAGCCCTTTACAAAGACACTTTACTGAATGGAATTCCCAGTTTGAACATATGCAGTTTAGCATGAGTAATTGCATGTTTGTGATCACACTTTTCAGTGTTAATTACTTCTTCTTCTTCTTTTTCAGTTGTTTCCATTAGGGATCGCCACAGCAGATCATCTGTTTCCATTTCATCCTGTCTTCTGCATCTTGCTCTGTCCCACCAACAGTCTGCATGCCCTCTCTCACCACATCCATAAACCTTATCTTAGGCATTCTTCTTTTCCTCTTACCTGGCAGCTCCATCCTTAGCATCCTTTTCCCAACATACCCATCATCCCTCCCTCCTCAGCACATGTCCAAACCAATGCAATCGCACCTCTCTGGCTTTGTTTCCAAACCGTACAACCTGAGCTGATCCTCTAGTATACTGATTCCTAATCCTGTCCATCCTCATCACACCCAATGCAAATCTTAACATCTTTAACTCTACCATCTCCAGCTCTGACTCCTGTCTTTTAATCAATGCCACAGTCTCCAAACCATATAACATAGTTGGTCTCACTACCCTCTTGCAGACCTTCCCCTTTGCTCTTACTGTTGGCCATCTGTCACACATCAATCTTGACACTCTTCTCCACCCACTCCACCCTGCTGTATGTCTTCTTCACCTCTCTTCCACATTCACCATTACTCTGAACTGTTGAGCCCAAGTATTTAAACTCATCCACCTCCACCAACTCTACCCCTGCATCCTCACCATTTTTCTATCCTCCCTCTTCATACACATATATATATATTCTTAGTCTTGCTGACCTTTATTCTTCTCCTCCCTAGAGCATATCTCCAGCTCTCCAGGGTTTCTTTAACCTGTTCCCTGCTCTCACTACAGATCACAATGTCATCCACAAACATCTTAGTCCATAGGTACTCCTGTCTGATCTTGTCTGTGAACCTGTCCATCACCATTGCAAACAATAAAGGGCTCAAAGCTGATCCTTAAAGTAATCCCACCTCCACCTTAAATGCATCTTTCACTCCTACCATAGACCTCACCACTGTCACACTACCCTCATGCATATCCTGTACCACTCTTAAGTACTTCTCTGCCAGTCCTGACTTCCTCACATAATACCACAACTCCTCTCTAGTCAGCCTGTCATATGCTTTCTCTAAGTCAACAAAGACAAAATACAACTCCTCCTGACCTTCTCTATACTTCTCTGTCAACAACCTCAGAGCAAACATCACATCTGTAGTGCTCTTTCCTGACATATAACCATACTGCTGCTCATTAATCATCACTTCCCTTCTTAACCTAGCTTCCACTACTCTTTCCCATAACTTCATGCTGTGACTGATCACTTTTATCCCTCTATAGTTACTACAGCTCTGCACATCACCCTTATTCTTAAGAATCGGTATCAAAACACTTCTTCTCCACTACTCAGACATCCTCTCACTTTCCATGATTTCATTAAACAATCTGGTTACAAACTCCACTGCCATCTCTCCTAAAACCTCCATGCTTTCACAGGTAGATCATCTGGACCAACAGCCTTTCCATTCTTCATCCTCTTCATAGCTGTCCTTAATTCCTCATTGTTAATCCACTGCACTTCCCGATTCACTATCCCCACATCATCCAATCTTCTCTTTCTATCATTCTCTTCATTCATCATCCCTTCAAAGTTCTCTTTCCATCTGTTCAACACACTCTCCTCACTTGTGAGTACGTTTCCCTCACTATCCTTTATCACCCTTAGTTGCTGCACATCTTTCCCAGCTCGGTCCCTCTGTCTAGCCAATCTGTCATGAAACTGTAAGTCTACATGATACTACAAAGCTATATTAATACTTTTAGTTTATCAACTGTAAGAAATAGTGCTGCAGAACATAACTTTCTGGAACAAACTTATAGTGATGTTAGTAAAAGATGAACAAAAACCGCAGCAGAAACACAGTAAGTATGTAAAAACAAAAGCATAAACATACAAAATGTTAACTTTAATGAAAAATGATGAGCACTTTTGCAAAACCATATTTGCTTCTTCAGATCACACTCAATAACTAAAACACCATGGACTAAATGCAAACATATTACTGCCCTTATCCATCCCAACCAATAGACACACAAGCAATTAAAGTTGGTAAGTAACTAATTGCTTAATACTGGTATAGTGCAAAAGTTAAGCATAGTAAAACTATTGTCAATTTATCTGTTCTTTAAAGCTAAGTATATACAGACATACATCATTAGTTCAAGAGCAAACATAAATATAGACTTAATAAAAAATCTTTAGCATTTAAAACTTATTTAAAAAAAATAATCATTTCTTCAACCTTCTAGATTGTAAAGCTGGCTGTATAGAGACACAGTCATTCAAACCATAATCATGGTGTGGTCTCAGTATCCATCGCAGCTCTGCCTGTTCTGTGGCATTAATCAAGTCCGCCTTCCTAACACTTGGAGAATAACTTCTAACACTGAGAACATGAAAACATGTTCCTCTCCCCTCTCAATCATGTGTTTGGCAACAGCACTGCAGGTCACACCCCTACATGTACAGTATAAGTGATCTCTCATTTTCTCCCTTAGATGCCTGTTTGTTTTACCTACATAGGAACAGTTACCACTTGCACATACGGCAACATATACAAAATTCTTGGTATTGCAATCAGCTTGTACCCTGACTCTATACGCTCTCCCAGTGTGCGGATGTATAAATGTTTTTGATTCATTGATCAAATAACAAAAGGAACAGGCTCCAAAGTTCCTCGTACCAAACTCCCATATATTGTTCAATACCTCTCTTCCATTCTTGGGGTAACAGAGATTGTATTTCAATGATTGTTTATTTTTAAAACCAAAATGTGGACTGGACCCTACTAACCGGGCTATAGCTGGATCGATTTGTAATACGTACCAATGTTTCCATATAATATTTCTAATGCCCTGATCATCAGTAGAGTAAGTAAGAGTAAACACTTTTCTTTTCATTAATAACAGGCTATAACTCATACCATACTTTTCGGCCATGTAACCTGGAACGAAACACCAAAGGCGGAGGTGTGTCAATATTCATTAAGGATATCCACACCTCAAGTCTAGTTGCTCAGCATAATGCATCTGAGATTATCCAAGTGCAACAAACTCTGGGCAAAACTGCAGTCCAAATTGTAGCTTGCTACATATCCCCCACCATGCCCCAGGATTCCCACTCCTCTTTTCTTGATGTACTGGAAAATATTAGGGTTCAACCAAACACCCTAATAATGGGTGACTTCAACTACCCCACCATTAACTGGGAAAACTACTCTTGTACCAACTCCTTAGCTCAACACTTTCAGGAATTCATAAACTCCAATGCCCTGGATCAACTTATCCACACCCCCACCAGGGGCAACAATATCCTAGACCTAGTCTTTACCAACATGAGTGACCGGTTTTTCACACCTGAAGTCAACTCCTCATTGGACAAATCCAACCATAAGCTAATCACCCTTGATATCCACATCCCGCCCCCACTCCCCCATTGATGAAACAACTGTAAAAAATTTCTCCAAAGCCAACTTCATGCTTCTTAAGACAGAAGTGGTGAACTTCATGACACCCATGCAGATGGACAATACAGTTACAACTGCTGAATCCTACAAAAATGCACTCTATAAGGCCTTACACAAGTGCATGGATCGTGATATCCCAAACATAACCAAGACGCTATTCTCCAAAAAAAGGAAGCCAATCTGGTGGTCCCCTGCCATAAACAAACTGTACAACAGAAGGAAGAAACTGTTGCAAAAGAGAGTAAAATCCCAGAAGTGGAGGAGCTCCCTGGTCAGCCTCAGGAAGAAGCTGAGATCCCTTATAAGATCCTCCAAAGCTAGCTACAAAGACAAAATCACCACTAATTCTAAGGACAACCACAAAGCATTCTATAGCTACATCAAGAATCTTGATGGCAACATCCAGATCTGCAATGAGTTACAGCACAACGGCATGAAAATTACAGAACCAGCTAATATTGCCAACATTCTGGCAGATAGGTTCAGTGCTATCTTTACACCCTCACCCCCTAAAGGGCCCATAACTATACAAGAAGAATGCAGAGTCTCTTTAATCACAACTACTTAGGTAAAAGCTGCACTCTCTAAAGCCAACAACACAGCATCCATGGGAATGGACAACATCTCAGGTTGTGTTTTACACTAACTTTAGAATGAACTGGCTCCCCACCTAAGCACCATGTTCAATAATAGCCTCACATCAGGCTTTGTGCCCACTGAATGATGCACAGCAAAATTTATCTCACTCCACAAAGGGAGAGCCTCCACTGAACCCGGGAACTATTGCCCTATTAGCCTGACGAACCTGGTCGGCAAGGCCATGGAACGTATCATCATGGAACTCATAAACAAAGACATTGGTAACCTCCAAACTCTGGATCCCACCCAGTTCAGGTTTTTGAAAGGCAGATCATGCCTCCTGAACCTGATCGACTTCTTTGAGGCAGTCACCAAACCCGTAGAGGAGGGTAAGGTGGTTCACACAGCCTATCTTGACCTCGCAAAGGCTTTCAACACGATCCCCCATTCTAGAATTATAGCTAAACTCACTAAACTAAGTATAAATCTCTATGTCACAAGATGGGTTACCAACTGGCTCACTGACAGAACCCACACTGTAAAAGTTGCCGACTCCAAATCTGACCTCAAACCAGTGACAAGTGGAGTACCACAGGGTTCAGTCCTGGGATCTCTCCTGTTTGGTATCTACTTCTCTGAAGTACAGGCTAACACAGAAGGCCTCTGGCTAATGAAGTTTGCAGATGACTGCAAACTAGGAGCCATAGTCAAGTCCCCAAATGATGTGGACATCCTACAGAAGGGCCTCGCTGAGACAGATGCCTGGTGTCAGAGCCATGGCCTCAAGCTCAATGCCAAAAAGTGCAGTGTCATCCCTTTTGGTAAAAACTCTGTACCCATGAACTGCCACATAGGCAGCAATCTACTTAACACCGAATGTGTGATAAGAGACCTTGGGATCCAGGTGGACAGTAGTCTCTCCTCTGATAGTCACATGGCCACAGTAGTCAGGAAGTCCTTCTATGTGGCACACCTCATAAAAGGGTTCTCATCCAGGAAAAAAGAGATCATTGTTCCCCTCTACTCGACACTCATTAGACCCATTATAGAGTACAAAGCCCATTTTGGAATGTACCTCACATGACATCTGCAGCAGCTGGAAAGGCCACAGAAGTACCTCACATAGAGGATTACTGGCCTCAAACAAATGCCCTATACTGACCATCTCAAAAAATCAGCTTTACTCCATAGCATATCGCCTACTCCGGGGTGATCTCTGCCTAACATATAAAGCTATGTCAAACCCAGAGCTGTTGGACATGCTACACCTAAAGAAATCCCAATCCCACCAAGCTACATGCTCTAGGGACCTAAACCTTGTCACCACAATAAACAGGACATGCTGGAGGGATAGATTCCTGTCCCAGAGACTTCACATACTCTGGAACAAGCTACCCACCGAGGTCAAGCAAAGTTCTTCATTAGCAGTCTTCAAGAAAAATCTTGATGAGTGGATGGGAAATAGGAAATACATCCCGGGGATCACTTCAGTGTCTCTGCTCGACAGTGGCACAGGAAAATAACTTTCTTGTGTGGCGTAAGCCAGGGAACCTTATTGGCTAGGCTTACATAGGCCCTTGGGCCGATAGCCTAGTACCTACCTATGAACCTATGAACCTATGAACAGTAACCCTTTATACTGTTGGTCCTTCTTATGATTACATGTACAGAGTAATGAAAAATAAGGTTTCCCTGTGTTGTTCCTATCCCTTTTAACATCACCATGTACTGATGTTATATCCACTTCCTTATAGCCTCTTGCTAAGAACTCCTTCTTATCTAAATCTAGCCTCTCTTCCAATTCACTGGCCTGAGTAGTAAGTCTACTATTTCTTAATTCTTGACCCTTCAAAATATTTTGAAAGACATGTTAAAAGGGATAGGAACTGTGAAGGGTAACCTTATTTTTCATCATATACTTGTAATTGTAAGAAGGACTGACAGTATAAAGGGTTACCATTTTCTCTTACTTTACTGATGATCAGGGCATTAGGAATATTATACGGAAATATTGGCACGTATTACAAATCAATCCAACTATTGCCTGGTTAGTAGGCTCTAGTAGTCCAAAAGTAAACATGATTTTCTGAAAGTACTCATCATTTTCATTAAAGTTTACATTTTGAACATTTATGCTTTTGTTTTTACATAGTCGCTGTGTTTTTGCTGCAGCTTTTATTCCTTTTTTACTGACATTATTTTAGAAATGAGCAATTTATTGCAGAGGACGTACCTTCTCTTTTTGGCTGTTGATATAGTGATTTTAGTTTATATGCAATAGAAATAATATATACCTAGATATGAATCTACTTTGAATGGTTGATCCTCATATAGTCGAAATCCAGTTTTGTGAAATGAAAATCTTGAAAGCTTAAATACCAGAATGGCAAATTTTTCCCAGTGTAAGTAAACACTTGAACAACATGCTCTTTTCTTCACAGTAGAGTAATCCCGGAGTTTAGGTATATAGTTACGGTGGGTTTTACTTACTGTGGTGTGTGTTTCATTTAATTTGGGGAAAAGGTTGCCATTTAGGTATTTAAGCTTTCGGATTTCAATTACATGAGTTTCGATCTTTCAAAGTATATATATATATATATATATATATATATATATATATATATATGTGTGTGTGTGTGTGTGTGTGTGTGTGTGTGTGTGTGTGTGTATGTGTGTGTATGTGCACATACATGTATATATATATATATATATATATATATATATATATATATATATATATATATATATATATATATATATATATGTGTGTGTGTGTGTGTGTGTGTGTGTGTGTGTGTGTAGATAAATATAGATAATATATATGGGGGGATTGCATGATTGTATTTATTGCACATTTATTTTTGTGAAAATAAGTAAAATGTCTTGTTTGCTATGAATTAAATATAAAAAAGTTTACATTAGGGAGAATATGCATTTATAATACAGTAACAACATAAGAACCAAAAACTTTAGTTATATCTTCACTGTGTTTCTGAAATGAAGCAAACACTACCTTTAATGCAATTCTCTTGTATAATTTCCTAGTGGAATGCATCCCTTCTTATTGGGTATACCCCTTTTAACTCTGAAGAATTTTCCTAAATATAATGCATACAGTATATGTTTCATTTTGTTCATGTCAGAGACATACACTTTCACTCATACTGAGACCTATTAATCTCCATTTAACAGTAATCATCTAATCACATTTTGCTTTCTCACATAGTATTACCTCACAAAAAGAAATTGACCTTCTCTGCACACATCTGATGCTTGACTATGTTGAAAGCGGAAGCCATAATAACCATAGTAACATATTTCAATTTGTTTCTCACAGGCACATGCACATTGCCCTCCTGCTCTACACTCCATATTAATGACTACTCCACAGTTATCATATACTTGCCTTATCCTTTCACATATTTAATGCATCCCTGTAAAATATTTTTAACTTGTGTCCACCTATGATGTTAGCCCATAACTTCATGCCTAAGTACAAAAATACTTTCCAAGTAAGAAAAGCCATGTTAATGGTCATTTTCATGTAGCTTTGTCTTGGAGATCTGGTCGCCTATCTTTGGTTGTTGTTGTGTCTTTCGGCTTTTTCCTGGTTAGGGGTCGCCATAGCAGAACTCCAGTCTGCTAATGATTGGTAGTTGATTTTTACATGCCGAATTACCAGCCCTGACGCACAACCTTCAACGAAGGTACTCCCATTCATGCATGTCTCCACACAGAAGACGGTCTAACTGAGAATCGAACCAGACAGTGTCTTACTGTGAGGCGACAATGCTACCGCAGCACCAACACTGCGGTCTTTGGTGATCACTTAAAAATTTGTGATTGTGTAGAAATTAAAATAGTAGCCGCAGTACATTTCAACTTGTTTCTGCCACTCATACCACCTCAACCACAGTTGTTGGAGTTAATAAGTAAAAAGTGAATGGAAAAAGATGAATGGATCCTTGCTGTAGGAAGTGCATGCAGTTAACACTGCACTTGATATTAGCTCATGTCCTGTCAGTACTTGGAAAAATACCTAGGGGAGAAAAATTGTCTCTAAAGATCAGAAACTTTTGTTCCTTTAAGCAGATTTCAATTGCTTATTTCATATAGTAAGGAAACATGGATTTCTAGTCGTGTGTGACTCGTGTCCCATTATCATCCTATTGAAAATGTTTTAATGCTTGATTAAATTCCCCACTTATCTGCCTTATCTTAATTAAGGGTCACATTCTTGTAAATCTGAAAAGGATAAAGCAAGTAATCAGAGAATAAGTAAGTGAATGAAATGATGTGATCAACTGCATCACTTTATTGATAAAACAATGAATGGAATCTACCAAATGGATAACATATGCAATTACTGTAAACCATTTTTCTCAATACAAAATAGTAATTCAAAGCTAAAAATACAGATAAATCTAATTATGTAATGGCCTACTTTGCATAATGTGTGCATTTATATATCTAAGTAGATAGCTAAATAGACAGGTAAGATAGATATATACATAGATATTTAGAGCAACTTAATAAAAACTCTTATGAATGAAGTGCAATTTTCAATAGCAAATAAAATGTAACTGATATATGTATATAGTAGGAGTAGATAAAACTGTGTAATTGTCTGGCTTTGTTAGTGGTGAGGAAGTGCAGCAGTATGAGTGTAAATATTTATTCACTTTATGATTGCTTGACAGTACACACAGGAAGGTGGAGATAACTGAATATGTCATGAAGATAAAAGGAATTAGTAGTCTGTCTTGTTTTTCAAAATATCTAACAAAAAATCTAAACTGTTCTGTTTTTACCTCTCCATTGTAGAGTTTTTCATTAATCAACTTTATAGATGCAGTTCCTTTTCAGATAGCAACCCTGGTTATTAGTCAGCTATGCTTGCTATTGTTTGCCTGTAGGCTGTGTAATCTGACACATTATTTCTGCCCAGAAGTTTAGGTAGACTGGGAAAAGGGGAAAGCCATTTTGATCGCAATGGTATGGTCACATTATGCTAGCAAGCAGGATTTTATTTTCTACTTTTTTTTTATTCGTTTCTTCTATCATCAGACTGGGTATCCCACCATATCAGCAGATAGACGAATAATAGCAGCTCATTTTATAAATAGTTTAGCATGTTCGGCCAGATAATATTATATGTTTGGAGTTATTCTTATGACCTACTGAACTAACTGGATGATGTCACTGGTATAAGCATGTGTAATAACTGAGTCCCCTTAAAGTCTTTAGATATTTTTCATTGAAAATTACTGGTTTCTATAGCCACATTAAAACTGACAAATTGTATGTTATTATTACAGAACAAAAATCGTTAGTGTGTGTGTGTGTGTGTGTGTGTGTGTGTGTGTGTGTGTGTGTGTGTGTGTGTGTGTGTGTGTGTGTGTGTGTGTGTGTGTGAGTGTGTGTGTGAGTTTATTGTATTTATTTTATTTTATTTGGGCTGTTCAAGACTGTCAGCTGAAAATTTGTTGGAGTATTACTTCAAGTGATTGATCCATCCATCGATCCCTCCATTCACAACCCATTTTTCCCATTTTTGCACATGGAGTCAGAGTGTCACTTCACTAGTGATATTCATCTAGAGACAAGGTTTATACCACTGGGTGTCTAGCCCTGCCATGATACTTCTTCCATACTACACACTTGCATGCACACTCATACCTATGACCAATTTAGAGTGTTCAGTCCACCTACTGCATGTCTTTGGAATGTGGAAGGAAACAGGAGCACCTGGAGGAAACCCATGCCAACACAGGGAGGACATGCAGACCCTGCATAGAAGGCACCCCAGCCAAGAATAGAAATGGGGAAGCACTATCCACTGTGCCACTGTGCAGCCTAACTTCAGGGATTGATGGTCCCTTAAAATTCACAAGGACATTCATGCATCATAAAATTTTGTGCCCATATATTTCTATTTTATGAAAATGAAACATTCTGATGTGGAAAGGTAATGGAATTTATTATTATATGGTGCATCTTCATCATAGCCTGGTGTTCAATATTGCCTTTAAGAGGAATACCTTTGTCAAGGTTGGCAAACTATGTTATCAGGTCAATATTTGAAACACATTCATGAGTTCAGCCGTATTGGTGTAAAAACATGAATGAACATAACCACACTTTTGAAACATCTGAATCAGTGGTATCCTTTCTACAGAATTCTTTATAGCGCATATGATTAAGCCCCAGTATTAGGTAAAAGATAACTTAGTTGAGCATACAGTATTAACAGCACTTTGACAGGTGCTTCCTTAATGACTGTGTTAGTATTGGGTCTCTCATTAGACATTGAGTGCTGCCAGTACTCACTAAGAGCTTTATCAGCTTTCAAAGCCAGTAAAATACTTTGTGCTGTACCTTATAACCTCTTATCTCAAGAAATCTCAACAAAGCCAACAATTAAAGAGGAACAAAGGCCCTCAAACAGGGACAGATTTTAAATATTGCTCTTATAAACTTTGAAAGTTAATAATAGAATAATATGATTTATGTTAGCATGCATTTTTCAAAAGACATAAAGTCAAATGTATGTCATTATTTAATGACTTCAATCCTCAGTGATTTCCTAGAACATCTAATATGTACGAGGAATGTACCAAAATATCAGACAAACATTGGGCATTCTGCAAAAATCTAGGCAGTTGAGAGGTATGCTTTGCTCTTTTTTTCTGTAACCAGTAGGACATGGTGCAGATAAAGCTCCATGCACTACAGACAGTTATCAGGTCTACAATCATAATCTTTTGTTATGTTTTCTTGCCATGGATGCCAAGATTCACCCCTGAGCTTCATTCTCAAAGTGAATTTCTAGGCATCCATGTCTCAGGCATATAATAATATGGTTGCAGTTGGAGACCCCATTTTATTTTAAGAAGAGGGAGGAGCATAACGTGAAGTACAACAGGGGAGGAAGATGCACACAGGTGGATTATATCCTATGAAGAAGGCAGTCTGAAGGAGATTGGAGACTGTAAAATGATGACAAGGGAAAGCGTAGCTAGGCAACATAGGATGGTAGTCTGTAGGATGACATTGGTGATCAAGAAGAGGAGGATGAGAATAAGGGCACTGCCAAGGATCAAATGGTGGAAGTTGATAAAGGATGATTATGAGGTAGAGTTCAGGGAAGAGTTAAGACAGGCACTGGGTAAAAGTAAAGTGTTACCAAATAGCTGGGTAACTATATAGAGCTGGTAAGAGAGACAGCTAGAAAAGTTTTTGGTGTGACATCTGGACACAGGAAGGAGGACAAGTAGACATGGTGGTGGAATGAGGAATTACAGAAAAGTATACAGAGAAAGAGGTTGGTGAAGAAGAAGTGGGATTGTCAGAGAGATGAAGAAAGTAGACTGGAGTATAAAGAGATGAGGCGTATGGTGAACAGAGAGATAGGGAAGGCTAAGGATAAGGCATATGGAGAATTGTATGAAAGTTTGGACACTAAGGAGGGAGAAAAGGATCTGTATTAACTGGCTAGACAGAGGGACTGAGTTAGCAAAGATGTGCAGCAGGTAAAGGTGATAAAGGATAACGAGGGAAACATACTTACTAATGAGGAGAGTTTGTGGAGCAGATAGAAAGAGTATTTTGAGGGGCTGATAAATGAAGAGAATGAGAGAGAGAGAAGGTTGGATGATGTGGGGATAGTGAATCAGGAAGTGCAATGGATTAGCAAGGAGGAAGTAAGGATAGCTATGAAGAGAATAAGAATGGAAAGGCTGTTGGCCCAGATGACATACCTGTGGATGCATGAACGTGTTTAGGAAAGATGGCAGTTTAGTTTTCAACCAGATTGTTTAATGAAATCTTGAAAAGTGAGCAGATACCTGAGGAGTGGAGAAGAAGTGTTTTGATACCGATTCTTAAGAATAAGGGTGATGTGCAGAGCTGTAGTAACTACAGAGGGATACAAATGATCAGTCAGAGCATGATGTTATGGGAAATAGTAGTGGAAGCAGGTTAAGAAGGGAGGTGATGATTAGTGAGCAGCACTATGGTTTCATGCTGGGAAAGAGCACTGCAGATGTGATGTATGCTCTGAGGGTGTTGATGGAGAAGCATAGAGAAGGTAAGAAGGAGCTGCATTGTGTCTTTGGGGACTTAGAGAAAGCATATGACAGGGTGTCTAAAGAGGAGTTGTATAAGGAAGTCGGGAGTGGCAGAGAAGTATGTAAGAGTGGTACAGGATATGTACGAAGGTAGTGTGACTGTGGTGAGTTCTGTAGTAGGAGTGATGGATGTATTCAAGGTAGAGGTAGGATTACATCAAAGATCAGTTTTTAGCCCTTTCTTATTTGCAATGGTGATAGAAAAGTCGACAGACGAGATTAGACAGCAGTCCCTGTGGACTATGATGTTTGTGGATGACATTGTGATCTGTAGTGAGAGTAGGAAACAGGTTGAAGAAACTCTGCAGAGGTGGAGATATGCTCTAGAGAGCAGAGGAGTGAAGGTTAGCAGGACTAAGACAGAATACATGTGTATGTGAATGAGAGGGAGGATAGAGGAAAGGTGAGGATGCAGGGAGTAGAGTTGGCAAAGGTGGATGAGTTTAAATACTAGGCATCAACAGTTCAGAGTAATGGTGAGTGTGGAAGAGAGGTGAAGGAGAGAGTACAGGCAGGGTCATGTGGGTGGAGAAGAGTGTCAGGAGTGATTTGTAACAGATTAGTACCAGTAAGAGTGCGAGAGAAGGTCTACAAGAGGGTAGTGAGACCAGCTTTTTTATATGAGTTGGAGACTGTAGCACTGACAAAAAGACAGGAGTCAGAGCTGGAGGTGGCAGAGTTAAAGATGTTAAGATTTGCATTGGATGTGACAAGGATGGACAGGATTAGGAATCAGTATATTACAGAGTTAGCTCAGGTTGGACATATTTGGAGACAACAACAAAGGGGCGGGATTACATTGGTTTGAACATGTGCTGACATGGGATTCTGGGTATATTGGGAAATGGATGCTAAGGATGGAGCTGCCAGGTAAGAGGAAAACAGGAAGAAGTAAGATAAGGTTTATGGATGTGATGAGAGAGGACATGCAGGTTGTTGGTGTCACAGAACAAGATGCTGAGCACAGAAAGAAATGGAAACAGATGATATGCTTTGGCGACCGCTAACCGGAACAGCTGAAAGAAGAAGAAGAAGTGGTGAGCCAATTTTAATATTCTATGTTATCAACAGAAGTGCACAATCTAGAAATGCCAAGAGGGACTAACCTTTTTTACCTAGCCATCTTATTCATGATACAGATCTAGGGTGAATAACTGAAAAATTAATTCATCTAGATGCTAGCAAGGATTTTCATTCTCCTTGAACTCTGATGGCTTCTCTTCTGATTCCTAAAGAGATGGGCAGTATATCAAGTCAAACAAATCCTCCTTCCGGACATTTGTTCATCTTTCCAACGTCCATCAGGCTTGAAAGGCTTTCACAAAAGATGAAGCGGTCCTTGAGATCCAACCACATCAGAGCACCTTCTACAATGCCTGATGCTGCTCAGAAAAATGCTATGAGCAATACAATTTGCAAAAATATTTATCGTAAACAGCATAGAGATATCTGGTCCTAGTAAAGCTAAACATTATAAACTGAAAATAACAAGTAAGGCATTGATATGTTTAAAAGGGAATGTTATTCCCTACTGATTGATCTCCCAACAAGAAAAACACACAAGTGCCTCTCAGCAAGAATATTCTATGTCTGTGATTCACGTGTAGAATCTTAGTTTCAATTCAATAGTTCCAAGATAATTCACTTGATGGACTGGGTTTGTTGACAGGGCATTAACTCAGCCATCAACACCTTAGATTTGTCACCATTTAAAAGCCAATATACTATTACTACAAAAAGGGAAAATAGCAAGGAAGCATTAAAAATGTGCATCTGAGAATCAGCCAGTAATAAAACTATATAGTCTAATCACTCTTCCAAAGGGGGGGGGGTCATGATTTTAATGAAAGTCTAGATTAGTGGTCTTGATTGCTCTTTGAAAGACAAGGGAGTGTGCTGGTTTATTTTTGAATGTTTATCACTGAGCACCAAGTTTTAGGCTCAGTCTATGAGCCAAATCAGGATGACCTCTGTCTTTGTGTACAAATTATTTCAGACGTATGTGAAATGTAACTCAAAAGGGATGTTTTTATTCTAGCATGACATTTACAAATTATACTTAATTCAGTTATGGATGGAGTTATTCATAATAATGAACTATGAAAACAGCTTAACCAGTTTGTTAACTATTTGGGCCGATTCCTCCTATCCCTTCAGACCTTGGCATGTCGGTTTATTATCTAATTTCCCAAATACCATTCCATGCAACATTGTGAACTGTCAGACCACAAGGTCATGATTATAATTATTTCTTCAGTTGCAGATTTTCATCCTGTCAGAGTGTGGAGAGTGGATCCTCTGATAATTAAGAAAAAAGAAAACTCAGGTTTTGCACGTACTTTAATTAGTGCATTTGTTTCATGAAATAGATCAAAGTCATGGTCCTCCAACAGTTATTGGTGAGTTTAAAACAGAAATAAAAGAAAGTTCATAATGCTACAAGTCTCTCAAAGCAATAATATATAGGGGAAATCAATCGGCAAAATTACTCAAATCAGCTAGAGGCTGCAAATTTCAACGGTTACTTGGAAGCTATATTCAAAAATAGAACAGCACTGGCAGATGATTGAAATAAAATGGTGCTGTGATTGCCAAGAAGAAGAGGGCAGGTTTCTACCAGATGAGATTGCAATGCAGAGTTGGCCAGGGAGGAACAAACTTAGCAAACTGCTATCAAACATACACAATGAAAAGGAAAATCATTTCCTTTTGTGGTGCATAAAGAGAAAAGGGGGGTGGATTTTTTTTCCTTATTGTCATCTGGGTCACCTGGGACATTCTCCAACTCAATAAGTAGTTCCTTGCAAAATTTCAAAAATTCAGCCTTCTCTGCAATTTCAGGCTGTTCTCTACTCTTTGGCAAGGCCTCTATCATATGATGAACTGCATGATGCCTTCCAAAGTATGTCTTGTGGAAAACAACAAGCCCTGATTGCTGTAACTCCAGTGTCCAAGTACTTTTCTCTCCAACGATCACGACCCACTGCTCAAACTGTTAATCATCCTATTTCAACAGGCATGCTTTCACTTTTTGCTGCTCAGACCCACATGATAGTGCATCCTAGACAAGAAAATAATGCAAAGTCAACTGGGAATCATTATCTCATTTCATTATTGAATACTGAGGAAACTTATTGCCGATAATCTGGGCTTTAGCACTCAAATGACATTTGCTCAGTGAACAGCTATGCTTCATTTAGGATTTCTCAAACTTGAGTGAGTTAAGAACATTGTCCCTACCCTTCCAATGTTCCAGATTACATTTACACTGTTTTGTAAATATTTTTTATTCATTGTAGGAAGTGTTCCGTTTAATCACCTGGAACAGTCTTTGGTTAGTCATCAAATATGTTGGCTTCCCTCTACAATACATTACATCATAAACAAACCTAGCACCATAATCTGATGTTGAGTGTTACAATACTTCCCTTGTTTCTCTCTAGGTTGAAGCAGCAGATAGGAATGCTGTTAGTGTAAACTATGCATTTACTGGCTCACATAAAAGTGTTCTGCTCATCAGTTCAACCCACGTTGTTTCATTTAGGTATTCAAAATCTGCTCAACCCCTTAAAATTACAAATTTCTAGCATTCCTTTACAGTGACACCTTGCTGAAAACATTGCAAATAGGTCCTGAGGATCATAGTTGTAAGGAAAATAAGTGATTAAATTATGGAACTTACTCCCCAAGACCATGAAGGAAACACCCAGACGGTTTCCTTTGAACAATTCGAGTTAAGTTCTGGCTCAGAAAAAAAATTATTTTTGGCAGTACTCTAATATACACCATGCTGTTATGCTTTCTATTTCTTGGTGGCGCTACACTGATGCATGCTGGATCACAAACGTCAGCTGTGAATTGCTGTGAACCAGTGAGAGCCCCAGCTGCAAAATTAAAATATCTAAAGTTATTATTATTATTATTATTTTTTGTTTTATTTTCCATGATCATAGTACTAGGACCTTGGCAGACAACACTTGTCCTATTATTATGCAGTCTAAGTGACCTTTGATTGTGGCCACCCCAAAATGGGAAACTGGCCATCATCTGAATCATACTACCTCCCCGGCCAACCCTAATGATGATTTGAGTCCATTCCTCAACTCAGTGACTCCACACATAGCCCACCTGCCTTTGATGATGGAAGAGTAGAAGCCTGTAGGTTATATTCCCTTTTGAGGTGAGTGGATTGCTGACACTGAAGTGTAGCATTAGGAGGTGCTACTTACCTGAGTAATTACCTTATACCATTCCTTTCTATTTTTACTTTTTTTAATTTTTAGAGTCCAGACACAAGTTTTCTTCTATACTCTCTGCTTTCTCTTCTTCCAAAATCTTTTTTTTTTTATTTTTATCTTCCCTTAACAGTTCTAGTCTTCATACTTAACTTCTAAAATTGTAAACACAAAAGCATCATTTATTATCAAAAACGTGGTCCTGGAATGAGTCCAGTCCAGCATTACTTAATAATAATGCCTCAACTCTAAATAATAAACAGTGTCATATTTCCTGCTCCCTTTTTAATGCCCACAGCATCAAGAACAAAATCAACAAAATCAATTGATTCAATAAAATACAACATAATCTTGATATTATAGCTATTACAGAAACATGGCAGAAACCTGGTATTTACTACCTCATACCAATACTGTTCATACCTAAAGATTACAGACCAGGCAAAAAGAGGCGCATTATTTCTCTTCAAATTAAATAAAACCAAGTAGTACACGAAAACCACCAAAAAAGAAGAGCAGGAACAAGATGCACTAATGCACACAGATTTATTCTGGTACCTCGGCTTCCACAGCCTTCATAGGAATAAACATTCACAAGCACATGCATCATTTTATACATATTTGCATAATTAGTTAATTAGATAATCATACTAATGCATCAGAGACAGAGTAAAAGGGCCATACACAAAGGAAAAAACATGCTAAGGCACATACTAAAGAAACAAAACAGCTTAGGACCAAAGAAGAGTAATATAACATAATTATACATGTAGATAATATAGCACCTTATTTTAGATAGTTAAATTATTTTCTAAATTTAAACCTTTGGGTTTTAAAGTGCCAAAATTAAGAATAAACATACTTTCCAATTTTAACAAATTATATAGGAAATTCCCATTAGTATAACTACCAGGTCTAGCCAAAGCACAGAAAAAGAAGGAATCCAGCTTCCCATTGTGTAACATATTAAAATGTTCGGAAACTGGACTTTCCATCCTCCTATTTCTAATGTCACCCATATGTTCCATAATTCTTAACTTCAGCTGGTGTTTGGTTTGTCCTATATAATATTTCGGTGGATTACACCCACAACCTATAATATAAACCACCCCACAAGATCTACAATTGAAAGTATCCAAAGCTTGGTATTTAATGCCATTAATGCAATTTCCTGTTAAATTCCTAACATTTGAACAAATTCTACATTTTCCACATTTGAACATACCCTTGACTGATTGAAAAACATTTAACATATTTGACCTAATGTTTGATTTAAATTTTAATTTTTCTTTCAAGTTTGCATATCTACCATATGAAAAACAAACCTTATTAGGAAATAGATGGCCAATTTCGTCATTATGACAAACAAAAGGCCAAAGAAAATCTACTATTTCTCTAAGAAAAGGAGAAAAAGAAGAATATTTACTAACAAAAAAGATTCTATTCTCTTCATTCAGAACAGATCTATTCTCCCTATACTCATAAAATAAGTCTGTCTTTCTAATGAAAGAATCAGGATTAAGCAATCTATTACTGCTATTCTTTATTGAGATTTCCGAATAGCCCCTTTCCAAGAGTCTATTTGTAACCATCCTGAATTCAAAGTTTAACAAATCAGTCTCAGAAGTATGCTCGAACGTGTGTTTAAATTCGCCATAGGGTAATGCTTCAATCAGATGTCTTGGATGCGCACTCATGGCATGAAGAAAGTTATTAGTTGCAGTAGCTTTTCTATATGGTCTATATTGTACTCTATTGTGAGAATCCACGTATAACAAAATATCTAAAAACTGAATAGTACTTCTATTCAGAACATAAGTGAATTCAAGACCAAATCTATTCTCATGTAGACTGGCAATAAAACCCTCAAATTCAGTAGTACTGCCAGTACATACAAAAATCAAATCATCAATATATCTGTAGTAGAGCACAACATTATTCTGAAAAAACTTCAGCCTATATAGATAAGTGGTCTCAAAAAAGGACATAAACAGTATCGCATAACTAGGGGCAAAATTCGCACCCATTGCGGTACCTTCTTTTTGCAGGAATATCTTATCTTCACAACAAAAATAATTGTGAGTTAATGCAAATTCTAACAATGAAATAATGAATGAAGTGCGTGGGCCCTCCCCCATTATATTTTGCATGGCTTCCAAACCCCATTTTTTCTTAATACTTGTATAAAGTGCCTTTACATCCACCGTGGCCCAATAAAATTTACTGTCCCATAGCATATTCTTGATTTTAATACAAAAATCATTAGTATTCCTAATATGTGAAGAAACATGGACCAGTTCATTCTTAAGAATACTGTCCAATAATATACCAATGTGTTCAAGAAAACAACCGCAGCAGGAAACTATTGGGCGGCCAGGGGGATCAACAAGATTTTTGTGTATCTTTGGTAGGGCATAGAAACTGGGATCTCTAGGATTAACAATGTAAAGTTTTTTAACATCTTTACTAGTAAGTGGCTAGACCTGGTAGTTATACTAATGGGAATTTCCTATATAAATTGTTAAAATTGGAAAGTATGTTTATTCTTAATTTTGGCACTTTAAAACCCAAAGGTTTAAATTTAGAAAATAATTTAACTATCTAAAATAAGGTGCTATATTATCTACATGTATAATTATGTTATATTACTCTTCTTTGGTCCTAAGCTGTTTTGTTTCTTTAGTATGTGCCTTAGCATGTTTTTTCCTTTGTGTATGGCCCTTTTACTCTGTCTCTGATGCATTAGTATGATTATCTAATTAACTAATTATGCAAATATGTATAAAATGATGCATGTGCTTGTGAATGTTTATTCCTATGAAGGCTGTGGAAGCCGAGGTACCAGAATAAATCTGTGTGCATTAGTGCATCTTGTTCCTGCTCTTCTTTTTTGGTGGTTTTCGTGTATTTCTCTTCAAAGCCAACCTCAATCCCAACATTGTTGCTCAAGCTAACAGTAACTCATAATCAAATAATGGGTCTTTTTAAAATTCCCAATAAACTACCAAAACCCCCTTGTTACGGCCAGTACATACTTACTTCTACCAACCTCACTACCAAAATTCAATACCCCCATCCAGCAAACATATCCCAAAACTCCCAAAAACTCTAAATTAATCATTCTTGGAGTCTTCAACCTTAATTACTTAGGGCCAAAAGCCATTTATATGTCAGAACAGCTGGCCACCTTCAGTCTTTCCCAAATCAGCTCTGAATCCACAAGACCAAAGCCTCAGCCCAATTGCCAAACCTTAGAACTTGTTATAACTAATAATTCTACAATATCTTACCTCACCATGCATGCACCCTCCTTCAATGATCACTGCCCTATAACTTTCTTAATACATAATCTAATGTTAAAATATAAACCTAAACGTATCACATTCAAAAGCCAAAACCATTCTGTATATCACTAATCTTAAAAAAACACCTTAGCCCTCTTGATTCATCTCACCTATTTACCAAAAAATACCCCAGTGAAGCAGTTAACAACTTTACCAATACCCTATTGCACTTGTAAAAAATAAATTATTTCCTTGGTATGAAGGCTATTTCAACCTCATAAACATTATTGGGTATCTAGCAAGCTCAAACACCTCATCAAATTATGTGATGAATCATGGCACAACTGAAAATGTTACCACCACAGATTCCCATACCAAATATACCTCACTACAGAACCTAGCCAAGCAATCCATCAGCAGGCACAAAAACAACCACTACCAACACAAACAAATCTGTGTGTGTGTGTGTGTGTGTGTGTGTGTGTGTGTGTGTGTGTGTGTGTGTGTGTGTGGATTACTCTCATAGGCTCATAGGTGTGTACTAGGCAAATGGCCCTGGAGAGTTGCTCATATAAGTGCCCTGGCAACATGCCACCCGATGTTAGTTCCCAGTGCCTCTATCAAGTACAGCCACTGGAGTGATCCCAGGGGTGAATTTTCTATTTCCCATTCAGTCATCAAAATTTCTGTTGACCTGCAAGATGATCATAAAAAAATCCAAAGAAATTCTGGAGCTCAATTAAGAACATTTTGCAACCTGGCTTTCTTTCTTCACCAAACCTCTATGCAGACATATTGTTCACAGAAAAAGCTACCAAATGTAACATTTTCTTCATCAATAGCATAGTCTCTCTTATCTCCAGCTCTCCCCAGCCATTTATTCTACCTCAAAACTCTACTAGTCCTGACATCCATGCCTTCATTCTCCAACCTGTCTCCACATCATAAGTTAAACTGTTACTAAAGAAACTTTAACCCTGCTCTCCTTCTGCCGATGATCTCCCTGCTGCGTACCTTAAGCTTGCTGCTGACCATATAGCTTACCCAGTCTCAATTCTCATTACCAGATCTATTCAAGAATCCTATGTCCAGGTCATGTGGAAAGAACATTCTTCATTATTCCCTTCCATATAGGACGTAACTCAGCTAAAATCTCTAACTTTATATCAAGTGCCATCTTGTCTCCCCTTTGTAAGGTCCTAGAAAAGTGTATTCATAAACAACTCCTTCAGAACCTCTTAAAAAAGAATCTAATAACCCAAAAGAGCATGGTCAATGCACTGCTACACTCTCTTCAACTTTTCCAACATCATTAATAAGGCTAGAGACAAGGAAATATTATCTCTTGTTTTTCTATATCTATCAAAAGCATTCGACTCAGTGTCACATGAGAAATGTCGGGCTCAAATGTCTTCACTGGGTCTTTCCAAACCAACTCTTTTATGTTTCTCTATCTACCTGTCTGAAAGATATCAATCGGTCAAATGTTTCTCTTCTTTATTCCCGTAAAATGGGTGTTCCTCAAGGCTCAATTCCCGGTCCACTGCTCTTTAACATTTTCATCAATAACCTACATACCTCCTCTGAGCAAGCCTGCCTTATTCAGTATGCAGATAACTCACCTCTCATCTGTTCATCTAACAGCCCACTACAACTACAATCCATGACACAAAATGCATTCAACTCAGTCAAACTGTGGCTACATCAAAATCAACTTTTACTTTATCCTCAAAAGACTAAACTACCACTGCAGATGCAACATATACAGCCAGATTCAATAATCCTAAACCCTATTTCCTCTTCTTTCAAATATAAAACACCTCTCCTTACCAGATTTAATCTAGACTTCCAAAAACAACTGGACACAGTTGTATCATTTCCTTTCTTTATTACTAAGTACTATTTAAACCTTAGCTGAATAACCAATCTTTCTCACAATAACATATACCTTTTTCCTACATGATAGTCTAAATGACTTCCACAGATATCCAATACTTTTTATTTTCTCATTTAAAATATTCCATTGCCGATCCAGCACCTCACTACTTCAAAATGTAACTCCTAAAATGCTAATTTCATTTTCATGAAAAGAAATGTCCATATATATCTTTATCTTCACCTAAGCATCTGCTCTTGTCTTTATTTACCTGTCCAAATGCCCTTACCCACCTAATAAAATATATTAACAAATCCTTCATCCAACATTTATTTTTTTTCAACCAAAACTAAAATCATCAGCATTAGATAAAACCATAAAATTTCTACCAAATTCTTGAAATAATAGTGAGCACCCTTCATTCTTGCTGAAACCTTTGACCCTACCAAATTCATAAGTAATGAAAACACCACCCTTCTCATTGGACATAACACTATAGATAGATACATAGATACATTGGATATAAAGAGTTTACACACCCCTGGTAAAATGCCAGGTTTTTGTGATGTAAAAAAATGAGACTACAGTAAATCATTTCAAAACTTTTCCCACCTTTAATGTGACCTATAACCTGTATAATTCAATTGAAAAACAAACACATCTGTTATGGAAAAAATATAAAAAAATAAAAAAAGTAAAATACACTATTTGCATAAGTGTGCACATCCTTAAACTAATACTTTGTTGTATGTGTACACCCTTAAACTAATACTTTTTTTAAGCATCTTTTGATTTAATTACAGAAGTCAGTCTTCTTGGGTAGGAGGCTATGAGCATGGCACATCTTGACTTGACAATATTTGCGCACTCTTCCTTACAAAAGTGCTCAAAATCTGTCATATTGTGAGGGCATCTCTTGTGACCAGCTCTCTTCAGGTCACTCCACAAATGTTCTATTGGATTTAGATCTGGGCTCTGGCTGAGCCATTCTAAAACTTTAATTTTCTTCTAGAAAAGCCATTCTTTTGTTGAGTTGGATGTACGTTTGGAGTCATTGTCGTGTTGAAAGGTGAAATTCCTCTTCATCTTCAGTTTTCTAGCAGACACCAGAAGGTTTTGGGCCAAAAGTGACTGGTATTTGGAATTGTTAATAATTCCCTCTACCTTGACTAAATCCCCAGTTCAAGCTGCAAAAAGCAACCCCAAAGCATGATACTGCCACCACCATGCTTCACCATGGGGATGGTGTTCTTTTGGTGCTGTTTCTGCACCAAACGTACCTTTTGGATTGTGGCCAGAAAGTTCAACTTTGGTCTCATCAGACCATAACACATTTTTCCAGTTGTTTTAAGGAGACTTGATGCATTGTTTTGCAAATTTTAGCTGGGCCTGGATGTTTTTCTGTGTAATACAAGGCTTCCATCTTGCAACCCTACCCCATAGTCCAGACATATGGAGAATATGGAAGATTGTTGTCACATGTTGTACACAACCAGTACTTGCCAGAAATTCCTGCAGCAACTAAAATGGTGCTGTAGGTCTCCTGGCAGCCTCCGTGACCCATTTTTGTCTTGTCTTTTCATCAGTTTTGGAGGGACGTCCCGTTCTTTGCAACATCACTGTTGTCCCATATTTTCTCCACTTTTTGATGACTGTCTTCACTGTGTTCCATGGTATATCCAATGCTGTGGAATTGTTTTTGTACCCTTCTCCTGACTGATACCTTTCAACAATGAGATCCCTTTGATGCTTTGTAAGCACTCTGCGAACCATGGCTTTTGCTGTAGCAGGCAACTGAGTAAATGTCAGAAAAATCCTACTAGGACAGCTGAACTTTATTTGGGATTAATCAGAGTCTCTTTAATTGATGGCAGATGTATACCCAAGAAGACTGAATGCTGTAATTAAATCAAAAGGTGCTTCAACAAAGTATTAGTTTCAGGGTGTACACACACACAAAGTATTAGTTTCAGGGTGTGGACACTTATGCAACCAGTGTATTGTACATTTTTTATTTTTTATATTTTTCCCCTAACAGATTTGTTTGTTTTTCAATTGAATTGTACAGGTTATAGGTCACATTAAGGGTGTGAAAAGTTTTGAAATTATTTATTGTGGTCTCATTTTTTTATATCACAAAAACCTGGCATTTTAACAGGGGTGTGTAAACTTTTTATATCTACTGTATATTGATTGACAGATAAATAGATCAGTTCTAATAAACAAAGTAATTTACCTTTAGAACCATATTCTTCCAAAATATACTGTAAATTATCGTTACATAAAATCAGATGCTTTCTTCAACTCACCTGCAACTCCACTTACATCACTATCACCATTAATAAAATAATTTTCAGTTCTTCTTGTCAGTACTAATAAATGTTGACTATGTCTTCCTTTTATACCAGAAATGCATTCTAGCATAACTTCCTGTAAAATTTCATTACATTTCAACTACAAATGTTCATAAAATCTGATAGACAGCATTATTTAACATTATAGGCTTTGAATCTTCAACTTGAAAGGAAATTTCACCATTCTTTTTACAGATAAACTTTATAACACCTTCACAAACCTATTCCTTAATGTCACCTTTCACCATTTTTTATAAAATGTTAAAGATATCTTTTTTTGCCATGCCTACATAAATTTATATACTCCATATCCCATACTATCTATAGTTGATCGTGTCTTTTACCTTTCTCAATACCATATTTATTTTAACCAAATTAATACTTTTCCCTAAGTCCTTTATTTTTTCCATTCATATATGTTTTGACTTCCCAATAAACCTTTTTTACACTGTCTCTCTCTCTCTCTCTCTATATATATATATATATATATATATATACATATATATATATATATATATATATATATATATATATATATATATATAGGTAGATAGATATATTTAATAAAGTTTAGCTCAAGATCCATAAACTTTCTTCTGCTTATATTTTACAATACCATTACTACCTTTCATTTCTGTAATAATACCCACATCTGCCATCATCATTTTAGCAAAAAAGGGTGCACCTCTTCTTTCTTAAATTGCAAGAAATAAAATTTCCTAAACAACAAATTTCACAGTGGTTTAATCTCAGTAATCATTTATTTTTCTTTCATCAAAGACCCTACTCTTTTCTTCTAAGAGTATTTAACATTTACTTATATATATTGTTATAATATTCATTATTTTTCTTCCTTTCCGATTCCATTTCCTAAAAAAATTTATATGTTTTCCTTTAAACACTACTCACCATTTAATCCATGATGCAAAAAAATTCCCTCATAGAAAAATAATCCTTACATAACTGATCCATTTCTTTTTGAAAATCGTTGAGATTAACATTTTTAAATGCATTTTTTACTCCTTTATCCTGAAACATATAGTCAGTACTTGTACCACATTCCATCCAAATAGGTTTAGGATTTCAAAAAAACAACACACACACACACAAACACACACACACACACACACACACACACACACACACACACGCACGCACGCACACACACACGCACACACACACACACACAAACACACACACACACACATATACACAGTCTGTTTCAACTACATTTTCTATAAACAGAAAAAAATCAGTCTTAGCTTTTTCTCCTCCATCTTATATGTTCATACACTTTTAGACCATATTTTCATTTTTCCACATTCCATCACTTATTTTAATTTCCTAACATCCATCCCATCTTTCTTATCTTCCTTCCTAATACTTCAATTCATATTTACCATAATAATAGTACTCATATTAACTATTAAATACATTTCAAACTCTCAAATAGTTCTACTCATCATTGAAGGATAAATCCTAATTAGTCTATGTACATCAACCCCCATCTTATATCAATAACCTTCCCTCTGCCTCCAGATACAATAAAAACTAATACTTTATTCTTTACTTTAAACAAGAATACAACCCCTGAACACCTGCCTTTTTGCAGCTTCGACATAATTTCACTTCAACATAAAGATTTAAGTTATAGTCCTTCTTGCTCATAAATAAACCGTGTATCTTGTAAACAAATCACATTGGCTTTACATGTTTTACACCATTGTAAAATGTCAAGCCACATTCCAATATTTATTAAACTATTAACATTAACTTAAGTAAACCACAAATTAGTTTCTCCTTTTTTTATGTTTGGGAAAACATTTTTAAATTGTCCATTCCTTACTCTTACCTAGGTAAATGCTTAAAATAATCAATTTAAGTTTTTAAGATAACTTCTGTTTTTCAACCACCTTCAGATTTTCATACATTTGAAACAGAAAAACATAAATCAGAAAAAAATTAACCACAAATTATTCAGTCTCATCATTTTTAAATGAATAGAATTGTTCTAATCCAATCTAATTCATTGCATTGAAAAAATTTGTTCCAAGGTAAAACACCTTTTTTAATTTTTTTGCTTTCACACAATGTAAGAACTTTGTCCTAATTAAATTCAGTATCAAAAGCCATATCACACAATTTATCTTTTCCTAAGGTAATAAATGATCATAAGCCCTTAACTACAAATTCTAATAGGAAAAATCGTATCCCATACATAGTATCTATCAACCACAAAGTCATATTTATAATAATTCTTTACAGTATACCTTGTCTTTTTTAAGCAAGTAGTACATTAGCTTTATGTAAGATCTCCTCACCCCCAACAGTATCAGCAAATGATTTGCCACCCCTTCTAATTCCCTGTCAACTATTGCCCATCTCTTTAGCACCTGCAACTGCTTCACTGTCTTCTTCCATCATTCTTTTGACCACCTCTGACCAGGAAATCTCAGACTCAACACCTGGCTCACCTTTATCCAACGTTATACATAACTGTGTGTCCATTAAACCTTCGGGCATCACCTCCATAAATACCATTCAAGCTTTCAACCATTATGCCAGCTGATTGCTTACTATGTGTATAATCTGCATTCTTCAGTCTTTTTCCTTTCGACAGAAAATAAAACACCATTTTTGACATTCTTTATACCAGATCAGCTTTCCTCTCTATTTGCCATGTCTCCTGCAAATTCCACAGCTGGAATTGATACAGGAACTCACAGGGTACATGCAATAGAGTATAGTAAGTTTACTGAAGCTTGGTGGGATTAACCTAATCAAGAAAGGATAAATAAAAACGAATAAATAAATAAAACTCAGGTCATAAGTGGTGCAGATGAACATAGTGCATCTGCCCCTCTAGCTAATGGCTCTATGTCTCTAACTGTGTTTATTTAAACTTATGAATTTCACACCTTCCTATATCTGTTTGACTATCTGAATCAGATTATTTTCCTCAGAACTCTTGAATGCCACCTACATCTGGCAATACCCTTGGTCTTCTGAAATCTGTTTGTACACTATTTCCTGCATATTTTAATAGATAAATTATTGATTACAAAGACAACTTTCAAGGATCTGAGATACATATCCTTTTTTGTCAACAAGAACCCCAATCATAAATTACCCTTGGGAAAGGTACAGTCAAGCAAATATTAAACAAGGCATGGTTCTAATAGTATTAAAGAAGGTCCATGTCACAGTTGCTGAGGACTATGTTTCCAAAAATGGAGCACACACCAGTGAATGAGAATTAAACAAAATGGGCCAACACCAGTGGAAAAGAGGGGTAAAGCCCTAACTGCAATCCAGGCACCCCAAATTTGAGATCTCAGGTGTCTGACAGGAAATATAATAAACCAGTGATTATTGTAGGAAAACTGCATGCTTTTCTGATTTGTAACATTAAATGCCTTATAATAACATTTCAGAGCTGAGGTTGCTGATGTTGGATTGTGGTATGTTCAGTGTAATACTCTTTACTGGTACTGATATACCAGTTTATTGGCACAAGTGATGCAGTTTGTAAAAAAGTAAGGGAGACAAATGATCATGCCGCAATGGCTGGTGAAGAGATACATAACTAAGCCCTGAAAATCCAAAGGATCACCCCACCAACATTCACACTCACACATACACACAGACAAAGACACAGGCACACATACATACACACACAGAAACATGCATACACACTCCAATTGATGCAATGCCAATGAAGATGAGTACAAGGGCAAGACAAAAATAAAATGAATGAAAGCAAGTGAATGGGAATATCTCAGATCACACTGCTTATGGTCATATGAGGAAAAGGAAGGAAAATTTGAATCCCGATAAAAGACACAGTGGAACTTCATAGGATTAAGGCATCAATATTAGAATTGCAGGGAAGGAAAGATTTTACATCAAAATGCAAGTGAGAATGAAGAGAAAAGAAAAATATGAAATGGAAGCTAAGGACAATGGATGTAGTTTCATTATACTGAAAAGGACCAGGTTGTTTTTTGTAGCCTAATGGCCTCACCTAAATGTACTGATGACAAGTCTGCCAGGCTGAGTGGGCAATGAAGAGTATCTAGTCCCTGTGCCCTGACCCTAATCATCACATAGGGACAGCAATGTTTGCTCTGCCCTGCTACTCATTCAGACCATGGTCATGTCCGTGAGTTCAGACCACCCCCCAAATTTTAACTGAGTTGTCAAGCATAGTTAACACAGAGAAGTAGAATGCTGAAAGTAATCCAAAGAATCCACACAAAAATGCTGAGAACAAAACTTTATGAAACGCAAAGCTTTCGGGTATGACCCTTTTTCAATACTGAATACAAACAGACAAAAAGCATCTGCTTATATACAAGCCAAAAATCACATGACCGCAGCAAAAGTCATATGACAAATTTAAAAAACTTCAAAAATTTAAAAAAAATATAGAAAATAATAAAACATACTAATATATAATAAAACATAATGCACTACTTATTTCAGATTACGTTGTAGTCTAGCAAGAATGGGTTTAATACTGACAGTACTGTTAATGCCAGGGGGGCTGTCAGCTCCCAAGCGCACTATCCATTGATATTCTTTAGTTTCAAGATAATTATTGATATCACCACACCTATTCAAGGGAACCACTAGATCTATAACCCTGAATCTAAATGTATGCATGTTCCCATTGGACTCAATGTGCTTAAATAAAGCATTATTGGCACACTGTCTCCTTATTTCTGACTTGTGTTCAATAATCCTATCCTTGAGTCTATGTGTAGTCTTACCAATGTAGTATGCAGGGCATGCAACACATGATGCCATATATACTACGTTGGTAGAAGTACAGGTGGCTCTGATGTGAAATTTATATGTATGATGTGTTTTCAAATGTATGTATGTAGCAGATCCCAGACTGTCAACCAAGTCAGAACAACAGGAGCAATGATGACATTGAAAGGTGCCAAAATGAGAACCCGAATACAGAAGTCTGTCAAAAGACGAAGCAGAGCGAGGGCGAAAGTCCTTGTAGCATAGCATACTTTTAAGGTTTCTCATATTTCTAAAGCTAAAAAATGGTTTATCACCCAACAATTTTAGAAGTTCAGGCAATGCCATTAAAATAGGCCAATATTTATAAATTGTACGTTTGGCAAGAGTAATCTTGCTACCAAAACCAGTAACATATCTAAACCTATGGTGCATATCAACATTAAGAGTTGTATTGACTCTAGTATCATAAACTATGTGTTGTGGGTTCCTAAAATAAGGTGGATATAAAGAGTATCTATTACTAGAAACATGGGGCCAGATTCAGGAAGGCTTACACGGAGTTCAAGAGTAGTGTAAGCCTCCGTGTAAGCCTCCTGATTCAGCAACAGCCCAAATCTCCGTGTAAGAGACAGCTAACACGTCTCTTACACGGAGTGGAAATGCTCAATACCTCATTTGCAGCTCCAAGATATGCAAATGAGGTATGTGAGCGATCCACGAAGCCCAAACCAGTCCATGTAACGGACGTGTTAGCTGCAGAAATGTACTCAGCTGACAACTGAGTACATTTCTACAAAATTAAAAACGGAGCTATGTCAGCTCCAAATAAAGGGTGCATTTGTTATATTAAGCATGCCAATGGCCAAATATGTGGCCATTGGCATGAAAAAGTGTTGCAAAAAAAAGTTATATAACTTTTTTTTTTCCCACGGGATTTATGTGTTTAACTGTAGCGCACACCCGCATAAGCGGGTGCGCTACCTAAAACTGAAAACCGAAGCTTATAAGCCCACAATCGTGGGATTTATGTATTACATGAAATGTCAATGGAGGGACTTGCAGAGCAAAACAATATGGCCTCCGTTTAGTGGTTGTCAAGGGGAAGCTCCGTGTAAGATATGTAACTAAGCATTACTAGGCAATCCTATGTAAATGAGGCTTACAATACTGAATCACACTGCCACATAAGTAATGAGCACTTTCTGAGTCGTGTAAGAGTTAGAGAAGGGGGAGGAACAGAGTAAGAGGTAGGTGACATCATGGGGGGGAAGGATAGAAAGAAATGTACCAGATTGGAGGGCAATGTAAGGTAAGAGATGACAGACAGACATCAGGGAGGGAGGTGTGTCCCAACAGAACACTGGGAATGTCAAGAAATTGAGGGCATACGCTATCCCTACACTCTAAGTTTCTTGATATACGTGCATCTTGGCGCTGCAGCGTGTGAGGCAGGTTCTACTTGTGGGAGCGTGTTGCAAACTGTTTACAACGGTTTGCGTGGGCGTGCACGTGTGTAAGGCGGTGTGCGCGCGTTTTAGCATGAATCAGCCTAGCTAACACCGTGTAAGGATGTGTGCGCGCGTGTAACACCGTGTAGGGATGTGTACACGCGTTTAAGTTACTGTGAGCGTGTTTAAGCCGGTGTGCACATTGCTCCCCTCAGGAAACAGAGAGGAAATAGGAAACAACCAAAATACAGGGAAACTGCCAGAAGATACTACTAAAGTTAATTGGTGGAAACAATTAGAAGCAGGCAATTACACAGGCAGACTAGAAGCCCAACCCAGCACTTAAAACACAACAAAGAGCAGTGCAGGCTGTTTCTCACAAGAGATACTGCCAGAAACTAAGCTATCAGAGTTGAAACCTGAAAAAAGCTGAACTCAGAGCAGAAATGCTAGGGGCTGCCATAGCTGTTATAATCAGACATAGGCGAATGCCGAGGGTGGTGATAATGCAGATGCTGACAGACAACCCAGAGTGAGGAGAAGGAGAAGAGTATACAGGCCTAGGGTCACCTACCATGGGTTACATGAGCTGGAGATAGTAGAGCGCTATAGAGTGGACAGAGAGCTCCTGCAGCAGATTGTTGAGCTGTGCAGGCCACGCCTCACACACAGAACCAACAGAGGGGAACCCATCCCAGTGGAAACCAAGGTATGTGCTGGCCTAAGAATACTAGCAACAGGTACCTTTCAGAGACCAACTGGCGATATGATGGGGATATCACAGGCATCAGCCTCCAGGGTACTGCACCAGTTCCTGGATGCCATGTCACCAGATGTCAGTGATCATATATATGTCCCTAGTGACCGTGAGGTTGTGTCCAGCAATATGCGTCTCTTCCAGCAAATAGCGGGATACCCTGAGGTGCTGGGTGCAATAGACTGCACGCACATACGCATCAAGGCACCAGCCGGTGAGCGGGGTAGAGTCTACATTAACCGCAAGGGATATCCCTCCATCAACTGCCAGGTCGTGTGTCATGCCCAGGGCATAATAATGAATATGTGTGCTGGCTGCCCTGGTAGCTACCACGATTCCCACATCTGGCATCTGACGCAGCTGTACCAATCATTTGCCAATGGGGACTTCCCACACGGACACCTAGTGGGGGATGCTGGTTATGCACTTGAGCCATGGCTGATGACACCCATCAGAAATGCACACACACCCGAACAGGAACGCCATAATGAGGCACACGCACAAACACGTAATATCATAGAGCGTGTGTTTGGGCTGCTCAAGTCACGGTTCCGGTGTCTGGACACGTCTGGTGGAGCTTTGCAGTACACACCAACTACATGTACCCAAATGATCATGATATGTGCTATGCTACATAATATGATCCTGCGGAAACAGCTGCAGCAGGACCAGCACAGGGCTGGGCCAAACATCCCCCCACCATTGCCAAGGCCACCACAGGCAGGGGGTGACTTGGAGGAGGAACAACCTGACCTTGTCCCAGTAGGCAGAAGGAGGCGTGCCCAGTATGCCCTGGCCTTGGCAAAGAGGCAACGATAGCACATATGCTTGGTCAGTAGGAACACTGGGACTGATACCCACTCTGACTCACTCATACAGTAACAGGGATGCCTAACATGACACAACCTGCTTCCAAATGTACAGGGAGTGTAGTATGTGCATCCGACAGAGGCAGCCCTGCAGCACCACCTGAGGCATGAATGCCATGTGTTAAGTAATGTAATACCATGTATCATATGCACACCTGAGGACCATGACTAACATCCACCCTCACCAATCATAAACCACAAAAACACAAACCCACCTCATAGCTATCACAAGGGATAGGAACCTAGATGTAATGCTACCCAATGGCAAAGGTATAAACAGCAATATGTGTGCAGTGTAAATGCACACAGTATAGGGAATGCACATATCAGTGCTGTAATAGAAAACAGGGTCAAAGCGCACATCAGCACCCTGACACTACCAGGGTCACACCTCATACAGTGATGTACATGTGCAAAAACATGGAACAAGATACAAAATGAGGGTGACTACCAATAAATGGCATGGATAACCACACACCCTGTTGTTACCACAACAAGAAGCAACATGCATTAGCCATGGTCAAACACCAATGGCTAAAACTGACTACTACTATATAGCTTGCTGCAGACCACTGTCCTAATAGCAGCAACTGCCCCAGGCCTATGTTCACAGGTTCACAGGTTCATACTAGGCTATCTGCCCTAGGGCATTTATAAGCCTAGACCAGAGTTCCGTGGAGTCTGCCGCACCTTCACTCTGACGGATAATTTGCCCATTATATTGCTGTGCCTCTGACAAGCAGTGATACTGAGGTTATCCCTGGGGCATACCTGCAATCTCCCATCCATTGATTAAGATCTCACTTGAACAAAGCCAGTGAGGTACTCAGCCTCACATGTACCAGGATGTTGTTCCACAGCATAGGGACTCTCTGGTTGAAGAATCTGTCCCTCCAGCACATCCTATTAATATCTGTGTTGAGGTTTAAATCTCCTGCCACTGTAGTTCTGATGGATGTAGAGGTCTTGAGGTGAAGCGTGTACATTAACTCAGGTTTGGACATGGCCTTGGATGTCAGGCACAGGTCACCTCTGAGCAGACGGTAAGTCACGGAATCAAGCTGGAATTCCTCCAGTCGGGCAGCATAAGAAATATGTTTGAGACCCTTTCTCCTCCTGTCGAGGAATTTGTGGGCCCATCCAATTGCCATAGGTGTCGGGTCATATACATGCTGAATGGGGCATTGCACTCAATCAATGGTCCGATGAGTGAAGAGTACAGGGCATCTATGACCTCCCTGGATCTAGATGTGAATCCCTGCATGATGAGGTGGGCAATGTAGAAGTTCTACCTAACTACCCTGGCAACGTGAGTGTCAAACAAAGGTTACTCTCAACCTGGGTGCCCAGGTCCCTGATAACCTCCTGTGTGCTTAGAGGATTGCCACCTACATGGGAACTAGTGGTAACCTTGTTCTTCCCAAAGGGTATGGCTATGCATTGTTTAGTGTGTAATGTAAGGCCATGGCTCTGGCACCAGTTATCCGTGACTATGACACCCTTCAGAAGGATGTCTGTGTCAGATGGGTGTCCAACTATGGTTCCCAGTCTGCAGTCATCTTCAAACTTTGTCAGCCATAATCCTGCTGTGTTTGCTTGTACTTCTGAAAAGTAGATGCTGAGCAATAGTGGGCCCAGGACTGAGCCCTGTGGGACACCACTTGTGACAGTTGTGGAGTGTGACATGGCACCAGCAAGTCTGAACCTGTCTGTTCTGTCACGTAGCCGGTTTGCAACCCATCCTGTGATGTATGGGTTCACATTTAAGCTGGTGATGTTTTCAATGATACCCAAGTGGGGTATTGTGTTGAAAGCCTTTGCCAGGTCAAGGTAGGCTGTGTGGAGTGCCTTGCCCTTGTCAATGGCCTTGGTGTCTGTTATGAAACAGTCAACCAAGTTTAAAAGGCATGATCTGCCCTCAACAAAGCCTAACTGGGTTGGATCTAATGTCTGCAAGTCCCCTATGTCCTCATCTATGACTTCCATTATGATCTTCTCCATAGCTTAGCAGACCCTGCTTGTCAAGCTGATGGGATGGTAGTTTCCGTGGTCGGTGGAGGCACCCCATGTGAAGTGGGTCCACCATTGACATATGCCACTCCTTGGGAACATATCCTGAGTTGAGGCTAAGATCATACAGCTGCCCTGACTGTGGGTTTAATTCTTGAGTGAGTTCATGGAGCACAAAACCAGGGACACCATCTTGTCCCATGGATGCTGCGTCCTTTCCCTTGGATAGAGCAGTTCCCACCTGAGCATTTGAGATGTTTGGGGGGCTACAATCCTCTTTCATACATATCTCTCCAGTTGTGGTGGAGGGGTGGGTGGAGAAATCTGCACTGAACCTGTCAGCCAGTATGTTGGCAATGTCTGTAGGTTCAGTGATATTTACAGCATTCTGAGCCTATTCTGAGCATATCTGGGAGTTTCCTCCCAGGTGTGTAACGTATCTATAAAAGGCCTCATTGTTGTCCCGTGAGCCCTTAGTGGGTTTACTCCCAATATTCGCCTTGGATGATTTCATGTTTGAACTCAGTGTTTCACCTATATTGAGCAGGCGTGTCTACCCTTCCACGGATATCGCTCTATCTTGTAGTACCTCCTTCCTTGTGTTGTAGTGCTTGTTTATGGCTGAGGTCCACCACACTGGACGCTTGCCTCTGGTACAACGAGTCTGTGTTTTGTTTGGGATTGCCTCATCCATGCAGTCTTGAAGGTGCTGGTAGAAGGCAGTTGTAAGTGATACAGTGGCTTGGGTAATGGTGTCTGCTGGCTTCGGGGCTTTGAAAGAGACCACAACAGTCATTAGAAGTGTGTAGTCGGCTTCTGAGAGGTTCTGCACTGTGGTCTTTTCTATCTGGGGTGGAGGTGGGATGTGGACTTCCACTGAGAGTAGGTCATGATCTGATCTCACCAATGATGGGTATACCTCTGGTGTTGAACATTGTGAGCCCATGTTTGTGATGATGAGATCTACTATGTTGTTTCCTCTTGTGGGGATGGTGACTAGTTCTTCCATGGCATGTGAGTGTATGAACTCTAGGAACCTGTGGGCTAGAGTGTTGTGGCTGTAGTACTGATCCCAGTCTATATTTGGATAGTTGGGATCACCCAGTGTGATGGTGTTTGCAGGTACATGTATCCCCGCCACTGTTTTCATGAAAGCTCTGTGAGGTACCTGAGTTTCAGAGGATGGCCTGTAACATGCTACAAACTTCAGAGCAGTCTTGCCTATGGTTAATTGCACCCGGATGGTGTACAATGCATCGTGTGTTGCCACCAACCATGAGGTGAGGGTGTCCCTGATGAATATTGCTATTGCCACCCCTCATAGTGGTAATATGTGTACTGCATAGATACGAAATATTGTGCCTCTGACTTAGTAGTGACACATTATGACCACCTTACATAATTGAATAATGTGACTATGCCTCTGTCCAGTCTGTGCCCCTGTCCACATGCAGCTTTCCAGATGTCTCTTGAAGAGAGTCAGTGAGGTACTCTGTCTAACATGAACTGGGATACTCTGCTAGAGTGTGAGATGCCTCTGAGTTATGACTCTGCCCCTTCAGCATGTCCTATACATGTATGTGCTGAGGTTCAAATCTTTAGCTCCCATGTTTCTGGTGGATGTGGATTGCTTGCAGTGGAGCATGTCTACCAAATCGTGATCGGACATGGTCTTGTATGTCAGGCATAGGTCACCTGTACGTATGTGGTATGACACTGAAAAAAGCTTGTTTTTAGTTATTCTGGAAGTATATGACATGTGTTGTAGATCCCTGATCGTCATGGTAAGGTACTTGTGGGGTCTCTCGAGCTGCTGCAAGTGCTGGTTGAGGTACATACCAAATGGGGCGTTGTATTCAAGCATGGGCCTGATAAGGGAGAAGTATAGTGGTACAATGACCTCCTATGGTCTGGATGGAATACCCTCCATGATAAGGTGGCCAAGATAGAAAGTCTGTCAAACAACTTTGGCAACATGGGTGTCAAATGAGATGTCACTATCTACATGTGTCCCCAGCTGTCTGATTTGTTTCCTGTACTCATTGGGTTGCTGTCTATGTACAGATCTGTGGGTACTGTGTTCCTCCCAAAGGGGATGGCTACACATCAGTCGCAGTCAGTGTTAGGCCATGAGTCCAGCACCAGCTATCTGTCAGTGTGACGGCAGTCTGTAGGATGTGTGTGCTGGCTGATGTATTCACTATGGTGCCCAGGTTGCAGTCATCTGTAAACTTTGTCGGCCACAACCCTCCTATGTTTGCTTTCACATCTAAAAAGTAAATACCAAATAAGAGAGGTCCCAGGACACAACCTTGTGGGACACCACTTGTGACTGGCTTCGAACCTGACAAGGCACCTGCAATGTTGACATTATGGGTTCTGTTTCTGAGCCATTTTGCAACCTATGCTGTGACATATGGTGTTATATCTCAGCTGTTGAGCTTGTCTATGATGCCTGAGTGGGGTATTGTGTCAAAGGCCTTAGCCAAGCGCAGGTAGGTTGTGTGGACTGTGTAGCCCTCATCAACGGCTCTACTGACAGTTTCAAAGTAGTCAACTTGGTGCAAAACGCAGGATCTGCACTGTACAAAGCTGAATTGGGTGTGATCAAGGGTCTGTAGGACACCAATGTCTCTGTGTGGAAGCTCCATAATGACCCTTCACAAAGCTTTGCAGACAAGGCTGTTTAAGCTTGTGTGGTGGTAGCTGCCAGGGTCTGTGGAGGCATCTCCTTTGTGGAGTGGGACCACTGTTGCCGTACGCCAGTGTTCAGGTACAGATCCTGTAGCAAGGCTAAGATTAAATAGGATCTGCATATACAGGTTTATCTCCATCTGTAGTTCACATAGCATGCAACTGGGGATACCATCAGGTCCCATTGATGCTGTGTACTGTCTTTGCTGACTGCGGCTCTCACATGGACATCCAGGATGACAGTGAGGTTACATACAGCTGTGATAACTATCATGTCTTGGGGTGAGGGAGGGTACATTGCACTGAACTGGTCTGCCAGGGTGTCAGTAATATCTGTCAGGTCCCTGGGATATAAGTTGTTGTGTACCAAATCTGAGCATATATGAGGGTTCCCACCCAGGCGTCAGACATAACTGAAGAAAGCAGTGTGGTTACCTTCATCGTCTGTGGTGATTTATGTCCCCAAGTTGAACTTGGGTGTCTTTATGTGAGAATGTAGCTTTCTACTACTGCTGATCACAGCTGCCTTACATTCTGGAGATGTAGCTCTGTCTTGCATTAGTATCCTTCATCTGTTATACAGTTTGTTTATGGCTGGGGTCCACCAGACAGGCCACTTTCCTTGGTGGTGAAGGTGTCATTCTCATTTGTGATTGCATGGTCCATGCTTACTCGGAGATGTCCGTAGAAAGTGTCTGTGCAGGAGTCACCATTGTGTGTTGTGGTTTCCACTGGCCCAGTGGGCTTAATGGATACCATCTCAGTCCGAAGAAGTGTGAAGTCAGCTTCTGAGCTGTTTGTCACTATACCCCTGGTATCATACTAGCACTGACACAGGTGTAAACAATTCCCCAGAATCCATCAAACAAAATGGACATGCAGGCTTACAGATGCCCTAAGGGGGTAGCCTAGTATGAACCCATTATGATACAGATTGTACAGGACACTACAGATAACCCCAAGGCTGTTGCAAATGATGGTAGTAAGCATGTTGTTGATTCCTGGATATGCTCCGGATCACACCGATATTACAAACAACATACCAGACACACACAGGTATGGCCAACATACACCCTGACATGTGCAGTGCAAACCCCCCCCCCATAATGCCAAATACCTTCCCCAGCAGACTGCCGCCTCCCTGACATTATGTCACCCTTACCACAGGGTACGTACCCAAAGAGCAGTGTACAACAACAGTGGGTGTTCTCAACAAAGGTGTCTCCTGAATGGATAGGAAAACAACCACCACAGAATCATGAGAGGTTTGGTCTGCACAGCTATGGAAAGGACCAGCATGTACCACAGACATAATGATATTGTGGATCTATTGACACCCGACCCTACCCAGTGTGGGTTTACAAAGTGCAGACCCCACCCCTAAACATGTGTGACTCAGTTGAAACAGTACTTGAAGTCAGTGATGAGGGCAATGTGGTCCACACAGTGTAGCGGGCGCTTGAAAAGCCTTCTGTACAATACCCTATGTGTTCCGTATAGATTTGCTCACCAGCTGATATATACACCCCAATGTCATGGGAGGGTTGCAAACCAGACCAACGACAGAACTGACATGGTCAGACATGCAGCAGCCATGTCAGACTACAAACCACATATAACAGGCATCCCACAAAGCTTGGTCCTGGGACCTTCACCATCTGGTATATATGCCCCATAGGTACAGGCCAACAAGTAAGGACTGTGCTGGAACATGTTTGTAGAGGACAACAAGCCGCCTGACATATCTGATACACCAGCTGACACAAGCATCCCATAAAAGGGCCACATAGAAACAGACAGCTGGTGCCATAGCCATGTCAGCATGTTAAATGGTGAAAACAGTATAGTCAGCCTCTGTGGATAATCCAGTAAGTGACCACCAATTCCCACATAGGTGTCGACCCATGACATTCCTAACATGTAATGCCAGAATGGGGGACACAAGGTGATAGATATCCTGCATTGGACAAAAATGTGGCTGTAGGGTTAACAGCAACAATCCATATACCAACCTAATCATGAGGGTTATGACATCTAGCTAAGGGGAGGTCATTGTGGTTTTGCAGTTATCTTTCAGCAGCATTACAAATGACCACAACAGCGCCTGTGTGGTGTACCTCAGCAGATAGATTCAGCAACTGTAAAGTCCACAACAGTACCTCACCAGGAGTATCAAAGAGCTGGAACACATGTAATGTGTCCTGATTAAACAGAATGCAGTTACACACACTGCCATGCTGGCCACCCAGACACAAGCTGTGCCTGATGTAGAAAGCCATGTCCAAGCTGTCAGCAATGCACATGCCACCTTGTACAATGTGAATGGCAGGAGATATGCACATGAGGGAGCTGAACCCCAGCACTGACATATATAGGACAGGCTGTACTGCATTATCCAAAACACAGAAGCCACCCCACACATGAGTAAACTAACACTACAGGTTGTCCATAAAGACACTGGTTGAGTCCCTCAACAGGAATCCTAATGAGTGGATGGGAGATGGGAGGTTTACCCTGGGTATCAATGTTATGTCACAGGTAGACAGAGGCACAGTATACTAAACAAGACATATGACATGTCAAACTACGCTTACAATGTGTTGATGGACAAACACATTCTCCGACTAGCATTAGGTCAAGATACCTCTTGAACACAGCCAGCAAGGTGCTCTGCCTCAAATGGACCAGGATTGTATTCCACAGCATAGGAGTCTCCGGTGATAACTCCATCCCTACAACATGTCCAACATACATCCCTGCTAAGGTGTCAGTCACCTGCACTAGTGGTTCAGGTGGATCTTCTGAGTCTGAGGTGGAGCATGTCCATTAATCTCTGTTTGGACATGGCCTCGCATGTCAGGCACATGTCACCTCTAAGCAGACGGTATGTGAGTGAATAGAGTGTGAGTGTTTTCAATCTGGCAGCATATGACAGCTGTTGTGGTTCCTTGATCCTTTAGGTGGGGACAGTCAGGGTGTCTCCAATTGCTGCAGATGTTGGGTGAGATACAGCCAGAATAGGGCATTTGACTTGATCACCGGTCTGATAACTGAAGAGTACAGGGGAACAATGACCCACTAGATCTGGATGTGAATCCCATCCTTATCAGGTGGGCAATGTAGAAGGTCTTCCTAGCCACTTTAGCAATGTGAGTCTGAGAAGAATGGCGACTGTCAACCTGGGTCCCCAGGTCCGTGATAACCTCCTCTGTGCTTAGAGGATTGCCACCAATATGGTAGCTTGGGGTCACCTTGCTTTTCCTGAAGGGTATGTCTACACATGTTGTGCACTCTGACTTCAGGCCATGGCCCTGGCACCAGCTATCAGTTACTGTGAGTCCCTTCTGAAGGATATCTGTGTGTGATGCACTGTCCACTATGGTGCCCAGTGTGCACTCATCTGCTAACATTGTCATCCAAAGTCCTCCCATGTTGGCCTGTTCTCATGGGAAGTACATGACAAACAATGGTGGCCAAGGACTGAGCCCTGTGTGACACCACCTGTGACCAGCCTGGAGTCTAACATAGTGCCAGCAACTCTAACCCTGCGGGTCCCGTCCTTAAGCCAGTTTGCAACCCATCTTGTGACATATGGGTTTACATTTCAGTTGTGAGGTCTTTCCACAATACCTGAGTGGGGTATTGTGTTGAAAGTGTTAGCAAGGCCAAGGTAGGTTGTACGGACTGCCTTTCCCCAACAATGGCCTAAGTGACCAATTTGAAGATGTCAACCCAGTACAAAAGGCATGATCTGCCCCTGACCAAGGCAAATGGGATGGGTACAATGTCTGCATGTCCCCTATATCTTTGTTTATGAGCTCAATTATGATCCTCTCCATAGATTTGCAGACTACACTTGTTAAGCTTATGGGGCAGCAATTAACAGGGTCTGTAGAGGCACTGCCTTTGTGCAGATGTGCACAACTGGACCTTAACCAGCCTGTTGTGCACACTATGGAAATGTAAATCAGTGATAGGACTGAAGCCCAGGATACTGACCACCACAGTGAAAGTACTGAAACACTACACTAGACAGTGCTACAGTGTTAGGTCAGTATGAACGGATGTTGACAATTGTGTGCAAAGTATCCCATGCAAAACCTGCAGGCACAGTATACTCCCAGTTTTGTTCACACAAAAGCATTCGGACAGTAACTACACAACATGGCACAGAACACACAACCATAAACTGGAGGTATTTGTTGAAGGTCACACTCATCCACAAATGTGATGGGCTGCAGAGTTCAACATATGTAAAGCCCACACTGGGCATGCTCACACACTTAGATAAATGAGACATCTTTCACACAACATGCCACAGGAAGGCTGAACTGGGCATGCTCACACACTTGGTCCAAATGTTACCCCTAGCAAATGTGAAAACACACCAGAGGATGGTCGTCCCCCTTTCTAGACACTGATCATGTAAGCACCCTATAAGTATATCGGAGAAAAGGATTCTCTCAGTAATCCGAATAGCGCGCCGTGCTAATGCGTCCGTCTCTAGTGTCATAACATAGTTAGGTAGGGGTTTGAATTCAGCAGGTGGCAAGTGTGTGTGAAGGGGGGTAAGTGTGTATGAAAGAAACATCCCTTTTGGCAACTGGGAAAACACACCACAGGATGATCATTCCACTTTCTAGACTCTGATGATGTCAGCACCCTATAAGTATATTGGAGCAAAGGATTCTCCCAGTAATCCGAATAGCGCGCCGTGCTAATGCGTCCGTCTCTAGTGTCATAACATAGTTAGGTAGGGGTTTGAATTCAGCAGGTGGCAAGTGTGTGTGAAGGGGGGTGTGTAAGTGTGTATGAAAGAAACATCCCTTTGGCAACTGGGAAAACACACCACAGGATGATCATTCCACTTTCTAGACTCTGATGATGTCAGCACCCTATAAGTATATTGGAGCAAAGGATTCTCCCAGTAATCCGAATAGCGCCGTGCTAATGCGTCCGTCTCTAGTGTCATAACATAGTTAGGTAGGGGTTTGAATCCAGCAGGTGGCAAGTGTGTGTGAAGGGGGTAAGTGTGTGTGTGTAAGTGTGTATGAAAGAAACATCCCTTTTGGCAACTGGGAAAACACACCACAGGATGATCATTCCACTTTCTAAACTCTGATGATGTCAGCACCCTATAAGTATATCAGGGAAAAGGACTTTCCCCAGTAATGCGAATAGCGCTGTGCTAATGCGTCCGTCTCTAGTGTCTTAACATAGTTAGGTAGGGGTTTGAATCCGGCAGATGACAAGTGTGTGTGAAGGGGGTAAGTGTGTGGGTATGAAAGAAACATCCCTTTTGGCAACTGGGAAAACACATCACAGGATGATCAGTCCACTTTCTAAACTCTGATGATGTCAGCACCCTATAAGTATATCAGGGGAAAGGACTTTCCTCAGTAATGCGAATAGCGCGCTGTGCTAATGTGTCCGTCTCTAGTGTCTTAACATAATTAGGTAGGGGTTTGAATCCGGCAAATGACAAGTGTGTGTGAAGGGGGTAAGTGTGTGGGTATGAAAGAAACATCCCTTTTGGCAACTGGGAAAACACATCACAGGATGATCATTCCACTTTCTAAACTCTGATGATGTCAGCACCCTATAAGTATATCAGGGGAAAGGACTTTCCCCAGTAATGCGAATAGCGCGCTATGCTAATGCGTCGGTCTCTAGTGTCTTAACATAGTTAGGTAGGGGTTTGAATCCGGCAGATGACAAGTGTGTGTGAAGGGGGTAAGTGTGTGGGTATGAAAGAAACATCCCTTTTGGCAACTGGGAAAACACACCACAGGATGATCAGTCCACTTTCTAAACTCTGATGATGTCAGCACCCTATAACTATATCAGGGAAAGGACATTCCCCAGTAATGCGAATAGTGCGCTGCGCTAATGCGTCGGTCTCTAGTGTCTTAACATAGTTAGGTAGGGGTTTGAATCCAGCACATGACAAGTGTGTGTGTAGGGGGGTAAGTGTGTATGATTGATATATCCCTTTTGGCAACTGGGAAAACACACTACAGGATGCACATACCCATTTCTAAACGATATCACAATTATGTATGGCTTTTGATTACAGACATGCCATGTGTGTTGTGCACACACAGAATGCCCATGTATGTGGGTTGTCCCTCACAATAATGCATGACATTGATTACACGGTTATGGCAATGAACACATGATGTATGTGTGCCAAATACACATATGTACCTGTGACTTTCAATAGTTACCATGTGTGATGCCTGCCACATGTGAATACATGGTATTTGCACAGGGTAACATTATGACCGTGGTCTTCTGTGCAGATGCTGCATGTGGGATGTGTATATACAGTGTGAGATGTAGATGCTATCAGCCTAGTAGTGAGGGATGCACACCTGGTCTGGGGCATAAGGTCTACATGTTGTTAATGTACAGGAGCTGCATGTTTTCACCTGTTGTGGGAGTGGTAAGACAGTATTCCATAGCAATGCAGTGACTGCATGCTAAGAACCATTCAGCTAGGGTGTTGTAGATACACTTATTCATTAGCATTCAGTAATTTGTCGGAATCCCTGGTGAGGGTCTGATGCCAACCAAGGTCAGGGGTCTACCAGCCTGTGTCACTTGCTCAGTGATCCCTTCCATGTTCCCTATCACGTATCCCAGTGAGCGACATCCCACATCAGCTGTGGTGGCATGGACAATGACTGAGTCATATGTGTCCATGCATCTGACTGACTTGTATGTTGTTGTTACAGTTTGGCCATGTGTTTCCATCTCATACATGTGATGTACATCAATGGGTAGGGGATAGGGTTGACTGTGTACATGTGGCAGCTGTGACATTACTACATGACACACATATTCCACAACTGTACCATAGAGGTGACTGACAACTGACCTTTGCACATGCTACCAGAGTATTGAGATTACATTGGTGATTGACAGCACATAGGGCCAATGGTGAAAAAGAGACATAGGTCCATAGGTTCATACAGGGATATCTGCCCAGGGCATGTATCCACCTAGCCAGAATGTACGTGCCTTTCAACATGCATTGTGAATCTGTCTTGCTATGCCCTTTTCCAAGGTTAGTATACTGTGCCTCTTTCTCACAGTGACACATAAGTGATACCCAGGGTAACCCTACAATGTCACATCCAGTCATTAATATCGCTCTTGAGGATAGTCACTGAGTCAGTCCGCCTAACCTCTATTGGGATAATAATCAGGAATGAAGGGTGCCTCTGAGTTGTGAATGTGCCCCTCCACCATGTCCTATGTATATCACTCCTGAAGTTTTTTAAATTTGTCATATGACTTTGGCTGCGGTCATGTGATTTTTGGCTTGTATATAAGCAGATGCTTTTTGTATGTTTGTATTCAGTATTGAAAAACGGTCATACCCGAAAGCTTTGCGTTTCATGAAGTTTTCTTCTCAGCATTTTTTTGTCAAGCATAGTCCCTTCCCCTAAGCATAGATACACACCCATATTTTCTTCCATCACTGCTGAACCCCTGAGCTATTAAATGAGCTCAGACTACCAGGGTGGTATTTAGGGCTTTATCACCCTATACCACCAGACTACTTCTACATGATATTATTGAAAATTGCCATAATGAGAGCTGACTTACAAACCACACTGCCTCACCAGTCTTACTGCCACTGTAAAAAGGGTACACGTGTGTATTCCCAGTTCTCTGAGTTGTGACAAACTCAGATGTAGTATATTCAGTGATCGGTGGTGTGAGGGGAGCGTACTAACTTAGGACTGCTGTTGGGGTCCAACCCCCCCCAAACACCAAAAATATATTAACAATTCATTTCATCTCAGTTTAATGTATTAGAATAGTCTATTGAGTGCTGGTAGGATTGTTTACAATAGAAAAGGTGCTCTACACATCAAATTTCAATAAGCTAGCTATGCCTACCTTCTGTCATGCACTGTTAAACTTATATATTACATATATAAGATTTCTGTCAATCTCCAAGTGACTGTTTAGGTCTTCTAGTTCATTTTGAAATCAGACATTTGGTCTTGCTACCTTTCAGATATGTCATGTGTTAACTCTCCTGCTATATGTGGAAATTAAGTTTATTCATCACTTTACAAGTCTTTCTATCAAAATAATTTAACACCAGTTTGTGTACAGTTGCGGCAGTTGATGTAGACAAACACTCATTATTTTAGTTCATTATATTCAGTTTTTTAATAAAGAGCCACAAACCAGATAATTAAATACAGGAGTTACCCAACATACATTACTGCACAAATGGGTGTGGCATTCTATAGCCATAGAAACAGAAATGACAGAACAATATATACAATTGTGTTTTTTAAAGTGCCTGTATACTATTTGATGGAGCCAGTTGCATACAAATGTATGGCAGTGATTTTATGCTCTTTGAATTTCGCATTGTTTGCTACCTTTTTATGGCTGGAATGTAATCGAATATACAATAACTTTTTTTTTGCACTCTTTAATACCATTTTTATCCTTTTCAGTGTAAAACGGAAGCAAGAACCAATCTTGAGTGCATAACTTAGAGATACATTCCTGTACAGGATGCCAGACTACCACATGATGAGTACACACACACACACACACACACACACACACACACACACACACACACACACACACACACACACACACACACACGCACACACGCGCACACACACACACACACAGCACACGCCAAGACACACACACTTGCTGCACACACACACACACACACACACACACACACACACACACACACACACACACATATACACACACATTCATGTCACATGCATATCTGTGAGCAACACAGTGGTTCACAGTTTAATCTATCATCATATCACACATTTCAGAGATGTGGAAGAAACCTGACAGACATGGGGAGAACATGCAGACACCTCACAAAATTTACCTAATCCCGGAAACAAACCAGTAATATTATCTCAGTGGAGCTAACATCTGTGTCGCTGGACTACCCGTCTATTACATTTAATGATAAATGAGTCTTACTACTATGAGAACATGCACTTTTTTTCCATCAGCAATACAAAATGTTGTAAAAATATAGATATTTTTATTAGTGATAATATGTTTTAGGCAACAAGAATTGTTAGTCTTTTTCACAATTGATTTTCTTCAGTTTGTTGTTCTGACCATAAAGGTATTTCAAATTCAAGGCAAACATTCTGAATTGTGTGAGGAATGTAAATATAAATTGAATAAAAACGCCAGCACAGTAATTGAATAAAACTGAAGACAATGTACTTTTAATATTAGATTTTAAGGGTTAGCAGCCTGAGTCTAGGTAAGAAAAAAAAGATCAAAACAAATAGGTAATTAACTTTTTACTCATGGAAAAGCAAGTACCATTCACTCCATGAAGCAGGTATAGTAGCATTACAACGATACAGAAAAATGCAAAGACAGTATGAAGGCAAAACTATACGAAGCAGGTAGAAGGGCTGATATGAACTGATATGAAATGTATGCTATTTTCAGCTTTGTGTATATCTAGACAATTATTGTTGATTATTTTCCAACACTATGTTGCTTCACCGTAATTTGATTATCGTCTGTGATGGTTATACTTTTGAGCAGTGATAAAGTTAAAAATCAGCATTCTTAACTAATTTGATATAATATTCAAATCATAAAGAATTTCTGCACCAGAGAAATTACAATGTATTAAAATTCAGATTAGTAGGAGTAGTCTTTCAGCAAAATGGGTTTTGGGAACAAACCAATTTGTCTAGGGACACCTTCATTGTTTGGAGGTTATGGGGGGATGATAAAAGGCGTTTAGCTTGTGATCACTGAAGGTGTTTGTACTCTCAGCCAGCCAGTGAATATTCAAAGATCATATCACAATTGTTTTATTTATTATTTTTTGTTAGCTTAGTTAGTCAGGGAGAGCAGGCAAGCATCTCAGCAGAGGAGTATGGCAAGCTGACAAGGAGCCAGTTGGCTGAAATGTGCCAGACTAAAGGACTTGTGTATGTCAACCTGACTAAAGCAGACATGATTGCAGCTTTAGGCACAGCTGCATCACAGAACAGCAACATCGAGGACAATCAGACTGGCTGTGGAGATGTAAAACTCTCAGAAAATGGACAGCTCAACCTTTCCACATAGGACTTAAAAATCCGTCGGAGCTACAGAGGCTTGAGTTGGAGGCCAAGGGTTTGGAAATAGAAGCAGCACAGAGACTGCAACATCTGGAGGCTAAGGAGAATGAGAGGCAGAGGCAACATGAAAAGGTGATCCTGACTCTTCACCAGAGTCATGGAGGTAATGGGGAAGGGAGTAACCGAACCCCAGAAGCAGCAAAGGTCAGTAAATTTCTTCTACAATTTACAGAGGGGGGATCATTTTGATAATTTCATTCATATGTTTGAGAGGGTATGTAAACAGCATAATGTTGACCGAGGGCTCTGGGTACGGTTCCTGACTCCCTTACTCCATGGTAAAGCAGTAACTGTTCTTTCCAAACTGTCTGATACTGACTTTTTAAATTTTAATGATGTAAAGAACTTTTTGCTAGAGTTTTTTAAGTTCATAGGTTCATAGGTTCATACTAGGCTATCTGCCCAAGGGCATTTATAAGCCTAGCCCATAGTTATTTGGCTTTCGCCACCCCTTTAGTTTGAATAAAACTATGCCTATTATTTTGCTGTGCCTCTGTCAAGCAGTGACACTGAAGTAATCCCTGGGGTATATCTGCGATCCCCCATCCATTGGTCAAGATTCCTCTTGAACAAGGCCAGCGAGGTGCTCTGCCTCACATGTACCGGGATTTTGTTCCACAGCATAGGGAGTCTCTGGGTGATGAATCTGTCCCTCCAGCACGTTCTATTAATAACCGTGTCAAGGTTTAAGTCTCCCGCCTTGTGGTTCTGAGGGATCTAGATTTTTTGAGGTGAAGCATATTCATCAAATCAGGGTTTGACATGGCCTTATATGTCAGGCACAGGTCACCTCTGAGCAAGCGGTATGAGACTGAATAGAGCTGGAGTTCTTTCAGTCGGGCAGCATAAGACTGATTTTTTGAGACCCTTTATCCTTTTGGTGAGGAACTTTTGGGGCCTTTCCAGCTGCTGCAGGTGTCGGGTCAGATACATTTCGAATGGGGCATTGTACTCAATCATAGGTCTAATGAGTGATGAGTACAGGGGAACGATGACCTCCCTTGATCTAGATGTGAATCCCTTCATGATCAGGTGGGCAATGTAGAAGGTTTTCCTAACTACTTTAGCAACATGAGTGTCAAACGAAAGGCTACTGTCAACCTGGGTCCCCAGATCCCTGATGACTTCTTCTGTGCTCAGTGGATTGCCACCTATATGGTAGCTAGGGGTAACCTTGTTTTTCCCGAAGGGTATGACTATGCATTTCTTGGCATTTAACTTTAGGCCATGGCTCTGGCACCAGTTATCCGTTTCTGTGAGGCCCTTCTGAAGGATATCTGTGTCAGATGTGTTTTCGACTATGGCGCCAGTTTGCAGTCATCTGCAAACTTTGTCAGCCATAACCCTCCTGTGTTTGCTTGTACTTCAGAAAAGTAGATGCGAACAAGAGTGGACCCAGGACTGAGCCCTGTGGGACACCACTTGTGACAGGCTTTGAGTCTGACATGGCTCCAGCAACTCTGACCCTGTGGGTTCTGTCACGTAGCCAGTTTGCAACCCATCTTGTGATGTATGGGTTTACATTCAAGCTGATGAGTTTTTTGATGATACCTGAGTGGGGTATTGTGTCGAAGGCCTTTGCCAGGTCAAGGTAGGCTGTATGGACTGCCTTTCCCTCATCAATGGCCTTGGTGACTGTCTTGAAAAAGTCAACCAAGTTTAAAAGGCATGATCTGCCTTTGACAAAGCCAAACTGGGTTGGATCCAAAGTCTGCAAGTTCCCTATGTCTTTATTTATGAGTTCCATTATGATCCTCTCCATGGCTTTGCAGATAAGGCTTGTCAAGCTAATGGGATGGTAATTTCCAGGGTCGGTGGAGGCACCGCCCTTGTGAAGTGGGACCACAGTCGCCATGCGCCACTCCTTGGGTACGTATCCTGAGGTGAGGCTAAGATTAAACAGCTGTCCTAACTGCAGGTTTAATTCCTCATTGAGTTCGTGGAACACACAGCCGGGGACACCATCCGGTCCCATGGATGCTGTGTTTTTTGCTTTGGAGAGAGCAGTTCTCACCTGGGCGTTGGAGATGTTTGGGGGGCTACAATCCTCTGGTATAGATATCTCTCCTTTTGGGGGGGAGGGGGGGAGAAGTTTGCAGTGAGCCTGTCAGCCAGAATGTTGGCAATGTGTGTAGGTTCAGTAATCTTCACATCATTTTGAACTAATTCTGAGCATATCTGGGAGTTTCCTCCTAGGTTTTTAACATAGCTAAAGAAGGCCTTATGATTGTCTTTTGAGTCCTTGGCGATTTTTCTCTCAAAATTTGCCTTGGATGATTTTATGAGAGCTCTTAGTTTTTTACTTATAATGATCAAAGGTGTCTTACCTTTCAAGGATTTTGCTCTATCTTGTAGTAGCTTCCTCCTTTTGTTGTAGAGCTTGTTTATGGCTGGGGTCCACCAGACTGGACGCTTGCCTTTGGTACAAAGAGTCTTAATTTTGTTTGGGATTGCCTGATCCATACAGTCCTGTAGGTGCTGGTAGAAGGCATTTGTAAGTGATTCAGCGGTTTGAGTAATGTTTACCACTGGCTCAGGGGCCTTAAAGGAGACCACACTAGTTTTTAGAAGTGTGAAGTCGTCTTTTGAGAAGTTTTTCACTGTGGTCTTTTTTATTTCAGGTGGGGGCGGGATGAGGACCTCCAGCGAGATTAGTTTATGATCTGATCTCACCAGTGAGGGGTATACTGCCGGTGTTGAACATTGTGATCCCATGTTCGTGATGATGAGATCAAGTATGTTTTCTCCTCTTGTGGGGATGGTGACTAGTTGTTCCATGGCATTTGAGTTTATGAACTCCAGGAACCTTTGGGCTAGAGTGTTTGGGCTTGAGTAGTGTTCCCAGTCTATATTAGGGTAGTTGAAGTCACCTAGTATGATGGTGTTTGGAGATACATTTATCCCCTCCATTGTTTTCAGGAAGGCCATGTGAGGTTCCTGAGTTTGAGAGGGTGGCCTGTAACATGCTACAAATTGCAGAGCAGTCTTGCCTATGGTTAATTGCACCTGGATGGTCTCCGATGCATCGTGCATTGCCACCAACCTTGAGGTGTGGGTGTCCTTTATGAATATGGACACCCCCCCTCCTTTCTTGGTGTTGTCTGGATTTTGGGGCCAGAACGCATGATATGAGGTGAAACCTGATAGTGCTAGGGTGCTCTCAGGAGCCTTGAACCAGGTTTCTGTCACAGCACAGACATCGATGTTCTCCATACTGAGAAGGGCCTCGAGTGCGTGCATCTTGAGATTGAGACTTCTGGCATTGAGCAGCATTACCCTTAGTTTTTACTTTTTGTGTTCTAGGGTGGTAGGTTTAGAATTTGAGCCTTGCCTAAAAAGGCACTATGGGGTGGCAAGAGCCTTTGCCAATATCCGGAAGCCTAGGGTGACAGGTGCAAGCCGTACCTTGAAGCAGCGTGGCTTGTCCAGCATGTCATCCCAGGCAGACAGACATTGGATCCCCTTTGAATGACACCAGAATTTAAGCCAATTATTAAAGCTGATCATCTTATTACTGTATTGTGGCATCATTCTAGGTGAAGGTAGGATACTGCTCAAGGTCAGGGTTATACCTGCCTGGGCTACATAATCAGAGAGCTCCTCAATGTCTCTTTTCATGTAGTACAAGGAGGTACGTCTCAGGTCGTTGACACCAGCGTGGACACTGACTGAGTCGTACTTGTACCTGCTGTTGAGAGACATGAGTGCTTGTGTTATGTGGCGGATTCTAGCGCCCGACAGGCAGCTTACTGTGACCTTCTCCTTACTCAGTCTGGTGAGCGGGACGTCAGTGTGTCTGACTATGGAGTCACCTATGACAAGTATGTTTGGTGTTGTATTTGGCCTTAAGGACAGTGACTGCTTTGCACACTGATTTTGTTGTTTATGTGTTGTTTGTGTGGTGTATTGAGTTTGCAGTTGCTTGGGTGTCTGCTTTGGAGGCCTCTGCTGTTTAGGTAAATTTTTACTCAGAGCCTCCGAGTATGTCTTAGTGTGTTTATGTGTTTGATTCAGTGGTGTGGTTGAGTTATGTGAGACTGGTATTGTGGTGTGTGTAGTTGCCTTCTCCTCCTGCCTGGTCTTGCCAGTCCTGAGTTGAGAGAGCTCAGCCTCCAGTCTGGCTAAATAGCTGCATCTCTCACAAGTGTTAGTGCTACGTGGGATGAGGAGAGGGTTGTCCGTGTACATGAGGCAATTGTAACATTGTCTCAGAATTCCCAGATTCACCAACTGGGCAGGAGAGGACGCCAGCATCTGACCCTTCGACATGCTAGAAAGAATTATGAGTTGGTATGAGACAGAAAAGTAGTGGGCTTAGCAGGGACGTGGGCACTCCTGGGGGGGTTTGCTAGTGAGAGATTTGTATAATATAGGAGTGCTTGACTGCAAAGAGAATGCTTATAAGACAAGGGATATGCTTATAAGACAAGTGCTGAGCTTTTTGAGAAGAAAAAGCTATTTGGAACAAGTGCTGCACTTTTTAGTGTAGGTGTAAACTGTTTCGGTTTCTAACAGAGCAGTTCTAAGGGAAAAATTGAAGAACAGACTTTCTGGAGCCAGAAAGAGTTTAACCTTGTTTAACCGGCGCTGCCCGATGCTGCTCTAGTGGCAACTCAGCGCTAAATCGCGCTAAAGCACGTTAAAGCGTGCTTGATAGCAGGGGCTGGAAAGAAGCAGGATTAGACCCAAAAGGGAAAATAAAACTACAGTTTCAAGTCAGTAACCACCTCTACAGGGGGCAGGGAAGCTGCTCAATGTTAGTCACTGCCACTGATCAACAGAGAGACCCTCCTTCAGCCCAAGCAAAAATGGCCTCTCAGAAACTTTCAAACAGTTCAGGAACAGCAAGCCTGTAACTGAACTTTTTTAACTCTCAGAAAAGTGGGAAAAAAGCAAGATTTTTTTTTTGTTTTTGTTTTTCACAGAGATAGCAGAGGTTCACAAGTAATATCAAGTTATAACAGTGCAGTAAATGACCCCACACAAGAGTGCTAGGTCAATGACAGAAAATATGCAAGTTTTAAGAAAAAAACGATTTAAAATTAAGTGCAAACAGGAAATTCAGCAAACAGCTTTTGGTTGTGCTCTAAATACAGCTACTAATACAGAAATCAAGTTTAACAAGCCAGAAAATGCTCAAGCTAGGCAGCTATGCAGAAAAACTTAGCAAATAAACAGAGAAAAATACTTAAAATCTCAAAAGTGGCTCCCTTCTTCTCTCAGTGTTTTTTCCTCTTGGAGGGTGCTTCACCAACAGCCAACAAGCCTGAAAAGCCGCCCAAACCACGAGGCAACTAGGTTTTAAGAGAGGAAGATGAAGGAGTTATGGAAATGACCCCAGTGGCCAATAAAACTACAGTTTCAAGTCAGTAACCACCTCTACGGGGGGCAGGGAAGCTGCTCAATGTTAGTCACTGCCACCGATCAACAGAGAGACCCTCCTTCAGCCCAAGCAAAAATGGCCTCACAGAAACTTTCAAACAGTTCAGGAACAGCAAGCCTGTAACTGAACTTTTTTAACTCTCAGAAAAGTGGGAAAAAAGCAAGATTTTTTTGTTTTTGTTTTTTACAGAGATAGCAGAGGTTCACAAGTAATATCAAGTTATAACAGTGCAGTAAATGACCCCACACAAGAGTGCTAGGTCAAGGACAGAAAATATGCAAGTTTTAAGAAAAAAAAAACGATTTAAAATTAAGTGCAAACAGGAAATTCAGCAAACAGCTTTTGGTTGTGCTCTAAATACAGCTACTAATACAGAAAACAAGTTTAACAAGCCAGAAAATGCTCAAGCTAGGCAGCTATGCAGAAAAACTTAGCAAATAAACAGAGAAAAAATACTTAAAATCTCAAAAGTGGCTCCCTTCTTCTCTCAGCGTTTTTTCCTCTTGGAGGGTGCTTCACCAACAGCCAACAAGCCTGAAAAGACGCCCAAACCACGAGGCAACTAGGTTTTAAGGGAGGAAGATGAAGGAGTTATGGAAATGACCCCTAGTGGCCAATAAAACTACAGTTTCAAGTCAGTAACCACCTCTACGGGGGGCAGGGAAGCTGCTCAATGTTAGTCACTGCCACTGATCAACAGAGAGACCCTCCTTCAGCCCAAGCAAAAATGGCCTCACAGAAACTTTCAAACAGTTCAGGAACAGCAAGCTTATAAAAAAATGTTTCCTGAGCATAGACATAAGGCAGATGAAAATGTGTGTGAATATGTTGCTGAACTGAGCACTTATTTTCATAGGTGGATGAGTGGATGTCAGGTCACCACTTTTGAAGGGCTGGCAGACCTTTTGGTGAGGGAACAAGCCCTTAGCACTTTGCCTGAGGACATGAGAATTTGTTTAGCTGATAGACAATGCAATACCGCAAATGAGTTGGGGAAGAAGGGAGCCCTATACCTAGGAAGCAGGGCATCACTGCACAGGAAAGGGACAGCCAGTGCTGCTCATAGGTCTAAAGAAACCCATGGTGGGCAGCTCAGACCACCCCAACAGAGTCCGTCAGTAAAAGGGGAAGCCACTAGTCCAGGTACACATCCAGGATCTATGTTTGAATGTTTTAAATGCAACCAGTGGGGACATGTAGCATATAAATATCCACAGAGGCAAGGTGGAGAACAAAAGGTGGGAGAGTCAGTAAGTGGGAATGACAAAATGCCAGCAGTAAGTTGTCTTGAGCAACAAGGGTGCCAAACTACCACAAGAGATTATATCCTGTCTTAGTGAATGGGAAAGAGCCCATGGCTAAGAGAGACACAGCCTCTGACCTAACCATTATGAAGCCTACAATCGTTACAGAGGAGTGCTATTTGCTTGGTCAGGCAGAGCTTTAGTAGGGACCCCATTCCAGATATCTTTGGCTAGTGTTCACCTTAACTGCGAGGGTGAAAAAGGAAGCCAGCAAGTAGGTGTATTTGAGGATATCCCTGCAGATGTCCTGATTGGGAATGATTTTGATAATGCAGTACCATGTGCGCATGCAGTTCCATGCAGTCACACCTGGAGACAAGCACATGGGTCTGGTAGCCTGGGGGAGACATAGACAGACTGCACATTTGCAGCCAGGACTGGTGAGGTGGTTACTTAAGGGAGGGAGCTACCCTGTAGCAGTGAGACGGAAGGTGAACCACAGGTGCTTGTGAGTACTGATGTTCCCTAGGATAGAGAGACTGCAAGTGGCAGAGGTGAGTAGTAGTACCCAGGCTGACCATGAGGCATCACTGTCAGAGGTTACCAGACTTTCTGTGGAAGGGGGGCTGGGAAGGGCTACAAAGAAAAAGTTGAGGTAAGCTCAGCTCTCAGACCGTACATTACAAGGCCTGAGGGAGGTAGCTAGTGAGGCACCTGATTCTCAAGGGAAGGGGGAATCTGTATACTGGGACAAAGGGTTACTGTTCAGAGAGTGGACCCCTGAGGGAGGGCTAGAGTGTGAGCAAATACATCAGTTGGTAGTGCCCAGAGCCTACCATCTGGCACTTCTAGACATAGCCTGTGATGTTCTCTTTGTAGGTCATATGGGCATAAAATATGCAAAGAAACATATTATGCAGAACTTCTATTGGCCTGGGATTTACAGATATGTAACAGGATACTTCAGGACCTGTGAGCAGAGCCAAAAGGTAGGCAAAGCAGGAAACAAGGTGAAAACTCCTTTGATGACTTTGCCTGTGATTGAGGAGCCATTTCAGAGGGTAGCTATGGATATTGTGAGGCCTCTGAGTACCCCAAGTTCCACATGGAAAAATTATATCCTAGTGGTAGTAGATTATGCTACCAGATCACCTGAGGCAGTGGCTCTGTCCTCCATTGACGCAGAAAAGGTGGCAAATGCTTTGTTAGACATTTTCAGCAGGGTAGGTTTTCCAAAAGAAATGCTGGCTGACAGAGGTGCCAATTTCATGTCAGACCTGCTGGCTTGTCTGTGGAAATACTTTGGGGTGAATCACCTAAAGACCACCCCCTGCCATCCCTGGACTAATGGTCTTGCTGAGAGGTTAAACTCTACACTCAAGACGATGCTACGGGCATTTGCAGACCAATTTAAGAGGGACTGGGAGAAATATTTTCCCTATTTGTTGTTGCTTACAGAGAGGTGCCCCAGGACTCCAGAGTTTTTTTACCCTTTGAATTGCTGTATGGGCATAGGGTGAGGGGACCTCTAGATTTGATTCAAGATGAGAGGGAGTGTGAGTGTGAATCCCACAAGGAGTCTGTCATTGCACATGTTTTAAACCTCAGGAAAAGGATCAGGGAACTCATGGGCTTGGCCCAGGAGAACCTGGCAGAAGCCCAAAAGCTGAAAACCATCTGGTATAACAGGAATGCTTTAGCTAGAGAGTATGCTGTAGGGCAGCAGGTAAAGGTTCTCATTCTTATCAGACACAACAATCTGAAGGCAGCTTGAGAGTGACCCTACAAGATGGTAAGGAAGGTCAGTGATGTTAACTACATGGTAGAACTGTTAGGCAGGAGCCAGGGGCACAAATTGTACCATATTAACATGATGAAACCTTAGGGAGCCCCTTGTGCTAAGTATTGGCAATAGGAGGCAGGAAGAGTCTGAAGGGAAACTATGGCTACAGGGAGCCAGCCAGAAAAATCCTGATTACTATGGTGGAGCCTAAGATTGCTGGCTTATGATGGGACAGTGCACTGTGGTACTGGGGTCAGCAATGCTAAGACAGCTGGAATCTCAAGACAGGGAATGGGGTAAGGTATTCCCAGATAGGCTCAACCCTCTCAAGCAATGTTTTTCAAGGGACACTTGAAACACTAGATTGAGTTCTCGCGTTTGTTGGGGGGGGGGGGGGGTAGTGTGAAAAACCGAAATGCTGCTAGCACAGCTAGCTGGAATTTTGTAAATAATTATATGTCACTTGAAAATATTAATATGATTTCTATCAAAGTTTGACACTGCCAGCCCAGCTATCTGGAAGTTTGTAAATAATCATATGTTATTTGTGAATACTAATATGATCCATAGGCTTGCCTTACAAATGTAAGATAACTATATGTTATGTGTATATTAAACTACAGGTGCAAAAGTGTGTCTTGAACTGTATGTTATGTACTGAGCTTCAAGAATGTAACAACAGTGTACCCTACTGGAAAATAACAGAAATAAACTATATTAATAGCAGAAGTTGGAACATACAGAGTTAACTTGCAAAACATCAGGAAAATCAGTTAAACGTGTTTTATGATGTGCTATAAAAAGATTAGTTTCAGTGCAGCAAACAGACATAATGTCTAAAGCTAGAGGTTTTCCTACTGCCTGGAAACAGAAATAATTACTAGGTTTCAAATGTGAAAGTGTTAATTGTTTTACAAGTATCAGTTCTAGGCAAACTTCCGAGAGATAAGTATTTTTCACAGAGAAATGTTAAATTCTGTTGGTATCTGTTTAGCCTGGGAACTGGAGGCAGGTGACAAATAGTCATGTCATGCAGCTGACCCAGCAGTTATGTTTTGATATTAATTTAAGAACTATCTCTCAAAGAAAGTCTGGGCATTTTGTATTTGTTTTCGATCTAGAAACATCCACTCATCCACACTTCTGCCTGCATGCTGTCTGTATGTAAGACTTAGAGAAAAGTGATTTCTCTTAGATATAGATAGAAATATAGTAAAGATTAGTTTAGATGTTTTCTGTATTTATTTGAGACTGTCCTGCAATGATGTTTTAAAATACTTCCTGTGATTCTGAACTCTGTAGTCACTGTGCTGAGTTATTGAATATTGTCTTGTTCTTTTATTATTTATTATTAAATATATTTAAACATTTTACTTGTGCCTGGTTTGTTTAGAGATATTTAAGCTCTTAGAATACTTGAATATGTATCTGGTGACACTGTATATGCCACTCCAGTAGCCTTGCTGTTGGTCACACTTACCATTTGGATAATAGTAACATTGGGAAGAGCTTTATAGTAGCTGATAAGTAGTGGTTGGTGGCAGTGATAACTACCTTATAATCCGGGCAGAAGGGGGCATAGCTAGTAAACCTGTGCCAGCCTTCCTCTGGAGTGTCTGTGTGTTTGTATATAAATCAAATCTCAAAGTGTGTGTGTGTGTGTGTGTGTGTGTGTGTGTGTGTGTGTGTGTGTGTGTGTGTGTGTGTGTGTGTATGTGTGTGCATGTGTGTGTGTGTGTGTGTGTGTGTGTGTGTGTGTGCGTGTGTGTGTGAGCTACTTGGGCAGGGACATGAAGCACAGATTTGACAGGGAGGGTGCTTGAGGTTTTGGCTTGACCACTCGGCTGAGATCTTAACCCTATAGCTGTGCCAGTGGGTAGTCTTATTGGACATCTGGAGAAAGAGGGAGAAACCAATGGCCAGACTGACTGTGATCTCTGTGTGCTCTTAAGGGAAACTGTAATTTACTGTGTGTGTACTTGTAATCCCCCCAGTGTGCACATCCCTCACTCATGCTAGTGGTGAGGATTGAGGCTCCTTTATTACTGGGTCAGTGCAGGGACATGACAGAATGTTAGAGCTAAGATGGAAGTGTAAAGAGGTTAAGTAGAGTTGTGGCAAGAAAGGGTTAAATTAGTAGGGAAGAGGGTTTGGGAGGAAGTGAGGTAGGAGCATAAGGGGTTTTATGCGAATATAGCTGGTTAAGTGATCAGATTTAGGTTTAAACTTGCTACTAGAAGCATTATATCCAGGATGACCAGTAGGTACTGGATTCAACAGGTAGGCCTTGGGTTAATAGTGGTGGCAGCAAGGAGGTAGTCATGGGTATATACTGGCCTGATACATTTTTTTGTGTGTGTGTATGTGAGTGTGTGTGTGTGTGTGTGTGTGTGTGTGTGTGTGTGTGTGTGTGTGTGTGTGTGTGTGTGTGTGCGTGTGTGTGTGTGTGTGTGTGTGTGTGTGTGTGTGTGTGTGTGTGTGTGTGTGTGTGTGTGTGTGTGTGTGTGTGTCTGTGTGTGTGTGTGTGTGTGTGTGTGTGTGTGTGTGTGTGTGTGTGTGTGTGTGTGTGTGTGTGTGTGTGTCTGTGTCAGTGTTATTATAGTTTTCTGGCTAGCAAGGTTTACATCTGTTTTATAGGGGGAAACAGCATTGTTATACTTTTAGCATTTTGCAGTTTTTCTGGTTAGCAAGGTTTCCGGATGGTTTCAAGGGAGGGTAAAGGCTTGTCTGTTTTGTTTTCATTTGTCCTAATCAGTTCTTTATGTGCTTGTGTTCACACTTAGTGATTATGACCTTTAGGGATTTCTCAACCTGTCGTATAGTCACTGGTGAGATGGCAGTTATTCATGTGTAGCCTGGGTATTGCAAGCTTTGTAGTGGCAGATTGATAATAGGGTTCATTGAGCTGCATTCTTGGGGTTGCAGCATCCCCTTGGTCACTCATCATTCACTTTGGTGGTGGAATTAAATGTTTTAGGAAGTTATTCCTTCATTACAATGCTGTTTGGTCCCTCATTGAGTTAATTGATGTTGAAGGGGTGCAACACTTGAGTGAAGCAGAAACACCAAATAATAAGGATTTTATAATGGCCTTAGTGGCATTGGGAAGGACAGGAGAGTAGGTAAGCTGTGGCTTATAACATGGGACAATTGGGTGTTAGGTTTTGTGTACTTCATGGTGGTTTGGTTGGAAAAGAATAACTCCCCGGCATTGCCACTTTTGATTTATTTTCTCACAATCTGGGAGACACAGCACTTACAGGTGCAGAATGCCTGGTTGTGGTATGGTCAGTGGTTTCATAAACAAAAGGTGGTGGATCAGTTGCTGTATGGGGAAGTTAGACACCCTGACATTTGGTTAGCCACTATTATAAATAGCTTTGGGGCTATGAGCAGAGGGGTTAAGTTAGGTGGGGAGGAGGTAGGAGGAGGTGTTGGGCCGTTAATGCCGGGCTTTGCTCATGGTTGCCATGCATGTTCTCATGCACTTTGTTCAAAGTGTGCGGGAATTCATCCAACCATGCAATGTGGCCTTAAGGAAGGTAACTTTCTCAATCCAGGTTTGCTTTTGGCTAGTATGGGTGGGTTACTTTCTTCATTTCAGGGATTTCAAAGTATTAGAGGTAGGAGGAGTTTTCATGGATGGGGAAGGAGTGTCGTTTCAAGGCAGAAGGGGAAACTGGGGGACGCATTCTCCTGTGAACATACAGGTATTGCAGCACATGCTCAAGTAATTTTCTGATTTGGCAGTTGTGGAGGAATTAATTAATGGATTTCCTGAGAGATTTTCTATTAAATTGAGGGTTGGGGGATGGCTCAATCTGTAAGAATCTGTGTTCCATGATCAAAGATTTGGTGGAGAAGGAATGGTAGGCGGGTATGTTATTGAGCCATTTTGACACCCCCCCCCCCTTGGCAGCTTAAAGGCTTGGCCTTTAGGATTGGATGCTAAGTAGTCTCCTGGTAAATTTCAGTTGATTCATCATTTATCTTATCCCAAAGGAAACTCTGTTAATGATTTTATTTCAGTAGAAGACATAAAAATTAGTTATACATCTTTGGACGATCAGGTGCAGGTCATTCAGTGGTTAAAAGATCTGTGGTTGGTGAAGGTGGCTATTGAATAGGCACTTCATTTACTACCAGTGCATTAGGAAGGGAAGATTGGCCATTATTAGGCATAGTAGTTTGAGACAAGTTTTACTTTGACAATGCTATGATGATAGGGTGTTCAGTGGCCTCTGCCACATTTGAGAAGTTTAGCACTGCACTCCATTGGATTTGGTAGCAAAGAGTCGGCACTCAGAAGGCAGTGCATTGTCTGAGTGAATTTTAAAATAGTGGGTGAGGGGTTTTAAGGATTTGAAGGGCTTGCAAGAGTTTTTGGGGATGTGTGAGGAACTGGGTGTCCTGTTGGCTATACAGAAGTTAGAGGGTCTTGCCAAGGCATTGTGCTTCTTGGGATTGCTAGTGGATGTGGGACACAGATTGTCTTGTTTACTAGGAGAGAAAATGATACATTTGAAGGACAAGATTGGGTAGGTGAAGTCCAAGGATAAGGTGCAAATCAGGGGTATCATGGATCTCTTCGGAAATTCACTTGAGTCATACATTTTGCAGTTCTGTGTCCTTTTTACTAAAAGCTTGAAGAAGTAAACATCATTGGGTGAGGGTTGTTAAACTGGTGCATGCTGATTTAGCACTGTGGTTGTCCTTTTTGTAGTATTTAATGGTGTTTCCTTTTGGCAAATGGATTGGGTTGGTCAAGGGGAATTGCTGTTGTTTACAGATGCAGTGGGACTATTGGGATGAGAGTGTTTTTTGGTTGTGAATGCTCTGCAGCCCAATTGCTCACAGGGTGGAAACATGAATAGAAGTGGGATGTAGCCTTTTTGGAATTTATGTCAGTTTGGGCAGCATCTGTTGTGTGGCAGGAGTGGTTGCTGGGAAAGAGGGTTATTTTTCATTTGGACAATATTGCAGTGGTGCAAGTTTTAAAATCTAAGACAGCAAAGTCTGAATTGCTTTTGTTAGTATTACGAAAGCTGGTTTTGCAGAGTTTGGTGATTCATTTTTTTTTACAGGTGTGCATTTGGCAGGTGTTAGGAATGGGATTGCAGACAGTTTGTCACGCTTTTAGTTTTGTAGGTTTTGGCATTTAGCTCCAGAGGCAGCGGGCGAGCTGGTGGTGTTGCCAGATGATATGTGGCAGATTGGACTAATGTAATCAGACACTTGCTGCAACACTCTCAGGTGACTTCTACAAAGCATATGTTAGGGTATTACATGATTTTGATACATTTATTTTTCAGGTGCCTGAGGAAGATGCAGATTAATTGAAATAATTGTTATTGCTATACTTGGCTTGGACATGGCTGCAAGGTAAGGCAGTTCAGTCGGTTAAGGTGGACCTGGCAGAAATCAATATTTGTGAGGGTGGTGGGGTTGCATGATTTTACTAAATCCTGCACAGTGGTTCATATGTTAAAATAAATGGGGTAGAGTTGCTGGTGTGAAGATGGATAGGTGATGGCCATTGACAAGACAGGTTCTGAAGATTTTGTTGTGGGGTTTAGCTTTGATGAATGGTGATTCAAAAGATTATACTTTGTGGATGACTTTGGTGTTCATAGGTTCATAGGTTTATACTAGGCTATCTGCCCTAAGGCATTTATAAGCCTAGCCCAAATTATTGTGGCTTACGCCACCCCTTATATGAAAAAATACTGTGCCCATTAGTTTGTTGTGCCTCTGTCCAGCAGTGACACAGAGATGATTCCTGGGGTAAACCTACGATCTCCCATCCACAGGTCTAGATTTCTCTTGAACAGAGTCAGCGAGGTGCTCTGCCTCACATGGACCGGGATTTTATTCCACAGCATAGGGAGTCTCTGAGTGATAAATCTATCCCTCCAGCACGTCCTATTTATATCCGTGCTAAGGTTTAAGTCGCTTGCTCTAGTGGTTTTGGTGGATTTGGATTTTTTGAGGTGGAGCATGTCCATTAATTCCGGGTTGGACATGGCCTTGTATGTCAGGCACATGTCACCTCTGAGCAGACGGTATGCGACTGAATAGAGCTGGAGTTTCTTCAATCTGGCAGCATATGACAGATTTTGGAGTCCCTTTATCCTTTTGGTGAGGAACTTTTGGGGTCTCTCCAATTGCTGCAGATGTCGGGTGAGATACATCCCGAATGGGGCATTGTACTCGATCATTGGTCTGATAAGTGAAGAGTACAGGGAACAATGACCTCACTAGATCTGGATGTGAATCCCTTCATGATCAGGTGGGCAATGTAGAAGGTCTTTCTAACCACTTTAGCAATGTGAGTGTCAAAAGAAAGGCCACTGTCAACCTGGGTCCCCAGGTCCCTGATAACCTCTTCTGTGCTTAGTGGATTGCCACCTATATGGTAGCTTGGGGTTACCTTGTTTTTCCCGAAGGGTATGACTATACATTTTTGGCGTTTAACTTCAGGCCATGGCTCTGGCACCAGCTATCTGTTTCTGTGAGTCCCTTCTGAAGGATATCCGTGTCCGATGCACTTTCCACTATGGCGCCCAGTTTGCAGTCGTCTGCAAACTTTGTCAGCCAAAGTCCTCCCATGTTGGCCTGTACTTCTGAGAAGTAGATGCCAAACAATAGGGGCCAAGGACCGAGCCCTGTGGGACACCACTTGTGACCGGCTTGGAGTCTGACACAGCGCCAGCAACTCTAACCCTGTGGGTTCTGTCCTTAAGCCAGTTTGCAACCCATCTTGTGACATATGGGTTTACATTTAAGCTGGTAAGTTTTTCTACAATACCCGAGTGGGGTATTGTGTCGAAAGCCTTTGCAAGGTCAAGGTAGGCTGTATGGACTGCCTTTCCCTCATCAATGGCCTTGGTGACTGTTTCGAAGAAGTCAACCAAGTTCAAAAGGCATGATCTTCCCTTGACAAAGCCAAACTGGGTCGGGTCCAATGTCTGCAAGTCCCCTATATCTTTGTTTATGAGCTCCATTATGATCCGTTATGGATGTATCATGGAGCATTTAGGGTGTCAGAGTTGCTAGGGTAACTAGTTTGGTGTGAATGTGACAACATTTTCTGTTTCAGTACATATTTGGTTTCATAGATCTAAAATTGATCATTTGTGGAGGGATATACAACTAGTGCTGAGAAGGGACAGGAGTGACTGGTTGTGTCCTGTGGGTTGGTCTAGGAAATTACTGTGGACTCATTCGGGGAGTCCTCAGGAGCTGTTTTTTCAGTCGAGAGGGGGTAAGGTGACAATGGATAATCAGTTTGTATATGTGATGAGAAGGGCTTTTCAATGTATTGGTTTTCCACTCATTCCTTTCATATGGGAAGGGCCTCAGATTTAGTGAGAGAAGGCAGATGAGTTGAAGTTATTAAGAGGGTGGGTCATTGCTCTTCAAATGCCTTTTTGTGTTATATTAGATAATTGGCTAAGGTGGTCGGCCTAATATTAAAATATGTTTTCTCCGTTCTAGGAAAGCAGACTGTCATTCTGGGTCATTCTTATATTCATTGGGTGGTAAAGTGGGATGCAGTTAGGCTGAGTGGCAGCAAATTGTATTTACATTGCTTTGGGTGGAGAGTCAAATGGAATCGTATCAGAGGCCTCAGGTGGCATCAGCTCACGGATGAATTTGCATTTATACAGTCAAGGACTGGAGTCCCTCAAGTCTTGGTGGCTCATTTGCCAGGTAATGATTTGGACATTATTCCAAAGACACAGTTAGTATATAGGATAAGTGAGTAAATGGTAATTTGAAGTGGTTATATTAGGTAAGTCTATTGTGTGGTCTGAAATAGTACCCCAGTTAATTTGGAGGAATGCTGACAGTTTTATGGCTTTAGAGTGGGCTCATTGGTTTGTTCATTTTAGTTTGGTAAGGCAACTAGTTACTTTGGGTATTCATGTGATACATTGTATTGATTTTGATGACAGGGGCCCAGTTTGCTTCAGAGAGTATGGAGTACTCCTGGACAAGTTTCTTTTGGATCTGTTTATTATACATTTAGGGTTGTTTTTAGAGGATTTTGTGAAGGTTCCATAGTAAGTGAGTGGGAATAGCCTGTGTCAGGCTGGTGGGTGGAGAAAAGAGGCAGGATTGTCCCTCTTCTGTTCCCCCTCTGGTTTGGGGCAATTGATTGAGTCTGTGGGATGAAAGTGAGTGGGGGAACAATGCTTTGATAAGAAAAAGTAAGTGAGCGGTGGTGACAACGTTGCTTATTTTGGCAGGGTGAGTGGGGATATGCTGCACTGGGGAATGGTTACATGGATGTTCGTGCTGTGGTTAATAAAGTAAAATGTTGTTCAATAAAGTTATGTTTATGAAAGTTTAATTAAGGTTGTAAAGTGTCATTTTGGTGTAGTGTATTTTATTAAAGGGTACCAGGACAAATAAGGTATGAGAACAAGTCAATTTGTCTAAGGACACCTTCAGTGTTTGGTGTTTATGAAGAGATGACAAAAGGAGTTTAGGGTCTGGGGAGAATGGGATGTTAGGGCTGGGATGGAAGTGTAAGGAGGTAAAGTAAAGTTGTGAGCAAGGAAGGGGTAAATTAAGAGGGAGGAGGGTTGTGGAGGAAGTGAGGTAGGTGTGAGGAGGGGTATAAGGGGTTTTATGTGAGTGTAGCTGGGTAAGAAATCAGATTTAGGCATAGACTTGCTACCTTCCCTCACTTGCTCTTTCTGAAAACATTGAGAAATTGTTTTTATGTCTGGAGGTTGGGTGTTTAGGTGGAGAAGAGGGGCAGGCTTTTTCCTCTTCTGTTTCCCCTTGGTGTTTAATTCAAGGAGTTTGTGGGATGAAAGTGAGCATCGGGAGGCTGATTTGATAAGTAAGAGTAAGCAAATAGTGGTGGCAATGCTGTTATTTGGGCAGGGTGAGCAGGGATACACTGCCCTGGGGAATGGTTTCATGAATGTTTATGCTGTGATTAATAAATTAAAATGTTGTTCACGAAAGTTATGTTTATGAAAGTTTAATAGAGATAGTCAAATGTCATTTTGGTGTAGTGTGTTTTATTGACTGGGACTGGGACAAATAAGTTGCAAATCCATAGCTTTGCTAAAGGCTGCAATTTATTGTTTGCTGACTTACCAAATTCCTTCTTGAAGCACTGGGTTTTCAAGTTACAGAATGGTCTCGCTAAGAAAGAGAAGATTCAGTCTGTGGTAAAAAAAAAAAAAAATCTGAAAGGAGGAGAAACATGGCAATTGCCACCCAGCTAAAAGCTATGTTGCTAGCTGACTTAAGTTTTAGTAACAGTCATTTCTTCTGTTTTGCACTGATATGCAATGTTGTCTGGATGTTATGGCATAAAGGTTCTAGTCCACATGACTACATTGTTTTGCAATGATCCCTTTACAGAGAATATGACATTTCTTTTGCAGAAATAAACTGAACCACAATGAGCAACAGAGCAAACCTCCTCAAGGCTAATTTAAATGGTTTAAGTATTTCCCTCAAAACTCCCTGGGAGTTGCAAGATAGATCCATTATGGTATATGAAGGGATTTTCATACACTTCAGACCACGTTGTAAAAACAGAAAGTACTATTTAATTATGGGCTGTGTTCTAAATGTTTGTGTTCTGATTCTCTTGAGACTACAATACAAAGTAAGTATGTAGTAATAGTAGTTGTTGCTATTTTCAAAAATTGTAGGCTAAGTGTGGGAATTTGGAAGAAAACAGTAGGTTTCTAAATAGGTGAACTCTACAGGGCTAAAGTTGAGCACTGTCCCATAACAACAGAAATGTTTTTTTTTTTATTTTTCAAGAGGTAAATGATATGTTCTTTTAAACAGTTTATTTAATTTATGCAGTTATTAACTCTTTAAATTACAGCATTATGTACTTCTTGACACCTTGATGACAGTATGTTTGGAAAACACTATGTTCAATTCTGGTATTCATGAAACAGTATGATTTTTTTCAAGTTATATGTAAGTATCTGAAAATACATGTTAATGCTTACTTTTGTGCATATTTTATAAATATTATGCATTTCTCTCTCTTTTTCTCTATTTGTTTTCATCACTCACACATTTCATAATCACAAAATACCTTCTCTCCATGATTGCTGTGTGTTGTGTAGTTTAAGATACAGATAGATGTTATCTGACATTAATTTTTTCAACAATTAAATATGTGCACTATAGCAAGTAATTCAGCAGCAGAACATAATCTGTTATGTGAAGCGTAAGTTATCCTGTCGTAAATATTATGACATACATCCAAGTTGAATAATCCTGAAAAAGTTGTTTCTACAACTATGTAAAAACTTGACAGTTATTACTTTGGCAACTTTCTTTCTTTCTTTCTTTCTTTCTTTCTTTCTTTCTTTCTTTCTTTCTTTCTTTCTTTCTTTCTTTCATTTGCTTGCATGTACAAGTACCAGCACATCATGCAAATTAATAAAAGATTAAATGATCTTCTTACACAGATAAGAACCAGTGTTGGCTGTTACCGATTATATGTGTAAGTTACCAGAACAAGTTAAGAGTTACAATTTATAAAAGGTAATGAACATATGTGCTCATCATTTGATATAATTGTATAAGTATATGTTTAATTGTTCCCTTTTGGGTACTAGACAATAAATAAATGTATGAATGAATAAAAGAATGATAAAGTTCACTGAACCTTATTTTGTGGCACATATTTCCATCTGGGTTACCTTTAGTACGTCGACAGCTCACTACATCAAATTCCACTTCACCGACACAGCAGAACAATGACAAATGAAGAGCTGAAGTTTCCCACACAGTAAGTTACCATTTGGCCATCCAGAAATGAAAAACTGCTATTAAACCGACTACACAAATGTGGAGGGAATATGCCCCCCACACCCCCCTAACTTAATTTTCCAACTTCGAGAAGGCACTACAGCGGGGGTATGGGGCAAAGTTCAGGTGGATGGCCAAACAGTAACTTAACGTGTGGGAAACTTCGGCTCTTCATTTGTCGATGTTCTGCCATGTCGGTGAAGTGGCATTCGATGAAGTGGCCTTTTGACGTACTAAGGGTAATCCATCTATCTATATCTATATCTATATATACATATACATAGAGAGAGAGATAGGGAGATAGCTAGATATATGTCATTAATTGTTTAATTTCAAATGTATTCTTTTTGTTTTTTGGTTATGAGATACTTATTGATATGAAAAATCTTTTTTATGTAAATTAATGCCTCCATCCAAAGAACTGTTGCTGGTATTTCTGCAACAGCTTGGAAATGCAATGTAATGTTTTTTTTTTTTTTTTTTTGTTGACTCTTGCCACAATCATAACAATGTGATGATAAGACTGTTGGCTGAATAATTCTATTTCTTCTGGAGAAAACATTCTTGGTAGAGATAGCATAACTAGGGAAAACACCATGTGAGTATGCTGTGCAGTCATAGAAGTCTTGAAGAGTTTTCTGGGAGGTAATGTGGTCAGTTTAGAGATGTCACTGCTGAAACTGAGCAAGTGCTGATAGTAAAACAGCTTCCAGTATGAGGTAACTATTATCACTGGGCTAAAGTGTTTGCAATATGCACCTTACAACACACCCTCTCTTTGGCATATGGATGGCTCGGTTTGCACTTATGTCGTACCCATACTGTTGCTTTTGGGGTTTGAGCAGTACTTGTGTGACATCATTTTTAAAATAAACTCATCAGGAGTCACCATCATGTATAATACTACTTAAATATGAAAGTAGTGAAAGTGGTCTGCCACCTGGATGGTACAAAGAACAACTCTCAATTTTATGCATTTCTTTATGGATATATATGTACAAACTCTTTCAAAAATATCAAATTTGTTTTTTGTGCCTGTTACATAGAATGAATGCCAAAAGGTAAATAAATGAATAGATAAAAGTTATCTGTTAGTTTACATATTATCTACAAAAGGTTCACTGAAATGTGTTCAGCAGTGCAGTTCATACAAATATACCTGAAAATCAATGAAATTGGACTGATCTCTGTGAGTGACAAAAAAAAAAAAACATATTTTAGGGCAATCCTCAGTCTCTGGTACATTCTATTTTTGGTGTGTCACGGAAAGAAAAACTAACAAAAAAGTTTATCTATTATATTGCTTAGCTTTCTGTTAAAGGTAGTAGTAATTACTTGCAATTTGTCACACAGAAAAACAAATACAAAATGAAAGACAAACACAGAAAGCAGAAAAAGAGCAGAAAAAAGTAGCAATTGTAAATTACTGAACAATCAATTAAAATATGTTTCAACTTAAAGAACCACTACTGGAAAAATAAATGAATAAATTAAATATATCTGTATTTTAAACATTTGAATTGATTGTTCACTTTGATTGGATTCTAATCTATATCATCACTGCATGTTTTGTACAAATGTGACCGTCTTTTACATTTTACCAAGTTCTTTATATTAAAAGAGAACAAAAGTGCTAATATCATTTTAGTTTTCCTCTTTATATTGTTCAGTAGTTCACAATTGCTGCTTTTTTCTGCTCTTTCTCTGGTACCTGTGCTTGTTTTTCAGTTACATTCAATTTGTGTGTCAACACCAGCATCTTCATCCTTAATGCTGCTGATTTTTATATTTTATGCATTGCCTCTTTGTTATGGTTGCCAGTGAAGAAAAGGGTTTATGTGGGGACATGGTCAAGATGGTGACCTGTTAACAGCATTGAATTTTTGCTCTGCTTCTTTCTTAATAATTCTGACAGGAACTTCACATAATAATGAAAGAAAACCTTCCAAAATATGATGGCTTTATAGATAAACGACTACTATAAAGTTTTCACAAGAAAAATAAGTTTGAAACTTCTACACACCATCTTTTCCCGTCAAGAAAAAACTAAAGGGATCTAATTGCTTCAGAATAAGCCATTCCAAACCCTGTGTACAGAATTCTATAATGAAGACAGACATGCATACAGTCAATACTCAGCAGCATCAATTAACTTTCTTTGAAGATGGACAAACTGGAAAGTAAAATTGAAACCATCAGATATTTTATTTTTTTATTTATTTAACATTTGTTTGCCAGGATAGTCCGACTGGACAACAAGTGTCTGTTTTCAGTGGAGTCCTGGGGAGAAAAACTCCATATGTTTACAGAGAGAAGAACAATTTATAAAAGAGATATTACAGAGTAGTAGCATGCAGATTGTAGACTTTACAGCTTTTAGTATACAATAAGAGAATATCCCCCTTTCCATTGAAAATACAAGTGTACAAAATATGCAATGAGAGTACATAATAACCTGGTAGAGCATTGAAAATATTTCTTAATTGAATAAGAGTATATAAATGTTAACGTTTTCCATATATACATTCAAGCAAATAAACATGTAAGAGTATGCATACATCTATATGCATACACATACATACACACATATACCTACATACACATACATATACCTACATACACATATAGACATATATACATATATATAAATAACTATATATATATATATTATAGGCGCACACACACATACACACACACACACACACACACACACACACACACACACACACACACACACACACACATACACTCATATAAAGGTTATTGCTCACACATGGTTGGGTATAGTTAAATGGTATTGTTTGTGTTGTCCAGGACAGATGGGGTGTAGAAATAGTAAGTGGACGAGGCTTCAAATATGAGTGTAAAAACAGGTAGAAGTGCTGAGTGAAGCTCTTAAACAACAGTCTTTACTAATCTTGACTATTGAAGAAACAATGAATGGTCTAGATGGAAGAATGGCTGAGGGTAAGAATAACATGGAATTTGTTCTGAAACAAAATAATTTTTCCAGGAAAAAATAGAGGAGTTGGAAACAGCTCCAGAAGGAACAATATAAGAATCTATGGCATTCCTGTGAAAGATGAAGGTGACAACGTGACCCAGTTTCTAAACCTGGCTGCCTAAAAAATTTAACCTGCTTGAAATATTTTATTTCAGTATAGAGAGGGCACACAGATCACTTTCCAACATTTCATTAAAGAAAAACCCTCCTTCACCAAAGTCAGTGATTGTAAAATTTTTATCCAGTGTGGGCAAGCTACCCAATCGAAATAAAAGAAAATAGTATAACACTTGATAATGTTTATTCATCTTCAGTTATGACAGACAGAAACACCTGTGTGCCTCTCATAAAAATAAATAAATAAATAAAATAAAAACTTAAAGAAAAACATTACAGCTCAGCTTTTGTTTCCAGCAAAGATAAAGATTCAGTTCTCAGATGGGCAGAAAACTATTACTGCCTTAGAAGGTGCCATGGAGTATATACAGAATATTAAACTGTTAGAAAAAAACTGAAAGACATGAACAGGAACACATCTGCCTTGAAGAGAAATGCAATAAGAAATGGATGGTCAGTTAAAGACAAGAACAGTAAAAAACTGAAAGGCAAATGAAACATTAACTGTTTTACTCAATTGTAGTATATTTTCAGCTATTTAAAGATATATATATATATATATATATATATATATATATATATATATATATATGTATGTATATATTTATATATATATATATGTATATATATATATATATATATATATATATATATACATATATATATATATATATATATATATATATATATATATAAAACACTCCCACCGGAGGTGACAACATATTGGACCTGGTCATCACCAACATGGGCGACCGGTGTTCCACACTGGAGGTCAACCCCTCGCTGCTTAGATCTGACCATAAACAAATCACTTTGGATATCCACATTCCGCTCCCACTCCTGGACAAGAAAACCACCGTGAAAAACTTTTCAAAAGCAAACTTCATGTTACTTATGACCGAGGTGGAATGTTTCAAAGCCCCCATGCTGCAGGATAACACTGTCCAAGCTGCAAAATCCTTTACTAATGCATTCTACAGGCACCTACAAGAATGCATGGATCATGCCATCCCAAGCAAAACCAAGACTCACTCCTCCAAAAAAAGGAAACCAGTCTGGTGGACTCCTGCCATAAACAAGCTATACAACAGAAGGATGAAACTAGTACAGAAGAGAGAAAAATCCCAAGAAGGAAAGACACTCCTAATCAGTATCAGCAAGAAACTACAATCCCTCATAAAATCAGCCAAGGACTCCAAAGATAACCATAAGGCATTCTTTAGCTATGTCAAGAATCTAAGTGGCAATGCTTAGATCAGCTTGGAGTTAGTGCAGAATGGCACAAAATACACTGAACCGACCGATATTGCCTACATCCTGGCAGACAGGTTCAGCACAAACTTCACCCCCCATTTCACCCCCAAGAGGGTCCATAACCATACCAGAAGAATGTAGAATCCCTGAAATCACAGGCACTCAGGTTAAAACAGCCCTCTCCAAAGCCAAAAACACAGCATCAGTGGAACTGGACAGTGTCCCAGGCTGCATCCTACATGAGCTCAAAGACGAACTAACCCCTCACCTAAACACACTGTTCAAACTCAGCCCTCCACAGGCTACATACCCATAGAATGGCACACAGCAGCGGTTATTCCGCTCCACAAAAGTGGAGCCACAATAGACCCCAGCAACTATCACCCTATAAGCCTGACTAGCTTGATCTGCAAGGCTATGGAGCGCATCATTATGGAACTCATTAACACAGACATTGGGAACCTCCAAACACTGGACCCTACCCAGTTCAGCTTTGTTAAGGGCAGATCATGCCTCCTAAACCTGGTGGACTTCTTTGAGACAGTTACCAAGGCTATAGATGAGGGAATGGTGGTACACACAGCCTACCTAGACCTCGCAAAGGCCTTCAACACCATTCCCCTTTCTGGTATTATAGACAAGCTCACCAGCTTGAACATAAACCCCTACGTCACAAGATGGGTTGCCAACTGGCTCATGGACAGAACCCACATGGTGATAATTGCGGGAGCTAGGTCCGACTCTAAATCAGTTACAAGTGGAGTTCCCCAGGGCTCAGTCCTAGAACCCCTCCTGTTCGGCATATACTTCTCAGAGGTACAGGCAAGCACAGGAGGACTATGGCTGACCAAGTTTGCAGACGACTGCAAACTAGGGGCTATAATTGACTCTCTGGCTGACACAGACATCCTCCAAAAGGGTCTCACTGAGATGGATACCTGGTGTCAAAATCATGGCCTCAAGCTAAATGCCAAAAAGTGCATAGTCATCCCCTTTGGAAAATCAAAGTACCCACAAACTACCACATAGGTGGTAGTTCCCTAAATACGTAAGACATAATAAGGGATCTGGGGACCCAAGTAGATAGTAATCTCACCTTTGATAATCACATTGCCAAAGTGGTTAGACAATCCTTCTACTTGGCCCACTTAATCACAAAAGGGTTCGTATCCAGATCAAAAGAGGTCATTGTGCCCCTCTACTCATCAGACCCATCATAGAGTACAACACCCTATTTGGGATGTACCTTACAAGACACCTGCAACAGCTGGAAAGACCACAGAAGTACCTCACCAAGGGGATCACTGGCCTCAAGCAGATGCCCTATGCAGCTTGACTGAAGAAATTACAGCTGTACTCGGTTGCATATCGCCTACTCAGAGGTGATCTCTGCCTGACATACAAGGCTATGTCCAACCCAGAATTTTTTTTTTTTAAATATTTTTATTCATTTCCAAAAACAAGAAAACATGAATGCAGGTTATTTATGACAATGAAGTATTTACAAATTATTTAAAAAGGTAGGCTAAAACCTCTAAACAGATATCAAACATTAAAAACAAAATAAAGTATTTACAAGGGTGTCTATTGTTGACATATAATTGACTTTCTATACAATTGTTTCCTGATTATAATCTGCTACAGTCATTATTCTCCAGTATTTCAGTTACTTTTTGCCATGCTACGTATAATGATGTAGTTCTTTCAGTTCTTCCTTTAATAGTGTTCATTTCCAATTGTGATACTGCTGACACCATATTCATGAATTGCTTAAAAGTTGGAGAAACTTTGGATTTCCAGTTTGATGTAATGTTCTTCCTTGCAATAGCTAGGAGAGTCCATAAGATTACATATTTTGTTCTTGGCACACAGTCGGGTATAGGTGCATTAAACAAAATAATAGATTTGGAAATCTGGAATTTATCATTGAATACCATTTGCAGAAAATAATTTATTTTATCCCAATATGGTTTAATCAAATGGCATTCGTAGAACATATGTTGCCAGTCTGCTTTTACTGATAAATCACATCTCCAGCAGCCAATATTTTTCTTAAACATAAGTTTCATTTTATGAGGGGTTGCATAAGATCTGTGTATGAATTGCCATGTAAAAAGTCTCCAATGTAATGAAAGTGATGTCTGCTTTGGAGAGAGAAGAATTAGTTTTTTATCTCTGTCATTTGGCACATGTCCATTAACTGAGCTATAATAATTACATATTTTGTCATTATTATGCATTTTTATTTTTTTGTTTGTTTTATAAATAGATGATAAGTATCCCTTTCCAGTAATGGGTTGGTTTGTTAGTAATATTATATGCTCTATAAGGTTAGGAACATTTTGTCTTATTGATGGTTGCATTGTTTCTTGTTTGCTTAATATATACTGTCTGAATTCTTGGACATATAACCACGAACTATCTTCCATATTTAATTTCTGTTTAATCTGGTCTATTGTCAGAGGTTTTCCAGAGTTTAGCAATTGATGCCAATATATTAATCCCTTTTCTTTAAGCATGTTGACTACTTCCATATTAAATGTTATTATATTACCTTGTGTGTACGCTACTGGATATAAAAGAAATGACCATGCTTTAATATCAGGATTGCTATTAATAAGATTTTGGAAAATTTTTAATGTATAAGTAATGTATTTGGAGCTTATATTTTTATTCTTATGTATCATCATATATTCCTTCATCAGCCATAGAAAATTGTTTGGTATGAAATCTGTATACTTATTTGCTAGTACAAATCCTGATTTTAACCAGATTCTCTCATGAACTAGCTTCCATTTTGATGTATATTTTGTATTTAGCCATAATGATATTGTTTTAATAATGGATGAATGCAAATATATTTCTATGTCTGGTAAACCTATGCCACCTATATCCCAAGTCCAACCCAGAATTGATGGACATGCTCCACCTAAAGAAAACCTTATCCTAATGAGCCACACACTCTAGGGATCTAAACATCACCACAACAATAAATGGGACGTGCTGGAGGGATAGATTTCTGTCCCAGAGACTTCCGATGCTTTGGAACAAGATCCCAATCTACATTAGGCAGAGCTCCTCGCTAACATTCTTCAAAAAAAATCTTGACAAGTGGATGGGAAACAGAAAGTTTACCTCAGGTATCACTTCAGTGGCTCTGCTGGACAGAGGCACAGGGAACTAATCTAAGGGGGTGGCGAAAGCCAACACATTCTGGCTAGGCTTATAAATGCCTTCAGGCAGATAGCCTAGTGTCTACCTATGAACCTATGAACCTATATGGTATACAAGGAGCAGGTACTAAACATGACATTTAACAAGGTAAAACAATTATATTTTTCTTTTATTTATTACTTGTTCCTTCTCTAATGTGACAACAGAAAACAACATATAGTCAGACGGCAGAGCTAAATAAATCCACACAATGACTAATTGGTCATAATTTATGTATTATAAGATGCTTTTTTTCACACTATGAAACTTGCACAATGATACTTTGCTTTAATAGCTTTTAATATGATCAAATGATGTGCCACAAAGCACAGTATTTGAAAACATAAAAAGCAACTTCTAAACAGATGATGAATAACCGATATCACTAGCAGGAAACCTAGACAGTAATAAGAATGCTTTCCTCTGTTATATAAACGCACAAATGTGTAGCTATTGTCATTTACAAAACAAAATGGTGATTAGTAACAAATGATTAAAGTACTTCTGAGACTTCTTTAGTCACATTTTAGTCAAACAAATCTGTTATTCTATTACATGCTTAAATGCTATGCCTCATTTAAAGCATGGCAGGTTATATCACTTAATATAATGCATGGAAACCAAAGAATGTTTCTACATGAGCTGCTACAAGCATTGTTCTTTTTATAATTGGGCTTTGTTATTAACTAATTTACACACCTGAGTGCTCATTTTTAGGTTAGATGAAGTAATACGAAACAACTAATGTATATCTGAGACTTCTTTAAGTCAAATTTTACTTACATATGTCTGATATTCTACTATTATATGCTTAAATGGTGCATCAGATTTAAAGAATGACAGACTACATCACTTAATACAATGCATGAAACCTATAGAATATTCCTGCATATGGGATGCTAAAAGCATTGTTTTCTTTATAATTGAACTTTGATATTAGCCAGTTTACAAATTTAAGTGAGTATTTCCTAGGTTAAATGGCTTGGTACTCCTTTAAATAAAAATCAATGCCAAATATGTTTATTCATGATTCCTGAAGGTATGTCTGCATAAGCAGACTTGTTAAAACTATGTATTTATTGAATTTAATGAAATTATTTATTTATTTATTTATTATTACCATCTGTTGACCAGAAAGTCCACTGGCTCAGAGACCCATTTTCATTGGAGGCCCAGGGAGAAAAGCTCCACAAAGCATAACAGAGACAATGTTTAACATACGCTTAAAGGTATTACAGCTATAACAGGCAGTAAAACATATTACAATTTATAATTCATAGGATTTACATTAATATGTACTAGGAATCATTACACAGGATATGATTTTACATCAGTAGAAATGGATGGACTATAATACAGTACTTTCTTTGCAGACAGTATAGTTTATAGTATTATTGTGAAGACTGGGTCTTACATCCATTAGCCAGCCTAGAAGTTGGTAAAAATGTGCTGTTTAAGGTGGTTTGCTTCTAAGGCAGGTACAAGATGGATTATTTAGATAATGTTTTTTAGAGCTAATTTGAATATTTTAGGATGGTCAGTATGGGTTATTTCAGATGGTAGGTTATTCCATAGTTTGGCAATAGAATGGGAGAACAGACATTGTTCAGCTCTTTTGTTGGGTTTTGTTACAGTAAGCATGAGTTTACAGGAAGATCTTAGTGTTCTTGTAGGGGTATAAGTATGTAGGACTGAATTGAGTGCAGGGCATTCATTAGGTTTACAGATTAGCTTGTAGGCTAAGGTTAGTTGGGTGTAGTGTAGATGGTGGAAAACTGTAGCCATTTTAGTTCAGTGATTGCATGGCAGTAATGAGTGAGGTATGGTTTTTCAGGGATTTTATTGTAGCAGGATTGTAATTTATTACTAAGGGTTGTGGGAAGATTGGCAAAAATGGCACTATCATATAGAAGGGAAGGGATGAGTATGGTATTGGCTAGTTTTGTTTTGCTATATTTATCCATATAGAGTTTGTGGCAATATAGTTTGCCTAGTTTGAAATGAGTTTTCTTTATTGCATTTAGGATATGCAGTTTGTAAGTGAGTTTGTTATCTATAGTTATCCCTAGTAGTTTGGCTGTCTTCACTAGTTCTATTTGTGTGCCGTCTTTTGCAAGGATTTTGAAGTCAGAGTCAAATGATTTTGTAGAGAAAAGCAAAAGTTTAGTTTTTTGGGGTTTAGCATAAGTTGTGCGTTAATAAGGCATGATTCAATAGAGGTAAAAGCCTGTTGTAGAACTGTGAGGAAATCAGAGAAGTTGTCGGAGGTGGATATCAGTGTTGAATTGTCAGTGTATTGGATGAGATTCTGGATTTGAGGGGCTTTGTGTAGGGCATTGGTGAAAATATTGAACAATAGTGGACCTAAAATAGATCCTTGCTGTACTCCTATATTGTTAGGTTGGTAATCAGATTGTATATTTAGCCACCTTACTGATTGTTCCCTGCTCTGTAAGTAAGAGGTAAACAATTTGAAGAATTTTGGAGAGCAGCCAAGTCTTGATATTTGATTTACTAGCTTAGTTTGTGACACTGTGTTGAGAGCCTTAGATAGGTCAAGTAAGATAACTGAGGTAGGATGCCCTGCATCTAAGGCTTTGTTGACAGTGTCAGTGAAAGAGAGTAGGGCAGTGACAGTGCTATGCCCTGGACAAAACCCATATTGGGTAGGGTATAGGAGAGCATTACTAGATAGGTGTTTAAGTAGTTGTGAATGAACACATTTTTCCAAGATTTTCAGTAGTGGGGACAGTATAGAAATAAAGACTGAAGCAGAGTGGACAAAAAACAAAAGTCTGTGGCTTAAAACAACACAAATCCAGAAAAAAGATATAAGATAGGTAGGCAAGACAAACTGCAGGTTAAAGGATAGAATTTTAAGACATTTATCAGCAATAAGATTACGAGACAAGCACAATGCACTGGCTATGCACATAGAAAGTTATAAGGGCCATAGTTTTGTTTTTCAAGCATTACAGCATATTTGTGCTGATATTAGGAAGGGAGACATTGTGAATAGCACTGAATACAATGAAACCAGATGGATCATTGAACTGGGAGCAAGTTGATACCCAGGTCTTAATGGTGTGGTGCCTTTAAAGCCAATACTCAGTAGGCGTAGACCATATATTAATCTGCATTGATTGTTTTATTGTTTTTATTCTGTGATTGGATGATTTGTTTTTTAAATAACACTGCTTTATTTGAATGTTGCATGTCTGAAGAAGGGTCTTTTACCCAAAAGTGCTAACATTCAATGTTGTTTTAATAAACGGATCAATTTAGCCTGGTGGTCTGTGGATTTATCTTTTATCTACAGTATAGAAATAAGGCAGTAGTTAGAAAGATCATGAGAGTTTCCCCCTTTATGTAATGGAGAAATGATGGATTGAATCTATAGGAGAAGAACGTAGGATTCAGAAAGAGAGAGTGTGATTTATGAGAACAGTAACTGGGTATGCTATTGTGGTAACTGCTAGTTGCAGGTATTCAGGGGGAAGATTATCTGCAGACAGTGAGCAAGGTTTACGTTGTTTTAAGAGTTTCAAGATCAAGAAGGTAGATACAGGTTGGATAGAGAAAGAGTTTGCTGGTTGAATATTAGTGTGATCTGAAGTAGGTGTGTGTTCAGTAGGTAGAGGAAGGTGTGTATTAGGGCTAGATGGGCAGTCTTTGAGTTGATTTTGAATGGTAGAGGTGAAGTGGGTATTAAACTCTTGGGAAATTTGTTGTGATGTTTTTTTCTGGTGTAGGGGATGGGATTTGGATGGTGCCTGGATTAAGTAAAGAGGAAACAGATTTCCAAATTTTTTTGGGATTGTTGTATAAGGTAGACAGTTTGGTGGAAAAATAATCTTTTTTTTATCCTGTATCACTAGATTTTTGATTTGTTAAGGAGCTGTTTGTAGTGTAGTTCATTTTGTTTTGTTCTGTATCTTAGCCATATTTTCCATGCTTTGTTTCTCAGAAAGATTGTTTGGTTTGTTTTGTAAACCAGGGGGCCTGATTAGTTTTGGTTCATTAGTATGCATTGGAGCTAGGCTGTTAAGGGTATCTAAAAAGAGTTTGTTGAAATAATCAACGGCTTCATCTAAGAGGAATATTTTTAATGGGTTCCAGTTGTAGGAGTTTAGTATACTTATAAATTTATTTAAATCAAAATAGGCAAGGTTCCTGGTGGTGCTATATGAATGTGTTTTAATTGATTAGGGTGAGTCCTATAGGTATATGCTGAGAGATGGTCACTTAGGGTATTTGATAGGGTGCCTGAGTTTGTATAGTTTTGGGGATGGGTTACAAGTATCCAGTCTAAGGTTGATTCAGAGTCTGTTGTTAGACCATGAGTTGGAGTAGTTATGAGTTGAGTAAAAACCATGAAGGTTTATGCTGTTTTCAGGAGGGGGGGGGGTGTAAGTTTAACCAGTTCATGTTGATGTCTCCTAGAATTACAGTTTCATGCAGTATATTCTGATTTATCCAAGATAAAAAGTCTTTGAGTATGTGGATATTATGGCCTGGAGGAATATAAATTACAGCTATGCATATTTGTTTGTTTCTATTTATGTGAAGGGATGTGAGTAGGAGCTCAAAGTTTTTGAAAGTGGGGAGGGGTTTTGTATAGGTTGTTATTTGTAGTGAGTTTTGATAGATTAATGCTACACCGCCACCCTTTTTATGAAGTCTGTCTGAGCAAATTATATTATATCCTGGACGGAGAATTTCAGTGTCAGAAATGTGCAGTTTTAGCTATGTTCCTGTTACTGAAATAACATTTGGGGTGCATGTAGTTAGCCAGGTTTAATTATTTCTGATATGGGGGTGTTTGCTGTGCTGGAGACTCTGGAGAGCTTGAATTCAGGAAGGATTTCTACTGTATTCACTCACAAATGTTGTGGGTGTTTCTGCATATGCAAATTCAAGATTTTAGAGTATTTTTCTACCTTAAACATCTGTTTGGTGAAAATGAATGCTTATATACATAACAAGCACTTTTAAAAAGGATTTTTTTGCATAAACATTCTATAAGACTTTTTTTATCTCAAAGAGTTGACCTTTCAACTCATTCTCTGAGATGTGACACATTAGAATGGTAAAATATAATGTGCAATCTTTAGCTTATGTGAAAACAGATAAAGCTAGCTAAAACTAAATCCATATAATCAAATATAACCTTTATTATTCATTTAATTCATAAACTATGAGTTTTAACTGCTAATTAAAGTAAATTAAAAGTTAAAGAATGTTTTCTTAAGCTGTTTGGAAATGGTTTAATATTGCTTATTGTTTTATTATTTGACAAACAATATGCAGTAATGCAGTCTCTTCTGAGAGCCTTTTGGTGTCAGATACTAGATTAAACTGTTTTATAGTTGCCTTTTTAATAATTTATAACTGAACTCAAAGATAGACTACAGCTGAAAGATTTTCTTTTAAAGTAGAATAGACACCAGGATACATACTTACAGACTAGTAAATACAGCCTAGGTATTGCACAGATTTTAGGAAGAATTCTTGAAACAAAGTTTAGCAGATCCACTTGAAAAGTGTATAGGTCTTACTTTAATGAAACATCCCATTTAAAACTTATATAGCAATGTCTACTGAGATTAAAATAGAAAACAGACTAGAACAAATAATATAAGTAGAAACAGTTAGATATAAGAGTAGTTATACACATATATATAAATTATTCTATGATGTAGCTAAATCTAAACACAGTACAGAAAGTAAACAATAATATGTTACTATTTGATTATTGATATAATAAATACAGGAAAAGAATAAAAATGTAATGAGGTGAAGTAAACATAGTAGTAACTGACCTAGTTATTACAAAATGAAATGGGTTCTATGTCACTGTCTCTTTTCCTTGATAATATAAGGAAGAGCTCTGTTTAAGATAATTTTATAACAACATTAATACATGCATATATGAAACAGCAGCATGAGCTAGATGTACGTAGTCTAATGCGATGGTTGAGATGGTTGAGAAGTAGTTTGTTTGATTTCATCAGCAAACTAGGAATGTATTATTCAACATTTGGAGGTTTTAATAATACATCATTACAGAATTTCTTACATATTTTAGGGGTTTTGTCCATAGCTGAACATTATGTACTATTATTTTTCATGTATATACAGTTTCTCATATACAAATATTAGTAATATTTATGCCATAAATGACATATTTCAAATGTTTGCTTATTAATATAAATGGTTTAAACAATCCATTAAAAAAGGTAGTCTACTTATATACTTGAAGTTATATAAAGCTGAAATGGTATTTCTACAGGAATCGCACTTTTACTTAATAAAGATGTTATTAAAATATTTCTAAAAGACTATTTGATGTTAGCACATTCTTGTTTTAGATCTAAGAGAAGTGACACTCTTATTCTGTGGAAGTATTCAACATTAATGCCTAAAGTTATTTATTACTATTTTAATAAAAATTGCATGTTATGTATTGTTGTAGTAGAATTTAATAAAAAAAATCTCTATTCTTTTGTAAACTCTTACTCAATTCCAGGGCTCAGAGCTAAAGTTGCAAAAAATTATCTAGACACTATAGCATACTATATGAAAGATTAAGTTATTATAGCTGGTGATTTTAAATGCATTGTATCTGATAAAGATACCATGGCTGATAAAAATCCTAAAATCTTATAACACTTATCAAATTTTGCAACTCTAATAAATTCCACAGATATACATGAATTAAAAACAATAAACTCTGTTCAGTTCACACATAGATAAGGAAAACAAACTAATATTGACAAGATTTTTCTTGCTAATAACCTAATTTCAAATGTCAAAAAAGTTTTGATAATATCTTGCCCACTGTGTGATTACATTCAACATTGCATTAAAATCCAATAATTTAATATATCTTAACAGATTACCAGCATATATTGTCAAAATAAAGGGTTTTAAGGAGTGGTATCTAAATGAGATTAGAAATTCATAGAAATAAATATGAAGGTGAAGCAGCTGACGTTATTCTTTGGGATTCAATGAAGGCCTATCTAAATGTTAGAACTGCAAACTGGTATGTTTGTAAAAGAAAATAATCGGATAAAGAACTAAATACACTACAAGTTAGCATTGATAAAATAAAGTTCGACTTAAACCAAAAGATACAGCTAGACAGTCAGAAAAAAATACAAAATATGCTAAAATTCTAAACCATATACTTTCAATAAATTTGGAAAAGCTAAAACTCCAAATATATTCAGTTAACCCATTGAGCTTACACAAACTTGGCATTAGGTCTAGGAATATAGATAAATAAAATTACACAAAAGAAATTTCTTCACAAATCAATAATAAAAAGGAAATGAAAACACATTATGATAATATAAACAATAATAATAATAATGACTTGGATAGTGGTGATTTAGTTAATGCATTTTTAAACAAACACATGGAATTCAAACTAGCATTCCAGAATTATACAAATTATTGCCAGATAATGTAGTTAATATATTGACAGAAGCCTTTTAGGAAATACAAACTACATCTCTAGTTTTTCCATCATTGAAATATTTTTTCATATTGCCTATATTAAAGCAAGATAAAGACCTCATACAATGTTCCTCTTATTGACCTATTTTTCTCCTAAATGATGATTATAAGTTATGTAAATTTTAGCTAATATACTTATTCTAGTATTATCACATTTGACCAATAATGATGATGATGGGTTAGTTTTAAAAAGACAAGTACAAGACAATATAATCAGATTATGCACACTAATAAGACCATGCAAATATATATATATATATATATATATATATATATATATATATATATATATATATATAAGACCTTTCAATTATTAGCTTAGATTTAGATAAAACGTATAATTCATTTAATTGGTCTTATCTTTTCAAAACATGTACAGAATATAACTTTTCAGATGAACTAATATCTTTAATCTCTAAGTTTTTACAGTAATTCTTATGCATATGTGAAAATTGGCTCTTTTCTTTTTAGTTCTTTTAAGCTTCAAAAATATATAAAGCAAGGCTGTCCATTATCACCATTGCTATTTGCACTAGCAATAAAACCTTTTGCTGACTTTGCTAAAGTGAATGAAAGTATTACAGGTATCTCAATAACTGCTGAAATTGATTCAAAAATTCAGAAAATTCATTTCTTTGCATATGAAATCCTTCTTATAATAGGAGACATAGCATCTTCATTAGAACACATAAATAATTCTATGAAGCAATTTGAAGCAATTTCAAAATTAACTTTTAACCACAGTAAAACTAAAATATTATTAATTAACAATATTTAAGATTGTTGTAGTCTTGCACGGTTGCATTGGTGTATTACGTAGCCAAGAGTCAGGTAAGTACAATGTACATCACAGAGTATTCTTACAACAAATAATTTGTTTAATTTGTGCAGTGTGCCAACATGTATATAGGGTCTGTACTGAGATGCTGAATTTCACTAATTTAATATTTCAATATATTGAACCTACTAAAGTGATCCAAATCAGAAAAAAGGGATCAAATCCCCTTGCACCCCCATAATAATTAAGTATACCAACTCTAAGATTATACAATAGCAAAGAATCAGGAAAAACCCTTACCCCACTGTTAAGAGATCTCACATTAACAGCCAGCAACTCACTGACTCAATGACACAAAATCTCTCATACATATAAGTGCATGCCTTCACACACACACACACACACACACACACACACACACACACACACACACACACACACACACACACACACACACACGCACACACACACTCTTTCATACAAATGCACATATTCACACACATATAAATACATACACAAACACACATGCAGATCATCCTTTTTACTTTATTCTACATGTTGCTGTTGTCTTTTCGCGGTTAGGGGTTGCCACAGCCGAACTCTGGTCTGCTAATGGTTAGGGGTCACCACAGCGGAACTCCGGTCTGCTAATGATTGGCAGTAGATTTTCACAAACGCCAAGGTGACAGCTTGACGTTCAACCTTCAGCAAAGGCACGCCCATTTACGCATGTCTTTCAAATGCCCACCAAACCATGGGGAGGGCATGCAGACTCCACACAGAAGGCACTCCTCACACTCCAGCCGAGAATTGAACGGGAGAACCTCTTGCTGTGAGGTAACAACACTACCGCTGCACCACTTTATTCTATATACAACAGCCAAATATGTTTGGTGTGCTGCAAAATAAATTAGAAATCAACAAAATGAATGGCTGTTCATTCCTTGTTCATGATAGGGTTTATATACTTGTTGGATAAGACATACCTTATTGAGTATTATGTTTACTTTCAGCATTTAGAACCAGGTAATGGATAATGTCATCCTTTATTGGATAATTAAGACTGATTGTATCTTCTATGCTTTATGTAGTTTCTGTTTCTGGCTCAATGTACTTTGGGTTAATCATCCTGTGATGTATAACACAGTCTGTTCACAAGGCAGTATACAACTAGTTTTATGCTGTCATGCATGATCAGAATACAGTTATTTCATTATCAGCTTCTTACTATCAGTAACACTTGTATCTAAAATCAGTACTTTGCTGAGAAAATAAGCTTTTCTATATCTGACACTACTCATGGCAGTGGTCACTTATGTGTCATCTGTGGGTGCGCCATTGCATATGATATTCTATATAATTACAAAGCCGGCATTTTCTTACAAGAACATCTATATATCAAAAAACTATGCCTGCCTGCCTACGACAGAAAACTATTTTGTGCAATTTTATGCAAGTAAATTATACAAAGTATGTTTAGTAATGTAGATGCAGGTGAACAGTGTTCTGCACGTAGCTGTACTATAAAGACAGGAATATTGCATCACTAAAATGTAAATGTTGCCAGCTGCTTGCATGTGCTGCAGTTATAAGTCTGACATCATTATGCTGTTTTATAATTGTGTCTCAGAAATATAAACAGAGGCTTTATCTTTCAGCAGGCACCATGTTTACACATTCAGAGGTTTAATTTTGCAGCAATATCTCCATGTTATAACTCATACATTAATTTTAGAAAACCATGCTTGTTTTCTGGTCTTGTGTGATGGAGAGAGCAAACCATTTTGGATTATTGTGTGCATTGTTTTCAATAAAAGTATTTGATGCAAGAGTATGAACACAAAAATTACATTTTTACTATGAGCTACAAGATTTAGCTTTTCATTGCTGGCTTGTTCCAGTACTGTTGTATTTTAACATATCCTCCCACCTATTGCCTCTTGTGACTTTAAAAGCCAGTCTCTGTTTTCCATCCCCTGTAGTAATCTACCTACCAAAGAAGCTCCCTGTTCTCTTTCATTGTTATTATCAGTTGTGTTTAAGTACTTAAAAAAAAAACATGGTATCCCTCGAAGTCTCAGAAAACCCAGTATGCAACGTATACTGGGTCAAAAACAAACCAAGCAGATTCTTTGCAGTGTGTAGGGTGTGAAGTTCACTCTTTGAAATATGTTATGCACCTAGTTCACTAATAAAATTCAAACTTTAAAATACGTACTACAAAATAATAAAATAGTAGATAGTTTGCAGTTGAGTTAAAAATGGAATATCCTTTATTGAAACACACAAACACACAATCCTAGTTGAGTATAATGAAAAGCATTAGACGTTCATTATTTTATATATAATCAGGTTATTTGCAGAAAGGAAGTAGTTACAGAGGGTGGTTCTATTAAGAGCAATAAAAGCATTAAACTCATTCCTTTAGCCAAGTTCTCCTTTCCCCTTAATACCACAGTATAAACCGAGACTGTGCTACCTTAAAAATGAAACTTAAAATCTAGAGAAAAATTAAAAAATATAAGAACAGCTTATTAAGGCTAACCTACTAATCCAAACTTTATTAATTAAAAATACAACTTATAACAAAATGGCTAACTAATTAGCTAACAAAAGGATAAACCACTAAACATCTATCAGAATAAATATTAGTAACTCATAAACTGAACCAGTTTTAACAAAACTGAACCACATTTAACAAAGATCGCTTTCATACCAACTAAATACTTCATCAGTTTTGTGTGCAAAAAATATATAATATTAGTGAACATGTGTATAAATCTACAAGTGAACACCAAAGTAGGCTGAAAACCATAGCTATAATTGCTAAGGTAGAAATACAGTGAAAAATGTTAGAAATAAATAGTGAAAAATGTTAGAAATAAAGCATGAAGGCCCTGGGGATCTGTTCAAGTGTGGCATCCAAGAAAGCACATAGTTTAAATGAGTAAAAGTATCAGAAAACAGTGCCAATGTCAATTATATTCGTGATGTCTGATATTTGTTTATAACAATATTAGCATGTATAATATTAGTATGTAATGTCAGCATTAATCAGTCCTATATCAGACTTTTAATATTCTTTTAAATAGTGGGACAGTTTTCTGGAGTTCTAGTATGCTTTTTTATGGAACAATAATAATTAATCCCCAATTTTCTAAAACAGTTCAGTTTCAGCTGACATAGTAGCTCATATTTTTCTAAAACAAGACTTAAAAGAAGAATTTCTGGCCATCTTTCTGAAATTAGAGCTAAGTGCAAGAATAATGCACTGGCTTGGCACCTACAGCTTCCCAAAAGACACACTGACTTTTAATTTCAAATCAGTGGTCATGTGCACCTTTTGGAACTGGAAGGAGACAAACCTAATCTTTTAGAAAACTGTGAACTACAATGGTGTCTCTAAATTTGAAAAACAAAATTTCTCCTCCAGACCTGCTAGGCAGGATAACTACCTGATATTCCTCCATATCCAACTTACCATTAACAAAACCCCACATCTCATCATAGCTAGCTATAGGACCCCCTCTGTGTCTGCCTTGGCCCATATATCCTACCTGACTAGTTTGGAAGCCCTAAGCATTCAGACAAACAATATTGTCTTTGAGGACTTCAACTGCTCCCCATCAACTGGGGTGCTTATACAACCCAAATATGCATACCCAGAGATTTCTGGACTTCATAAATGCAAACTCATTGGTCAAGCTAGTCCATACCCTACTAGAGGTGACATAATCCTTCTCACCAATATGGAACAGCTCAGTTCCATACCAGTTCTAGCATCCTTCCTAGTCAAACTGCACCATTTTATTTACTTTTTTATTTTTAATTTATTAACAAGTGTAGAGCACTGACCCCACTGGATCTATTGGTAAGCACAATAGATATATGACATATTACAGAGTTAATGACCACATGCAATATATACATGTTCATAGGTTCATAGGTTGGTACTAGGTTACTGGCCCTAGGGCCTATACAAGCCTAGCCATAACAATTCCCTGGATATTTCTTCCAATATTTACTTCCCTGGACCCCTGAGTAGCAGGGCAACTGATGTGTTCCCAGGGGTGAACTTCCTATCTCCCATCCAATTGTCAAGGTTCCTTTTGAAGAGGGCCAAGGAGGCAGTCTGCTTGACATGTATGGGCAGTCTATTCCAAAGTATGGGGAGTCCCTGGGTCAGGAACCTATCTCTCCAGCATGTTTTGTTCATTGTGATGACAAGGTTTACATCCCTGGAGCGTGTGGCTCTGAGGGATTGGGATTTCTTTAAGTGGAGCATGTCCAACAGCTCAGGGTTTGACATGGTCTTGCATGTTAAGCAGAGATCGCCACTGAGTAGACGATATGCCACAGAGTATAGCTGGAGTTTTTTTAGATAGTCAGCATAAGGCATCTGCTTTAGGCCTGTGATTCTTTTAGTGAGGTATTTCTGCAGACTTTCCAGCTGTTGCAGATGTCTTGTGAGGTACATACCAAACGGGGCATTGTACTCTACAATGGGTCTAATGAGGGATGAGTACAGTGGGACAATGACCTCTTTTTTCCTGAATGAAAAGCCCTTAGTGATGTGGTGTGCCACATAGAAGGATTTCCTGACTGTTGTGGTAATTTTGTTATCGAAGGTGAGACCACTGTCCACCTGTGTCCCTAAGTCTCTCATCACACTTTTGGTGTTTAGTTTACTGCCACCTATGTGGTAATTCATGGGTACATGTTTTTTTCCAAAGAGGATAACTATACATTTCTTGGCATTAAGCTTGAGCCCATGGCTCTGGCACCAAGCATCTGTTACTGTAAGGCCCTTTTGTAGAATATCCACATAATTTGGGGATTCAATAATGGCTCCCAGTTTGCAGTCATCTGTGAACTTTCTAAGTCAGCGTCCCTTAGTGTTGGCCTGTACTTCACAGAAGTAGATGCCAAACAAGAGCAGTCCCAGGACTGAACCCTGAGGTGCTCCACTTGTCACTTGTCTGGAGCTGGATTTGGAGTCGGCTACTTTTACAGTCTAGGTGCTGTCAATAAGCCAGTTGGCAACCCATCAAGTGAAGTAGGGATTTATGCCCAGCTTGGTAAGTTTATCTATGATTCCAGAGGGGGGATGGTGTCAAAGGCCTTGGCAAGGTCCAGTTAGGCTGTATGGATCAATGTGCCCTCATCCATAGCTCTGGAGACTGATTTGAAGAAGTCAATCAGGTTCAGGAGACAAGATCGTCCCTTCGTGAACCCAAACTGGGTGGGGTCCAGTTGCCAATGTCTTTGTTTATAAGTTCCATGATAATGCGTTCCATGCACTTGCAGATCAGGCTCGTCAGACTGATGGGATGGTAGTTCCTGGGATCCAAGGTGGATTTCTTCTTGTGGAGTGGGATAACTGTAGCTGTTTGCCACTCAGTGGGCAGGAAGCCTGAGGTGAGGCTATGATTAAACATGACACTTAGGTGAGGTGCCAGTTCATTTTGTAGTTCATGTAGTACACAGCCCGGGATGTCATCTGGTCCCATGGATGCTATATTCTTAGCTTTGGAGAGTGCGGTTTCTACATGTGTGGCCATGATTACCAGAATTTGGCAATCCTTTGGTATTGAGATGGGCCCTTTAGTGGGTGAGAGGGGAGTGAAGTTGGCACTAAATTGATCTGCCAGGATATTGGCAATATCCCTGGAATCAGTATATTTAATGCCATTCTGTTGTAGCTCAGTGCAGATCTGAGCATTGCCATTTAGATTCTTGACATAACTATAGAATGCCTTGTGGTTGTCTTTGGAATCTTTGACAATTTTATTTTTGTAACTAGCTTTGGAGGATTTTATGAGGGATCTCAGCTTCTTACTGAAGCTGGTAAGGGAGTTTTTTGGATCCAAGGATTTTCCTCTTTTCTGCAGCAGTTTCTTCCTTCTGTTGTATAGTTTGTTTATAGCACGGGAAAACCAGATTGGCTTCCTTTTTTTGGAGGAGAGTGTCTTGGTTCTATTTGGGATGGCACGATTCATGCGCGAGTGGATGTGGTTGTACAGTGCCTTAGTGTAGGATTCAGCAATCGAACTTTCAGCTCCCATCTGCATGGGTGTCATGAAGTTTGTCACTTCTGAATTGAGTAGCATGAAGTTGGATTTGGAGAAGTTTTTTTACGGAAGTTTCCTTATTGGGGGGTGGGGGTGGGATGTGTATGTCAAGGGTGATTAGCTTATGGGCAGACCTGGCCAATGAGGGGGTGGCCACTGGTATGGAGCATCTATATCCCATGTTGGTAATGACCAGGTTTAGGATATTGGAGTGCCTGGTGGGGCAATAGGTTAGTTGATCCAGGGCGTTGGAATTTATGAATTCCAAGAACCATTGGGAAAAGATGTTGGTACCCAAGTAGTTTTCCCAGTTAATGGCAAGGGAGTTGAAATCACCCAGTATTAGGGTGTTTGGTTGTATCTTAATATTTTCCTATATGTTTAGAAAGGTGTAGTGAGAATCTTGGGGCATGGTGGGGGATCTGTAGCAAGCTACAATTTGGATTGCAGTCTTATCTAGTGTTAGTTGCACCTGGAGAATTTCAGATGCCTTGTGTTGGGCAATGAGCCTGGAGGTGTGAGTATCCTTGGTGAATATGGACACTCCTCCACCTTTAGTGTTTTGGTCTTAGTTTGGTGGCTGAAAAGTGTGGTAAGAGTTGTAGTCTGGTATTGCAAATGTGCCCTATGGAGCCTTGAACCAGGTGTCAGTTAAAGTACAGATATCAATATTCTCCATTCTTAGGAGTGCTTCGAGAGAGTGCATTTTGAGGTTTAGACTTCTAGCATTGAGTAGCATTACCTTCAGATTTTGCATGCTTGTATCTGTTACGGTGGTGGTTTTGTCCTTTGAACCTTGCCTAAAAAAGGCACTATAGGGGTGGCAAGAGCTTTAGACAGTAACCTGAATCCCAGGGGTGACAGGTGCAGATCATCTCTGGCAAAGCATCGTGGTTGTCGATCATGTCATCCCAGGCAGACAGATACTGGATCCCCTTTGAATGACACCAGAAGCTTAGCCAATTGTTGAAGTCAGTCATATTGTCCTTATACTGTGGTATCATTCTGGGTGAGGGCAGCTGCTACTCAGGGCTAGGGTTATACCTGCCTGGGCCACATGATCCGAGAGCTCTTCCATGTCTCTTTTCATGTTGTCCAGGGAGGTACGTCTCAAGTCATTCACTCCAACATGGACAGTGACAGAGTCGTATTTGTACCTGTTGTGGAGTGACATGAGTGCATGTGTTATGTGGCAGATCCTGGCACCCGACAGGCAGCTGACTGTAATTTTCTCCTTGTTCAGCCTGGTGAATGGGACATCAGTGTGCCTGACTATAGTGTCACCTATGACTAAAGTGTTGGGTACGTTGTCTTGCCTTAGGGGCTGCTGTTGGGTGGCACACTGGTGTTGTGAGCTATGTGTCACTTTGGTTGTGACTGGTGTCGGTTTGCATTTCAGCTTCGGATGTCCTTGTTGTTTGTACAATGGGAAGATCAGAGTTGTCTGAGAGTATAGATATACAGTATAATGTTAAATACAGAGAGACTGACTAGACACAATGAATACATGCATTATATACAGACTGGATATCAGAGTCAGCATTCTCAAAGAATCACAACAAAAGGTAGAGTCAGATCAAGGTGTCCTAATGGAAGAAATAAGTCATGTTCCTCAGAAAACTGAAGCCAAATGCATCCTCCAATAACTCAATATTCAGAGATTATGCTAAAGTTAAACTACCAACACTGAATGACAGTTTCCCAAAATTCAACATTCTTTTCTACCCTGATAAACCCTCTACAAATGCAAACTTCTTCACTGCCAAGTTTTGTGCACATGTAAATAGCTGCATAGATACATCCGTCTTCCTTTAAAATAAATATAACAACACATCTAAAAGTAAACCTCTGTGGTAAAAATACAAATATAAAAAGGCTCTATAATAAAAGGAAAAAAAAAACTCACTGCATGTAAAAACAAATGTAACCCTTCAAATGTTAAAAAATTCTCTTGCCAAACTTAACAGGAGACTTTGGTCCGCAATCAAATCTATCAAAGCTAGATATGAGGTAAAAATAACCACCCAGGAAAAAATAATTATGAAGCCTTTCTTTGACAATGTTAGAAACCAGAAATAATGCTCAGAACTTTACAGGGCTAATAGTAAATGATATCACATTTACTAATCCTGTGGACATAGCCAATCCAAAAGATGATATATTTAGTTCTAACTTGATCCCTCCTTTACCTCAATACTCACAGATCACATAGCAGCATCTACAGACATACCCCCCCTTCAAAACTCCCAGGATCAAATCCTGAAAACACTATCTAAGGCCAAGAATACTACTTCTACGGGTCCTGCTAACATGCCAGGACGCCTACTGTCACTATGAAACAGGACCTGTCAAATCTCCTGCAGAGGCTCTTCACTATCAGCCTCCATCAGGGTTTGAGTCTGATAAATGGAGGACAGCAACCATCATCCAGCTCTACAAAAGAGGGGCATCAAATAACCTGGGCAACTGTAAACCTATAAGTCTAACCAGCCTAATCTATAAGGCTATGGAAAGGATCATTATGAAATTAATAAATAAGGACATAGGCCTACAAGTGCTTAACTCTAGCCTGTTCGGTTTTGTTAACACCTGCCTACTTAATCTGGTCAACTTATTGGAAAAGGTTAGAGAAGCATTGTATGAAGCAAAATCTTTGCACAATGCACATCTAGAGCTCACAAGTGATATACCTCAGGGTACTCTTTTTTTCTTGGGTGTCCCTTTTTTGGCACCTACTTCTGGCAGGACAAAGATAATGCTAAGGGATTATACCTTACCAAGTCTGCTGATAACTCTTTAGAAGATACCAAGATCCATCAGGAAGGCCTTTCTCAAACATATCGTTGGTGTCAGGCCATGCAACTTAAATCTGACCCAGCATTGCGGAACCTGAAAACCCATGTGGACAATGAGCTGTCATTCAATCACAATAAACTCAGTGTTGTAAGAAAGTAATTTTTCTTTGTGCATCTTATTAATAAGGGTACAGTTTCATGGTCCAGTGAGGTAATCATTCAAGTTGTAAGAAAAAAACAAAAAACAACTCCTTGCATGCAAAAATATATCTAACTCTCAAGAAGCCAGCAGTGTTCTTGCTATATTAAACAAGGAACTCCAAATCCCAATCAAATTAGCCAAAGCCAGAAATGAAGTACAAATAGCCACCCCAGTGAATGACAATCACAGTAAATATTTTAGCAATGTTAGAAATGTCAGAAACAATGCCCAAAATGTGCATATCTAATAATAAATTATGTCATATATGCAAAGACAGAGGATATAGCCAGAGGTGATAATCAATATACTAGTGGACAAATTTGGCTCCAACTTCACTCCCTCTTCCCTCCAGTATTCTCATGTTAAATACCCACATGTATTCCCCTAAACCTTGTGTAAGCAGGCTTTCATGGGACTATCTTAGGTCAAGGATACTACATCTATGGGGCTGGATAACTTAGCTGTCTGCCTACTGGCTAGCTTGAAACATGAGTTATCAGACAATCTACCAATATTATTCAACATTAGCCTTAAAATACACTTTCTGCTGGATAAACGGAGGATAGCAACAGTCATTTCCTTGCAAAAACATGGATCTACAACAGACCTGGGTAATTACAGACCCATAACTCTGACCAACTTCATCTGTATACTTATGAAAGGATCATTATGTAACTAATAAACAGAGATGTAGGTGACCTACAGATGCTCAACCCAGCCTAGTTCATATTTATCAAGGGGAGATCTTGTTTACTTGATCTGACTGACTTATTTGAAAAAGTCACCAAGATAATGGAGAAGGGACAAATCAGGGCACATTAGCTATCTGCACCTTGCAGAGGTTATCAGCTCCATCCCACACTCAAGCATCATAGAAAAACTCTCCCAGCTATCACAGTGGCTCACAAACGGAACACAGGAAGTACGGATTGTTGAATCTTCATGCTGCAAAGACCTGTCACTAGAGGACAGCCTCCGGGTTCAATCTTTGGGCCACTTTGCTTTGTCATTTACATCTAGGAGGGCAAAAATAATGTTAAGGTGTTGGAGCTGACCAAGTTTACAGATGTTTGCAAACTTAATTATGTTATAAATGGATTAGAGTTAGTCATGATCCTCCTAAGTGATGTGTTTCAAACAAATTGTTGGTGCCAAAACCATGGACTGAAGCTAAATGCCAATAAATGTATAATCATATCATTTGGCAAGCACAACTCCCTTTGTAAATGCACAATTGACAGCATCATCCATGGAAACTGATCCCGTAGTTGGAGAGCTGGGAACATCTGTTGACAATGAACTGTCCTTTGGTCACAGTATATCCATTATTGCAAATAAAAAGAAAAAGAGAACGGCAGGTACTCCACAACAATCAAAGCAAACCTCTAAATGTTAAAATTCAAACTCTTTATTGCACGAAGTTAACACTTTCGCGTCTCCAACAATGCTTCCTCAGACTTTAAAATACAAAGACATTCCTATTCCCTTTAAATACTATATCACTCCAGAGAGAACCAATAAAAAATAAAGTAAAAATACACTACTAAAATACTTAAAGTCACACTGCTCATATATAGCATATATTATATTGCACTTTATTATACAGCATGTAATGAATTTTTCTGTATTAAAATGCTGCTAAACATGCATCATAAAAAAACATACTTAAAATGTATACTATAGTATATATATTTTTTATATATTTTCTCAACCTGCAGACACAAGGATGAAGCAATAAAAAAATATATAACAAAATAATGTGTATATATTTAAAAATCTTGGGGTTAATGCTTTAAAGCTCGATTCATGAGAAATGGTTTCAGTGAAACCCTGTCATTCAAACCATGTCCTCTGTCTGCTTGTAGCCTAATTATCCATTTCCCTTCTTCCTTCTCTGTATACTTACTTATGTTACCTAATCTCTCTGTGGGATTTATAGATTCTAAAACCAAAAACTTAAAACTATGTGTCATATCATTCTGGATAATATGTTTGGCTATCACATTTCCTTCATTTTCTCTGCTAATGGCATAAACATGTTCTCTTATTCTTTCTCTAAGTGTCCTATCCGTCTTCCCTACATAAAAACTACTACATTTCTGGCAGCTAGCCAAATAAACCACATTCCTAGATTTACAATCAGAATAATGGTGGAATTCATACTTAATATGTGTGTCAGGATGTACAAAGTAATTCACATTAGCTATAAAGCTACATTGGTTACAGTTCGACATGAGAAGGTTCCTTTCCTCAGGAAGTGAAGTTCCTTCTTAGTATTATTCTCGTAGCATAAAATCCTTTTCAGTGATTTAGTGTTCCTATAACTGAAATTCGGACGTATTCCAACTATCTCCTTAATATGTTCATCCAATAATAATATACCCCAATTCTTCTTGATTATCTCTGTCACTGTATTATTATTATTATTGGTATAAGGAATAGTTAATCTTTTTATCTTTGAAGTATTAGTAACTCTTTGTTCTGTGTGTGTCTGGCTACCTCTTCTAATATAAGGTCGTCCTGATCTGTCACGTTCAACTTCTCACATCACTTTAAGGTCATGCGAGTGATAACCTCTCTCCATAAATTCCTTCTGTATATCATTCATGCCTTCCTGATAAGTCTCCTCTTCAATAACCAAGTGTGAAAACCTCAATGCTTGTTTTTATACAACATTCCTGTGTATATGTGTTGGAAGCATACTATTCCGATGTAGAAGGGCATTCCTTCTTACAAGGTTTCCTATAAATCTCTGTAATAATCAAACCATTGTCTTTCCTAAGTAATACATCCAAAAACTCGATCACATTTTGAGACCATTTACCAGTCAATGTGAGGAAAGTAGTCATCCCATTGACATGGGAGATGAATTCATCTAGTGTAGTTGAATCAACTCCCCATATAAGGAAGACATCGTCCACAAATCTTTTATAGTACTTAATGTATTCTGAAAAATATACATGATCTAAAACATAGGTGTACTCCCAATATGCCAAAACCAAATTTGCATATGAATTGGCACAGGGTGTACCCATTGCTACTCCTGTAGTTTGTAGAAAATAATTCCCATTATAAGTAAACACATTGTAAGAACTAATTCCATTAACATAACAATCCTAATAATCTGATTGTTGGTCAACCCTTTCTGTATTAAGTATAGTCTCAAATAATCTAAGCCAACGTCATTTGGTATGCTGGTAAAAAGTGATGTTACATCTAAGGTAACCATATAATCAGTCGTATTCAACCTTCCAGTAGAATTTAATGGTGAAAGAGTTTCAAGAAATTATTGGGTTTCCCTTAAAATTGAATTTGTAGACTCTACCAATGGTCTCAATTGTTTTTCTAAATAAATAGATATAGATTCGGTCAGCCAGCATCTGCCAGAAATAATAGGTCTAGAGGGTGGATTCTCTAATGTTTTATGTAACTTAGGAAGACCCCTGAATGTAGGAATCAACGTTTTTTCTATGAGAAAGTACTTATACAAATCACCATCAATAACACTGCACATTAGCATATCATATAAATCATCATGAGCATCTTTAATCAACTTATCAAGTTGAGATATAGTTAGAGCGATATACGTATTTAAGTCTAATAGCATAGCATTAATACTGGTATGATAATAATCTTGGTCCAACAAGACCACTGCTCCCCCTTTATCTGCAGGTCTAATAACAATTGAATGAATCATTGTCTTGTAACTTCTTCAAAGCTAGTTTTTCATCTCTATTTAAATTATAAAATTCAGATTTCAAACATTGTTTATCTTGTTGAAAGACTGTAAGTAAATCATTAGCACAAGCTTTCTCAAAACTTTCTAATAGTGGATGCAGATTTGGTGTATATACCGATGGTTTCCTAAAAACAAATTCCTGTCTGTTATCAACAGTGCTATTCCCATACTGTAAATCTAAAGCCACATTCCTAGCAAAACACTTTACATTTATAATCAGATCACTTACATCAACATTCTGTGATGGAATAAATGAAAGGCCTTTGTTTAAAACTGCTATTTCAGCAGGTGTTAATACATACATGGAAAGATTAATTGTTAAGTCCTGTTTACTGGCTTGAGATTCTTCTTCTGAAATCTGTGCTGCTCGCCCGGCATTTTCCGCTTCTTTCCCTTGTAGTATGGGCTCCATGGTTGTCGACTGGTTGATCTAAATGGTAGCGGAAAATGGAGCGAGGAAACATCCTCGGATGTCATCACTGGTGTTGGTTCTGGAATGTGAACCTTTCTCCTTACTACTGGCTCCTTCAAAGAAGAAGTCTGTGGAGCCATACGTTCAATGTTCACATTTGAAGTCGTCTCTTCTTCATGTAGTATCTCGCCACCATTGGGCGGACGTGATGTCATCTGTGCAGAACTAGATGAATGAATAGAATGCTCTACTGATGTCTGTGGCCCATTGTGTGGGGAAACGGTGTCTCTGGTCTGGGTGGATTCCCTCAGCCAAGAGAAGACGTTCCCCTTGCTAAAATTGAGGCAGACCCTCTCTCTCTAACCTCTTCTTTTTGGCTAACATCAGCCTATTGTCCAACAACACTAGAGAAGTTGTTAATTCATTTAGAAACTCATCCCTATGGGTGTTCATTACTAAGAGGCTTAATTCATGCTCCAATTTACTAGCCTCTGCACCCAGTTCTTTTTCTATCAAATCATATTGTTCAATCAAAAGCTCCATGTAACCGTAGCTGGTCTCCAAATTAAGTTTGTGCCATTTGGAAAGCAGCCGAGGATATGTGGAACCAAACACTGGCATCTTAAGGATACAGAGACCCCTCAGAACAATCTTAAACAAAACGCAAGCCTCCATATATTTTTTCTGCCATTGGACATTTTTAACTTTAGTTAATACATCTTCAAGTTTCCTCATTAACTGTAAAGCATTGATGTTAACTGTTTCACCTTTATGTTTCATTGCACTATTTGCTAATTCCAGGTATGACAACCACAAAAGCGGATTACCTTCAGTTGTTAACAGTTGTTTAAACCTGTCAGCATTCACATTAATGTCGGCAATTCCAGTTAGTTGTAAATGGGTTTCTTCTGTCATGTCCCTGGGTGTAACCAATAAACTCCAAATACACAAAAAAGAAGAAATACCTCCAGGGTAAGGTACCCCCAAGCAAAAAGGCAGTTCAAAAACAAAAAGAGAATGGCGGGTACTCCACGAAAATAGAAGCAAACCTCTAAATGTTAAAATTCAAAATCTTTATTTCACAAAGTAAGCGCTTTCACGTCCCCAGCAACGCTTCCTCAGACTTTAAAATACAAAGACATCATCATGTTCCTTTTGGTATGTACATTTATCATAGCTGGAATGATGACAATGCTCTCTTACTTAAAAAAAAAAAAAAAAAAAAAAAATCAAGGGATTAAATCATAAAAATTACACAGAACATGTCAAAGCCTTGTCTATCTTCTAGGTATCATTTCAGCAATTGTATCAAAGATAGCAAATTTAAAGCCAATAAAATAAAGACATATACTGGAATACAATAGGGCATTGTTGATATTCTGCTTTTTTATGTCATACTTATGTTTGTAAATACTTTGATTTTGTTTTCTCTTAGACTTACCAATATAAAATGCTGCATAAACAGAACATTTAGCAATATATACAACCCTTTGAGATACACATGTTCCATATTTCAGTTTAACATATAAATTGCTATCTGACTCTAAACATATTTTGTTTCCTAATAAAATATTATCGCAGTAGTTGTATTTACTACATTTTGACATGCCCTTAATGGTATTGGGTAAACTATTTGAACTACTTTTATTTTTTTTCCAGCAGTCCTTTAATATGATCTGCTGTCTTATAAATGAAATAGGGTTCTGTACCTACAATAAAAGATAATGTGTTCACTTTAAAAGTATTGCATTGTTATTCACAATCCTTCTAATATCATCTGTACTACTGGAATATTTTATAACCACAGATCTCTCAAACCTGTTACATTCATTTTTACTATCTTTCTTAAGGACACTATCATTAAGTAACCCTACACCTAATAACAGCTTGTCTCTTAAACCCCATTCATTAATAATTTCTGGTCTAATGGTTTTCTCAACAAAAAACAGAGACGGGTTGAGTAGCCCATCCACGATTGGAAACAATGAGGTGCATTGGTGGATCTATTTTATTGTTGTGAACCTTTGGTAAACTGTACAAAACTGGTATGACAGGATGTTTGAACATTAGACTGATATTGGACAACATTCCCAGTGTACTTAAGGACACTAAGAACTTCCTTTCAGAGCTCTATGTTTGGTACAAATAATTAAAAGTGAAAGGTGACTTGTTGATTTCAACCCTGGACATTGCGTCTCTCTTTACGGTGATACCTAATGATTTAGGCATTGAGATTCTTAGAACTTTTCTTTCCACATGCAGTGATTTGTCTTTGAATAAAGTATTATTGATATGTATGTTAATGGAGTTGATTTTGGAAAACAATACTTTTATGTTTGAGTAACTCTTTTATTTACATGGTGTTGGCTTGGCAATGGATACTGCATGTGCCATTTCTTATGCCAGTTTAGGTTTGGCACAGTGGGAATGTGACTTTATCTATGCCAATAATCCATATGTTCATAATGTAAGTTATTACAGATGTTTTGTAGATGATGTCTTTCTTCTATGGAAGGGCAATTCTGAGAGTCTTATGCACTTTATGGACTATTTGCATTCTACTACTACTTTTTTTACATTTTACATTTATTTCTTCAGAGGACAGTCAGCAGAGATGCTCTAGCTAATGTTTCCATGAAAATGTATAGGAAACCTTGTAGGAAGAATAAAATCCTACATAGGACTAGTATGCATCCTCAACATGCAACTAAGAATGTGGTCAAGGGGCAGCTACTTAGACAATCTAGATTATACAATGACAATAGCCATGCAACTGAAGCATTGAGAATGGCTGCAGCTGAGTCTGTTGCTTGCAGTTATGCCAATAAAGAAGTATATGAAACCATGGGGAGGTTTGCTCTATGAGAGAAACTGTTGTTACACCTTTTTTGGTGATTGTTGTATTAGTAATACACAGAATGAACATGCTGCTCCTGGCCCTAAAATAGTGTTAATGTATTCCAGCAATATTGGGACTGTCTGTGACATAATAGAGATCTGGTCCATCTTAATGACTGATACAACAGTGAAAGAACTTTTGGGTCCTGTGCCTAAATTTTCTTTTTGCAACAATGTTTTGTTGAAATGACGACTATGTTATAGGCATTTTGACTCTGAAGTATCCCAGTCTGTTCAGGAAGGCTCATTTCCTTGTAGAGCTTGCAGTGCATGCAGCTATATAGGGGTTGGAAGTTATTTTCTACATACACCAATGAATTATAACTTTTTTTGAATTTTTACAGTGACTGTAGGACAATGAATGTTGTTTACTATGCAAAGTGTCAGGCTTGTGAATGTTTCTATGTAGGGAAGACAAATTGCCCTTTTAAAGACAGAATTTTAGAACACATTAATGATATGCGTAAAAGTTGTAGCAAAAACCCTTTAGCGAGATATGTAAGTGACTATGGGGCTGATCATATTTTTAGATTTTTAGTTTTAGAAGTTGTTCACTTAAATTTGAGGGGCGGTAATATAAGAAATATGACTGAGTGTGTTGAACTTAAATGGATCGTGTCTAAAAGCTGGTGGCTTTCCTAGTTTAAATGAAGCTTATCTGTTAAACCCGTACTACAGAGTCATTGAGACACTGAGTTTGCTGTAAATGCTGGAGATTGAACCTGGGACTTCATGTATACAAAGCGTAATATACTACTACTGACCTACATCCCTTTACAAGCTTCATGGTTATAGTTTGTTATGTATGAAAGCATTTCTTCCTGTTGTATTTGATTGGTTTTTACAGCCTAGATCTGTATTTTGATTTGTGTTTATAGATAGTTATTTGATTGGTTACCTTACTATGAATGAAAGCAATACTTCCTGCTTTAGGTTGATTGGCCATTATGGCTCAACTTGAACTGTGATTTGTGCACATAGCTAATTATTCTGATTGGCTATGTGGCGAAGATCTGTAGTCTGATTTGTGCACTTTTTGAGCATTTTGTTTGGATAAGAATGAGCCTCCTAATTTGATTATTAGTAGCTGATTGGTTATTTCTGATTTTAAAAGCAAGTGTATTACAGTTTTGTAATTTTACTGGTCTGAAGAAGTGGTTTGCTGTGCTATGAAAGCACTCACCTTATACATCTTATTATTTTTATTAAAGTTGTTATTTTATTATTTCAGCCGTGGTGTGTCAAGTATTTTTTTGGAATTCTTATGCATTTTTCTTGTGTTTTAGCTTGACTTTTTCCTGGATACCAATTTTAGTTGTGGTACTTCTGTGGGATCCCAACTAAAATGTCGAGACTCGCAATACCAACTCCTGAAATATCGCACAAAAACATCAAAACCACAGGAGAAAAGAGAATATCACTCTTCTCCATTATTAATTATTATTATCATTATTATTATTATTATTATTATTATTATTATTATTATTATTGTTGTTGTTGTTTTGCATGAGGGCAAACACTCTGCTACCTCATACTTATTTATAATAACTATATGCAAGTCTGAATTTTCAGTTATTCAGTATCTTCATTCACTATCACTTCTGTACATAGCCTTGTATACTCGCATAGTGTAACAAATCAAGCTCAAAGTAACCTTGCATTTAACTTAATAATAATCATGAATATAAATAAACTAATGTTTTCAGATACACTTTATCATAGCAGCAGCAAAGACTTACAATTTCTTTATATTTCCAAAGAAAAAAATAGTTTCCATTCAACATATGCAAAAATAACTAACACCCAAAGACAGAAACAGCCCTTATCATGACTGAGTAATGTTGCAAAAGGAATGATGCAGTATGCCTGAATTTTAGTTAGTATTTAACAAGTAAGCCATGATTCCTTTCTTCATCCTCCATTTGTTTAATGTGTGCTTCTGAACAAGTTATTAACCAAACAGTTTTTCTGAGTTTGGTCTGAAAGAGTCCATATGGATCAGTGTTCTGTCCTAGTTAACAATTAAAAATAAAGTGAGTAAACAAACAAATTAAATAACTTTAGTAAAACCTCTTTGAAAATTTAATTTAAATCAGATTTACAAGTAACAAAGTCATACACTGCCATCAATGTTTAAAAGTAAATGGAAATCATTACAAAGATGTTACCTGAACATTGTGAAAAGTAGAATTTGAAAAGAAAAAGGAGTGGAACAGCTGTGACAGGATAAATTTAATTCAAAAATACATGGGTCATATTTTGATACAGAATAGACAAAGGTTTTAGATTATATCAGGCAGTTTATTTTTCCTGCAGCCTGATGTTCAGGATTGTACCAGCCCAAGGACAATACAATGATTATTGCTTTCAGCTACTGTAGGTAATTCCAGTAATATTCTTAAAAAAAAAAAAACATGAAAAGTGCAGAGCAAAAGGCCAGTCTTATTTAATCTCAATGTATAGCCAACATAATTCTCACTATTTTGTATTTTTCTTCGAAGCATTCAAAGTGGCAGAAGTCATTTACATGAAAACGTTTTCTTTATCATTGCTGATGCAGAGCGATGATATCAAGGAGATGAATAATTTGTTTTTTAGCAATAACTCTTCTGATCTGATTATTTGCAAACATTATACTTAGAGCAAACACCCATGAAATGCTTAAATTCATTTTCTGGGAAGAAATCTTAGACTGTGACCATTGAAACAGGCCTTCAAAGGCTTTCCCTTCTCAATGTATCTGACATTCTATAATCAGGCTGACTTCTTAAATATGTAACTGAACCGTATCCCCTGCTTAGCATTGACTTTGGGAGGGATTAGGAAACTAAATGGCACTCTGTAGAAGAATGTCTGGCATTAATCAATTACCTTTGGAAAAATCTGGCTTTGATTCTCCTAACTTCTCCAAGGCAATAGCACATTACATTCTGCTCTGTACATACAATGTAATAATTTGTTTTTAGTAGGGAGAAGCACATACAATAGCCTTTACTTTGCAGTTACCAGATGGCTAAAAAGGAACTGAGAATCAGTTTCCAGCATTTCCAACAGCATAAAATACAAGTTCAATTGTCTATCACCTTTTCCGATTAACCTTTATTTTCAACTTGGCAAAGTTTCAAAAAAACAGACAATCTTTAAAAAGGTATGCATGCATCTAATCTGTTAAGCTCTTTTTTTAAGTTATTATAGTGTTATATAATTGTGTATGAACAGAGCAGGATCTGAAATGTGTTCTGCCAAAAAATCTGTAACCACTATCTGCCACTAAAGTTACGAAGAGCATATGCAAGTGACAAAAATATTTTCTTGCATTGTCATGTAATATATAGCAGTACTTTTTCCCCTTTGTTTGCTTTGGAATAAAATTGATGGACTTCATCTCACTGCACACTGCTGCATTTTAACATCATACAATTCCACTGTCCATAAGTTCACATGTAGCCTATCTTGGTGGTTGTCTTTCAGGAAAACATTTGTTTGCTGCACACCTTGACAAGATAACAACAGTAGGGTGGCCATGGTGTTGCAGCTGTTAGTGTCGTCACTTCACAACAAGAGGTTCTCCAGTTCAATTCTCAGGTGAGGTGCCTTCTGTGTGGAGTCTACATGTCCTCCCTGCAGCCATGTGGGTTTCTTATGGGTGCTCTGGGTTCCTGCCACATTCCAAAGACATGCAGTAGGTGGACTGAAGAGTCTAAAGTCGCCATAGGTGAGAGTGTGTGCTCGAGTGAGTGGCACAAATAAACTACTGTGGCAGGGCTAGCCACCTGGTGGTGTAAACCCTGGCTCGAGATGATTGTCACTGCAGAAGTGACACCACAACCCCATGTGCACAATGAGAAAATGGGTTGAGGATGGATGCATGGATTTCTACTGCAGCACCTGGATTGCAGAAATTCTGCTGTGTCATTAAATGTCTTTTTATGACAAGGAAACAAGAATGGTCTTACCCTTTAATTAATTATCTTTAAAGCTACCAAATTACCGAAGTGACCTTTTCTTTTTCTAGTTAGATAACAGAAATACTTGCAGTACACAGCCTAGTGCAAGGGTGAGCTAACCAGCTGTTAGCAAGTCTTAGAAAATAATCAAGTTTAAAGGGATGCTAGCAGAAGAGTCTGAACAGAATAGCAGGCAAACAGGCCAGACTATCCTAGATGAGAATACGGACAACCCATTGCTGAACAGGCACTAAGTGGCAAGGAATAATGAGTACGTACGTCAAATAATGCTTTCACAGTTATATGAAACAGAAGCACACATGCACTACCATGCACTACCAAAATATGTGACTGGCCATTCTGTCGCCTGCCCTATTTATATTGTCTTTTGTCACTTGCCATTATATACAATGGTAAGAAACACATTTTGCGTTTAAAAAAAAATAACTTCCTAAAAATGAAATGTGCTGACTTAGAAGCAGAAAAATAATGTTGTTACCAGAAACAATTTTTTGTGTCTTTCAGCTTTTCCCGATTAGGGGTCACCACAGCGGAACTCCGGTCCGCTAATGATTGTTAGTGGATTTTTACGTACCGGGTTACCAGCCCTGACGCACAACCTTCAACGAAGGCATGCCCCATTCATGGAATCACATATGCCTCCACAAAGAAGACGCTCTAGCTGAGAATCGAACGGGACAACAGCTTGCTATGAGGCAACAACACTACCGCAGCACCACCACCGCAGTCTGTTACCAGAAACAATACAACAAGAAAATATCTCCACTTTATAGAAACACCCAACTGCACTAGACATACCCATCTCTTTCAGGTAGCCTGCAGGTATAAGCAATTCTGCAGATTTTGACAGCAACATTCCAAAGCTATGGCAGTATAAAAAGATGAACTTCTTCAGTTTTTCATATCGCAGTACTACATCTAGTGACAGCTGGTGGTCTCAAAATGGGATGTGGGGGCTGTAAGATGCAGCTGAATAGGTGGAACTAACTAGAATGAGTGGTGTTCTATTACAGCAGGTCAATGACCGTTATCTGTGATCAAACAACAGACTACCTCATTGTGTACCCACTTATTATAGCCCCTTTACTGACTATATACATCTCATGTGTCTGACTGAAATCAACAAGGCCAGCCTTAGGAGAAACAGAATCCTAGACAAAGGACTCCCTGAGGTTCCTGTTGCACAGTAGTCCCCCATGTACTTTTCCCTGTGCCTCCCCAACCCCCTCTATTTCCCCTTATTCTGGGCCCAAACCATTCAGATAGATTACTTCTTTCATGCTATTTCATGTTGTCTTACTTTTTAGCTCCCCCATATGTTTAACACATCCTAACTGGTCAAGATTCTGCTGCAATTAGTCTGGAGGATGAAACTGAATTAAACAAGGGGATCTGGGGGTTGCTAAGTACCTACATATCAAAGGGTTCTGGATGCTCTGAAGTTCATCTTAGAGCTTTTGTTTTTCACAACTTTTTGATTGTATGATGGCCTGAACAAAAAATTGTTTGTAAGGGAAAAAGTACAGCCTTATTTTTTTTTTTTTCATTCAAGGAAAATAAGTTGTGTATAAAGCTTAATGTTCTACGCTAGTAGTTCAACAATAAACTGAGAAAATTAATGTAAGGATATAAAAAATCTATCTGGCAATAATGCCTCCCTTTCTGCTCTTCCAAAGAGAGAGAATTATATTCTGTATGCCCTTCTGGTGTTAGTTGGAATGAAAGTAAAAGTACAGATGTCCAGAGGCTAAATTATACAGCTGTGATTATGGAAGAAGATACCAAAGCAGATGGATAAAACCCACACAGACAGACTCCACACATAAGAAACAGATCATAGCCAAAACCTTAACCAGAGAAGCAGGCACTGTTAGATGGCAACACTACGCAGTGCGACACTCTTCCAATGATATCACGTCGATATCCTGCACATACCACTACCGACAGCATATCGAGTACACTGCTGATGTGTGACTGTGGTGGAAAGGGAAAAAAATGATAACCCACTTACTACTTTTAAGTACGTGGCAGCTGCTTACCCACACATGGTCAGTCAGTGTCATCATGGACAATCCTCATATTCATCAACTGCAGCTACTTTACTGAACGTGCATGCCTCAGATATCAGACTGTCTCAAAATAGCCACCTACTGGCTTCACACAAATGTACTCAACATCTGCAAAGCTAATATAATGACTGCTTAGCTTGAATGAATGTCACCACTGTCAATCACTTTCATCCACAGACAACTCCTGTACCCAGTAATTAAAGGAAACTTTATTACTATATATACCTCAGATACCAGAGTGTTATGCAATAAAAGAAATAACTACTGACCACAATAATTAGTTTTACTCCCTTCACATACACATACATAGTCACACATAGAGAAGTGAGCATCAATTACAGACAATTGCAGGACTATGACTGTATACATCAGGTATTTGAGTAAAAGAAATGAATGAATGAATACATAAAAACTGACACACAGTATATTATCTTCTCAGCTGACTACCATCAGAATATTGTGCATCCCCCACGTCTCAACCTTTTAACTCAGGAAGCAAGGAAAAACTTAAAAGTAACATTGGACAAAGGACCAAAATCAGGAACATCTATTGCCTTTATATACTTAGAAACTTGCTAGAGGAACAGCATTTGGGTTAGCATTCTTTTATTTTTGAAGGCTATTAATTAGGCAATCCCCACTAATCTGCCAGAAAAAAAAGCACAAACATTTTAAGGAACAGAACAAAATATGTCATAAAACATCAAAAATGTTCTGCAAAATCAGAGACAGTTGAGAACCTAGACGATTCTACCAATTACAGCCACCTGTATGACTGCAACTGTGTACCACAGCCATTTAGTTGCTATAAATGAATGAATAAATGCATAATGCCATGCACAAATTT